>NC_044063.1:15963682-16151182 GCF_902167405.1 Gadus morhua
AGTCCTGGATAATCAGTAGGAGCAGAAGGGTGT
The DNA here is from genome assembly GCF_902167405.1 of Gadus morhua. Classification (NCBI taxonomy): domain Eukaryota; kingdom Metazoa; phylum Chordata; class Actinopteri; order Gadiformes; family Gadidae; genus Gadus; species Gadus morhua. The sequence continues at coordinate 15,963,716 of NC_044063.1, forward strand.
TAGAAAGGCCCAGAGTCCACTCACTGGAAACCAATGGAAACACACGTTGTCCCATAGGTTGGCTTTCTGATCCGGCTGAATGCACGCACGCACGCACGCACGCACGCACGCACGCACGCACGCACGCACGCACGCACGCACGCACGCACGCACGCACGCACGCACGCACGCACGCACGCACGCACGCACGCACGCACGCACGCACGCACGTACTCACACACCATTTTCTTCACCAGGCAAGGCATACATTTTCTGTGGTACGGTAGAAAATGTATATGCAGGTAAGAATGTAGAATGGTGCACAAGGCATGCCAGAGAATGCAGGAAACGTAATTCCTTTCTCTCTGCGTCTTCTCCACCTTCTCGCATTCTTGGCGTGAACCGACGTGACCTCCCCATTCTTGAGTTTCCTCGGACGGAGCTGGTGGTCATTAGTTACTGTCAGCTCATCCGCCCCTTCCCTTTCTTCCTCCCCCCCACCCACCGAGTGGCAGCCCACTCGAGGAACAGGGCTCGTCCCGGTATAAGCCCTGACGCCTATCATACCGCATCTCCAACAAGAACGGTGATGGCCTTGTATCTCCCTGTTCACCAGCGCTGCTCTCCACTGGCCCCCCGTGGGCACCACCAGCCCGGGCCAGTGTCCTGAAAATCCCTGACACCTCTTCCAGAGGAAAAAAGGAAAGTCAAATCCGTAAGGGTTGCGAGGTAGGAAGTGCAGCGCGGGGGAGAAGAAAGGTGGGGCAGACGCGGCATTGCTTTTAGCCGGATCCCCGTCTCTCCTGCACTTTGACGCTCGGGGGAGAGGATCAAAGTCAACAACAAGAGGCTCTGTGAGCAGTAACCAGACAGAGAGGATCCGGAAATTCATGATAGTGAGATCGCAGGGAGACTTGTCACATTTTGTTTGTGTGTTTTTCCCTTGAAAGGACTCCATGGGAATTTACGTCTTCAAAATCAGAGTGATGCATTAAGGCGGGAATTCCCTCGTCGGGGCAGTCTTCCGAGCCACCCTGCCCAGCGAGGAGTGAGATCTACTTTTTGTTTTTGGTTGCCGGTGGACCGGTTGCCCACGGTGATGACCCATATTGTTGGATTCCCGCTTCTGCGGAAGTGTGTACGAGTCGTTTATTAAATAATGAACTGTAATGGCCGCTTTTCACAAGTAACACTTAACCCATCATTGATGTGGCCCCTGATTTCACACATCTGTGTCTGACACTCCCCCGCGCGGGGCCCTTGAGAGCCGTAAGTGAGCGGTAAAAATGGGAAGCATCTCTGCTGTAATGCGGTCTGTGACGGGCTTTTGGATGGGACGAATGAAGGGCGGTGTGTGCGCCTGTGTGCATGCATGCTTGTGTCAGTGTGTGTGTGTGAGTAGGTGCATGTGTCTGTGTCGACGAGGTGAGCTGACTCTCCACATGCCTCCGACGCAGACGCCTCCTTTTTTAAATGCAAGGAAGCAGGAATCCAATGGGCTCCGAGGCGTGATGCGCTAACAGCGTGTGATCTGTGTGCCAACCAGGACGCCGCGAGTGTCTCCTCCAATCACTCTGTGTACCTTCATCTGCAGTCCGGGGGAGCGTCGCGCCAGCCCGCGCTGGAACCCCCTTCCCCCCTTTTGTTTGGCACCGCGAAGCTAAGTGGTGCAATTACAGGTTGCGCCGCGGCGGAAGGCTAACACGTGTGCTCGATGGAGGGAAACACAAGAACACAGAGGGAGGGACGGAGGGAATGAGTGAAACAAAGAATAAGGACAAAGAACGAAGGAAAGAGAGGAAACATAGGACGTATAATGGTTAAGAATTAATGGTTTCTTTGTGTGAAGGCAGCCCAGCTTCAGAAAGGTTTACTATTCATCAGATTTCCAAATTTACAATTCAGAGAAGGCAGCAGATTGGTGGGTAGGTGGGCAGAGCTAGCTTGGCTGTGGCGGAGCCTACTGCCCAGAACCGTGGCCAACACTATTTTTCTGTCAATTCGGCTTCCCTCCATTACCTAAAGCAACCCTCTGATGTCCTACCAATTCTGGTAATTGGATCTGCCCCCTTTGGCACATGATTGTTGCTTGTCATATTTCAGCTTTTGATTTGCTTTTTGAGTCTGATATTTTAATTGTACTGAAAAGCAAATAAATCCAACATTAAGGAGAATGTGAAGGATAATATTAAATATGTATGAAATAACACATTGGGATTGTTATTATTAATTTTTGTTTATCTCTTTCCTAAATACAAACAAAATATGTGTCTTGATTATTAACACATTTTCGATCACTTACCATTATAATTATTTCCTTCATAACAGTTATTAGCATTTAAATGTCGCAATCAAACTGATTTCCATCGAATATTCATAACTTAATCTTCAAAATAAAGTAAACAGAACGGCACAACGGACGTCATTGCTTGAAATTCACCGGAGCTTGGTCTAAATAGCCAATTGAAGTGAAACAAAGTTGCATATAATTAGAGTGCCTAGCAAGGCTTAAACTGAGCTGAAGCGTGACTTAAGTGTAAACAGGAGAGTTCCTGCTTCCATGCCTGGGTCTGGCAGCTTTGATTAGTGTCACATAACATGTCATACGAACCATTCCCACTGTCACAACCCTGTGGAAAACGTGAAAGAATATCAGCACATACAAGACAGAGCTTCTGTAAAGGCGACCACGCCGCCTCCTCACCCTTTGTCCCGCTGAGTCCTGGGAAAACAGGACAAACGATGAAGATGACAGTGAAAAGGCCTGTGACTGTTCCTTCGTTCGTGAGTGTTTCAGAGAACAGGTGGCACAACAAGTCTTCATCAACACCGGGTTGCACTGTTCTTTCTGTTTGTCTATGGTTCTCAAATTGGCACGAAGGGCAAGAATTTAACAGCGCCACTAAGAAGGGGGAACGGGAACCCTGCAGAGTATGCGGGCTCTGTCATTACCCCTCTCTGTCTTTTTCTCTGTCTCTGTCTCTGTCTCTCTCTCTCTCTCTCTCTCTCTCTCTCTCTCTCTCTCTCTCTCTCTCTCTCTCTCTCTTCCCCGGGTCCTGTGTACAGGAGCCGGACCACCATCGTCCTCGGCGAAGGACAACCACCAAAATAAACGCCCCCGCGCCTCCTTCACCGAGGGGTCCATTTCTCAGGACGCCCTCGCCAACAGATGTCATGGGATTACATCCCTCTCCCCCACCAGCCCGACACAGCCCCCACCCCGACCTCACCTCACCCAGGCTGAGCGATACGTGCTCCCGCGTGGAAAGACTTATTTCTCTGGAATACATCTTCGTGACATTGTTTCGCATTCTAGGGAAAATGTCAGGTATTTTTAGAACGAGTGTGTGCGTGTGAAAGAGTCAGCAGCACCCATCGTACATAAACACATGCTGGTTGGTCTTCCGTGTGTGTGTGTGTTTATAACTGGGGGCAGCTGGGCTGGCTCCATATGCATGTCAAGTCGATGGTGACCTGGCACCACCAGAGCTCACACCAGTGACCTCATGTTCGCCTGTCACAGCCATGTGGCCTGACCGCACCAGCACCTGGCCGGAGTGTATCGGGCATGACTGGAAAATCCATCTATTTGTATTATAATGTACTCAAACTGCTGGGGCGTTTGTGACACCGCATTGTTTGCGCTGGCTAAACAAGGGTGGTTGTGATTTAAGGTAAATTCATGTCCAATGTGTTGGTTTTAGTAAAAAAATATATTATATAGTGTTGTTGAGCATTTTGACTCTCTCTTCTTAGCTCGATTTCAAAAGAGAGACATGTTTTTCTCTGTGTAAACAGGTGGGGGCAGTTGTACGAAAGATGTTGCCTACCGTTGTCCGAACCCCTTCCGGAAGGGGTGGACCCTTCATTTTAGTATGACGAGAGGATGGGTATTTCTCAACGAAGCGTTGTCAATGTCATGCGCTTAACTCTGAATTCATCAACCGATATATGGCAAGAGGGCGTCATATTCAAATGCATGTGAAACATCTGTATGTAAAACATAATTTATTAAACAGGATATGCAGCATTATCTTAAGCCATTGCTAAATCTCCACCCATTGTCATTCCCTGTAAATGGATGTGTATCCAAATCTGAAAGCTGTAGGCGCGTGAGCATATCAAGCGGGAATCTCACTTCAATTGCCCCTAGCATTCTGAAACGCTTGTGAGCATATTGTGCCTTTTTTGGAAACAGATGAGTTTTTTTATCTAGATAAAGGACAAAAGACAAAAAAATACGAATTTCTAAAACGGTTGTGGAAGCTTGATAATTCTCCAACGTAAAGAAAGAGGGCCTTTCTTTTATTTTGATTCATGTAATACAGAGAGACCGAGATGGTTTATCTTATCATATTATGACAAGATGTGAGCATACACATTTGAAAGACTACCGTTTTAGAAACGTGTACTGTAATTATTTAATTCAAAATGAACAGCAAGGAATTCACCTGGGCTTACTTGGCCTACTGTCTGCTTGAATGGATGGAAGACATCTTTCACATGACAATCAATTTACCTATTAACCTCTTGTGGCACCTAATTAAATTTTCTTAAATGATGGTGTGCTCGAGTAATTGTGAATCGACAGGAATGTAAAATTTGTACTTTGAAGCGTAAGACACAAATGTATCACTATCTCTGTGTGTCACACATCCATCCCACAAACATAACATTCACTGATTCACACACACAAAAAACAGATACACACTCACACAACCGATGTCATTTTCACACATGCAAGCAACAACACAGCCAACAAGGTGTTTTTCTAAAAGGGCTCTCTTATGCACATAGGGTAGCACATGAGGGTGGTCAAATCCATTATGGAAGTATAAAACAGTCTTCCATGCAGGAGTAGCATATACGACTTTGAAGATGTTACAGAAAACACAAATGGTCTCAAGGGGACAAACATTTACCTTCCTTAGATGAAGCTGTACGCTCGTGCTAACCTCGGGCATGGGGCTGCTTGCTGAGATACACGGCTAATTTAGACCTTTTTTCTTATCATGCCACAAAGGCCTTACCTCGCCCTTCTCCTGCTACTGGGCTGTGGAGAGCTAGGGGTATTGTTTTCAGGGCACCTTTAGGATGAGATGAAAACGGTTCTATTTCTATACATCTTGATCGGGGGGAGAAGCATCACTTCGGGGCAGGTTTTAATGGTGTGTTTGCATCTCCTCCTCCTCGTCATACGGCATGTGAGGGTTTGAGCTTTGATATTTCATGTTGAATTCGAGGCTAACGGACGTGTTCTAGCTACTGCCTTGGAATCTCAAAACATTATGTATTTACTATCTAAGATGAGCAGACTGATACTACCAGCTTCGGTGGTAGTATAGCGCTCGTCTTTATAGACATTAATAGTAGTGGTGAGGCTGGACGGGTTTTCTTAATTGTGTAAACTGCAAGTAAACAATGCTCTGGATGGGAAATTGCCTGGAGGAAATGCGTAAACAAAACAGGTCCCTAAGCTTGTTAAGTCTTATAGGAGAAACTAATTACAACAAAGTACAAACATCTCCATGAAGTGGACTCCTTTTGTGTGTGTGTGTGTGTGTGTGTGTGTGTGTGTGTGTGTGTGTGTGTGTGTGTGTGTGTGTGTGTGTGTGTGTGTGTGTGTGTGTGTGTGTGTGTGTTTGCTCTCTTTGAGTGAGGCCTGTCAGTAGACAATGTTTTCCTCTCTGTCCATACTGCAGGATACCCTGCCCAGCCCGTTCCCCCTTGCTTTGTCCTTTAAAATCAAGAGAGCAAAGAGGAAGAAAAATCAATGCAGCTTTATCTCGCCTCTGAATCCCCACATGTGATGGTAGAACGGGCCAACGCCTTGTAGCCGCTGGCGGGTTGGGGGGAGGGGCGACCACAACGATCAGGGTGGAGCTGGTGGGTATAGGGTATCTGGAGAAGATCAATACAGACGGCAAGAAGGGAAAAAGAGAGTGAAAGGGGTGGGGGGGGGGGGAGAGATGTGTTTGCCACTGGAAACATTTACAGAAATAATGCACCCAGTTACATGTAAATACCGCCCGGGATCAGGCCCCTCTTTTTTCCCATAAACAGACTGAAATCAAAAGGTGCTTTACAATCATAGATGTCAATTAGGCTTGCCTCCTCACAACGGGAGCAAGGATGTTTGGTTTAACCTACTGAATCTGAACCTTATAACCCCCATCCCCGCCCAACCATGGACGAAGATATGACTATGTTCTTTTATGGCTGAAGGAACGGCCAAAGAGATTTGATTTGGCCGTTCAGAAGTCCCATTATAGCTGCGGAGCCCCTACACAGCCTGCATCTGTGAACTCCTCTCTCAGAGGGCGAGGGAAAAAAAGCAAAAAGGAAAACGATGATGGTAATCACCACTTGAGTGAAAAGAGATTGGAGGAGGAGAATTTAAGAGGCTGGCTCTTAAAGGTGAACACAATTGACCTCACCGCCCGTTCCCCGGATCAGGCGGCCAAAGTCGAGGCGGTGGGCCCGGCAATTGGGGTGACCTTCTCCCCGGGGAGGAAGGGTGCTGCTGCGGAGAAGGGGGGTGAGGGGAAAAGAGGATTAAACAAGCAAGTCTGGCCGGAAAAAAATAAAAACCTCAGGGTTTCATTTGTTCCACGGATGGAAGGCACTTTGCTTGTATTTGTGTGGCACCGATCTTGAATGAGAGCGAGGTAAATCCAATGTGTGGAACGGAGAGCATCTTGAATACATCCTTTCATTTACTTCCCCATCCACTTACGGCTGGATGGCGGGGAGTCTGAGGCCTTTCTTCAGGCGTATAACGAACACGGGATGGGATCCGCGTACACACACGGTGGTGTGGACTCGACAGTTGCGTACCGGGAACAGCAGGCTTTATCGTTCATCTATATGAAGTGTTCTATTCACTTAACCCTCGTCTTTGTCTTTGTGAAGGTGGGAGAAGGGTCGGAGTAGATTGGATTAAGATTGTCTAAACATGAGGAGAGATCTGGGAGACGGGATCCAAGCCATGAATGGAACCTGTTCCAGGTCACTGGAGCTGCCAGACACGTGTCCTCCATGGACCCTGCCAACATATCATCAATACTGTACATCTTACAAATGTGGGCGTTGCGTGCACTGAGAAGGAAAGAGAGAGAGAGAGTGAGAGTGAGAGTGAGAGAGAGAGAGAGAGAGAGAGAGAGAGAGAGAGAGAGAGAGAGAGAGAGAGAGAGAGAGAGAGAGAGAGTCTCCAAAGGTTTGTGGTTGCCTTTTTAAGGGATATTCTGAATTACCTTTGCCTCTGTAAGCACTTGGTGAACACTTAAAGGTGCTGTCTAAATCATGTTTATTATTATTACTATTATTAGCCGCTGTTACAACTATCACACCTAAACAGTGGCAATAACCTTAATGCGTTGAAGGTTCAGTGGGAGTGATATTGATAGCGTAAAAGGCTTCTGGCAAAGGTACAAAAGTGAGGTACATACAATGAGGTAAAATCAATAGCACTCCTAGAAGAGTGGCCAAATGAAGAACAAGACATGCAGCAATAACCACACTGCTAGCAGTCTTCCTGATACAAACTAGCCGCCAGCATCCCACCTTTGGTATAAAATGAATCAGATCTCCCAACATTATTCATCGAAAATGTTTCTTACTTTTGTCGACTGTGAAATTATCAAATCTCCAACGGAAATGTGTTTTTTCATCCCCGTCAAATAATAGAGATGATAGTACTTCTAAAAGCTTCTACCAATAAACTAGGACATCAAAAATAATCCATTAAGACGTGATAAGTGATCTTTAAGGAACATCCTAAGAAGATGTAACTGCAGCGCTTCGTTCCTAATGTCAGCCTGAGGTAGACCCCCTCCATTAAGTAGCCTTCCCTGGAGGAGCCATAGCTACATTGACTAAGCAATATGACCTTTATCATTGACTTTACATTTCCATCCAGCACCTCTCCGACTATTCAGCCGTTTGTGACATCGAATTCAGTTGGAGAAAATGAGAAACAAAGAGGAAGCTGGACCCATTTGTTTAGTGCATTAATAATTTATTGAAGAGGTTGTAAATACTGAACATTTTATTTTTCTTCAAATCCTGCCTTGCGGGCCAAAGAAAACAATCGCACTCAACCCATTAGGTAGTCATCGATTTGAACGTGGCTATATAATCCACGGTGGGTAATTATGAAAATAATCAGATAATGGATATCTGATGCTCAAATCATTTCGGCCTACTAAAATACAAACTGCCCAGATTATTTTCAAGAACCAGAGGTCAAACAACACAGATGTGATATTTGTCTGCGACAATTATGTTCGGGATGTAAGGTAAAACATGTCCCTATTTGCTCAATTTTTTTCCCGTTTCTGTTAAGCTTTTAAGACCAGGCCATGAATCTCTGTGTATTCTATGGTCTGTAGTTCCATGGTACACACAGCATCATCAGGGTTGTCGCAGTGTCATTTTGAAGGACTCATTTATGAATGGACCCACACATTTCCTGTTGTTTTCTCTAACTACAGTCCGCCCTCGCAACACAACAAAATTCAGCTCTTGTAGTAGCACTCTCAAGGCTTAAAATAGGAGGGAAAATATATAGCGTTTAGGGAGTAGCCTTCTTGTTGGCTGGACTTTGTTGTGGTGCACTCTGCTTGTAGGGGTGAAAATAAATCTTGCCACTGTCATTGCCATAATAATAACCCCAGATGAGACCATCGAGGACCATGTGGTGGTGAAGACTGCCAGTTTAAATCTATGTTGAGGCTAGGTAAATCTTTAAAGTATGCTAGATGGGGAGCATAGAACGGCAGCTAGGAATAAAGCATAACAGCAGATGAAACGATGTATAATAAAGATTGGTGCAGCATAAATGTGACAAAACTTGAACAAACCCGAACTTACATATATCAAACCCAGTTCACCTAGTTTCTTTGGTATGTTTAAGTATAAAGCTTGTTTGATAGTGTGCTTGAGCAGTGTCCTTATTACTGTATCCTAGTTACAATATTTATATTTGCAAGGTCATTGATGTAAAAAAAAGACATAATCCCTCCCTCGCAGCGCCCCATTTAGAGTTACGTGCCTTAACTATCAAACAATAACAAGCTTTGCCTCTGAGACTGAACATTGCATTTGCTGCTCGCTAGGATTTTGAAGTTTGAAACCCTGCAGAGGACCAGACCGGAGGCTGGCGGCAGCTCCGCTAACGGGAGCTTTATTTATAGCAGTCTGAACAACAGGAAGGGGAAAAGGAGGCCAATTCTACCTGGCAAGACGTGTAGGGATGATGACACGAGCCCAGCGGAGTGTAAACTGGAGGAGAGGGAGGACGGAGAACTGTGGGATGGATGGCAGGGACACTTGAGAGGGAGAGAGGGAGAGAGGGAGAGAGGGACAGAGAGAGAGATATATTTGAGGTCTAGGTGAAAAAGTGATAGAAGACAGGAGGACGGAAAGGCAGCGGCTGGGCAATGTAAGCGTGAATGTGTGTTGTTCGTGAAGAGCAACCTCTCTGGCCCATACGCCTTGCAAAGTATGTAGCATAATAGTGGATCCTAATCATCAACCAACGTCTGAAGTTTTGCTTAACTCAGTTATGTCGATACTTTAGTTGGTTTCAAAACTGTTTCATGAACCAGTTTACATACATTGTGATGTCATTTTCGGAGCTGGATGCCAACCTCGGATGGTTGGCATGAGTATCATCTTTGTATGTGTTCAATGCAACCTAAATCCTCCAACTTTAAACCAACTGAAGTATCTGAACTCAGAGAATGTGCATGTGCATGTAAATGGGTGAGATTTACAATTTGGGTCATCCATCCGCTTTCAAATGCAGAGAGCGCCTGATATGAGCCCCTCACTGCATGCGGAGTGTGTACATCCCTGGAAGTCAGTGATAGCATTGTTCGTTTTCCAAGCTGGCAACAAGACCAATCGCTACATCATGCTGAGCAGGGAAAACATGTTACACTGGTTCGAAATGATTGCGTTTTAAAAAAAAAATTGAGAAGATGTTTAGCTGCTTACAAGAAATTCACAAAGCTGAACGCAATCCACATCTCAAAGAACATCTCTTTTCCTTTTGCCCAGTCATTAATTTCAGGTAACCAAATGCTGTTAATTCCTGTTCTCAGACACACTGACAAAAAACAGCCACGACTTAACATGCAAACATCCTCCCAGACCAGCCTGTATGTGCAGAAACCTGTTAAGGAGACGTCTTTTCTTATGTAGATAAAAACATTATTGAATAATTTATTGGCAATTCCAATCCCCCCCAGCCACAAGGGAGGCGTATAAAGCGTGAAGAGACTGAGAAATAACAGGGCTTACCAGACAGAGCTGCAGGGGCGCGGCCTCCCATCCCGCTGATTACAAGAATGGACGTGAATCCGCACACTCATATTCATTAGCACAGGGAAAGGAGTGCGATAACCGCGCAAGGACTTTCAATAAATCGCCTGTCAGGGGATGTTCACACAGGAAGGTATCTATCGAATGGGGAAGAAAACGAAGAAAAACAGAGCGTAATGAGTGGAACACCTTATTAACACCTTTTTGGTTTTGACATTTTCTAAATAGGACGGCATTAGGGGCAATTGATAGAAATGATGGGGAGAGATTCAGCTTTTATAGAATAATTCATACTTCTGAAATGGTAAGGGATTGGTTTCAGACCGGATCCAACCCCCTACTTAATGGTTTTGTAGGTCGGATTCTAGAGAAAGAATTGAAAAGAGCTGAAGAAAGTAAGACCTCAGACAAAGTTTCCCCAAACCAATCAAGAGGAAAAGCAACAATTGGTCTTAATTGAGCGGCGAGCGGTCTAAAAGAGGAGTGGTCTCATACAGAGGCAGGCGGGGTCAACTCCAAATGGATAGTCATACATGGCGACTCACTCACTAATAGATCACGGATGACTGGGCCATTTCTCGGCAATTACTCAAATAATGGCTCTTAAATCATCTTACCTACAGCACCTTTAAGCCTGAGTAACCCCAGTGGCAGTCATGGAAACTTGATACTACTGATAAGATGAGGAACAAAGGTTTGTAGAGAACCTTTCCAGACATGAATACCCCCCCCCCCCTTGGAGAATCATACTAGACACTCCAAACATCCTCTTACCCACCCAGCCATGGAAGTAGAGCACACTTTTTTTTTTTTGATCTTATTAAAGTTTATAATTAATGCGTCATATTGGGGCTAAGATAACTTGGATTTAATGGATGCCTTTCGGGCAGCGACACACAAAGCAACACAGTAAACATCTGAGGACTCGCGGCACTCCCCCTTCCGTGTGTGTTTTTCCTTGTCGGAAAAAAAAAACGATGTCAATAAGCAATGCTGTTAGCGTCAGAGTGTGACTGAAATGGAAATGAGATTGGGTTTTCTCTGGCGCCCACGATCCTCCGTCAGTATCTGGTCCTTCTGGGGAGTTATTTTTCCGAGGCAAATTTGGGTCACGACTCGCAAGGTGTTATTTTTAAACATCGGCCCCTTTAGCCAATGTCTGCGAGCTACAATGAATCCAACCAGGCTTTGCACCATTTGCATATTTCAAAAGGACAGCGTTGTTCTTTTTTGGTGATGAGAATCCTGTTGTTTTTTCTCTGCTCTTCCTCCGCTTTTGAAGAACGGCTTGGACTGAAACAGCCATTTGTTATCTCTGCAACACACAGAAGAAGCTGCTCCTTGGTGCCCAATCCACCGAGGGACATTCCTCATTTATTCCACATACAAGCCAAAAGGCAAATCTTTAGTATTGTACCCCATTTATTTTATTGTTACTCAATTTTAACCAACCAATGTATGCAGATAAGATGATGACGTTAGAATGTGGGTTATTTTGCTTTTCATATTTTATTACATTCAATACTATTCACTTCACATATTACTTATAGTTGTAGGCCTACCTGATTAAAATGTTGAAAGGTTCTCCAGACATATATTGCGGACATTGCAGCAGCGTTTTCATTAGTTTCTTTATCTTTTATGTTTCAATAGTGTACGGCGGTGTAGTGTTATTTGTACTGCTGCTTCTTTCCTTACTAAATGGGTTTTCCAGGTCTTCAAAATGGCAGCTTTCTAACAAGTCTGCTGCGCTGTTTTTCATAACAATAATTGTATGTCTCTGGTGAATGACCACATCTTGGCAAGTTGCCAAAAGTATGTGAAAAATGACTCTGGAGCCCAGAACATAGGCAAGGGGTTTATTGATGGCTTTTCCACTTGACTCCTTTCCTATTAACCGAGTATGACTAAAGTGTAAAAGTTCCTTACACAATAACAAGCCTTTTAAAAATCCAATTAGCCCTGTGGATTTTATGGGATTATGATACGGGCAATGGGAGTACAAAACAATTTGTTTACAATCTGTCTCAGGGATGGGTAACTTTCATGACAAAGAGGGCCACATTTTTCATCATAACCATCAGAGGGCCATATGACTGCACACTTCAACTGAACGTGAGCTGAGAGAAGCTACACAATTTTGAATTTGGTGGATATGATTTCCTGTATTCTGGTGCATTTTGGGGATGGCCACTACCTAAAAAATCTTCCAGATTCATAACCTATGCACGGTATGTTAATTGAACCAACATACATTCATTTCATGTTTTCCATGCTCAAACAGCCACATGAATGGTCAGTATTTTTATCATTGCAAAGGGCTCACATGCATCATCATTCAATCATGTCACAAAACTGAAAAACGTGGCCCAACATTAAGTGCAACAACTCAATGAACTCAAACCCAGCAAGCATGATATGCATTGCAGTTGTAGTAGTTGTAGTGGCGACTTAAGTGGATATCTTTAATGACTGATATCGTTTCTAAGCAAACTAGACGCATGGGTTTGCCTTTGAATTCTATGAATTCTTCTCATCTTTCTTGACCAAGTTTTCTGTAACTCGATCAATTTTTTATTTTTTTTATTTTATTTTTTCTATTCTTTTATTTATTTCTTTTTTTTATTATGTGCGGGCCTGACTGAATAAAGGATGCGGGCCGTATTCGACCCGCGGGCCGGCAGTTGCCCATCCCTGATCTGTCTGGACGAATTATGAAAGGTACTTTGGGAGAAAAATGCAAGCAAAGTTGTTCTTATCTTATTTGCAAGGGAAAAACTGAATTTATGGTATTGGCCTGAAAAAAATGCTTTCAGAATGTGGCAAATTAAGAAGGTTATTCTTTTACTGCTTCATTACTGCAAATCAACGTGCAGAAATGGTTCTTGACATGTCTATTTCCATTTTGTAATGTATCATCCAGGACTGGTTTAATCTGTGATAATTGAGTTGCTTCAGAACTAACCTAAAGATCTAAAATGCATACATGGTTTCTTGAATGCTAATGGACGACTGTAATGGTGACTTCAATCATGTATTTAATGCTGGTATTATTTTCATAATATTCAAACAATAAAATGTGTTCACACAGAAATATATAAAAGTGTGACACATTCAACGTGTAGTCTATTCTGTTATATTTTATAATGGTATGTCAATATACTCAATGAATGCCTACAGACATTTCCATGGAAATATTAATAAAAAATCGAACAAGGGAAGCAATTTCACATCTCCCTTGGATAATTGGGACGGTCGATTTCCACCATATTGTATTATAAAACCGCATTGCTTGTACAAATAACATTTTTGATTTTATTGTAGACGACCATTCAGCTCAAAATGTTCATCTCCTGTCACAAAATCGGGTCGGCTCCTTTCAAATACAAGGTGTAGAGGTGTTCAGCGTCTCCCATTCTTCCTCCATACTGCCCGTCGCAACCCCTTGTCTTGTGTCACACTTGGTATCATTTGTTGTCCTTCAATAACAGAAACTCCACTTTCACTTCAATTAACCTCTCTGAGGTTCAGCCAGGAAAAAGGAGAAATAAAAACACTACGCTTCTTCAAGCACGACTCTTCCGTCCGTGCAATATTCCGATAATTCCTTGGTTTGTTTGGCAGGAAGGGGGGCGGTGAACACGCTTTGTGTACTCACCAATCACAAACGGCATGTGACGGAGGATATTCCGCAACAGTGGCCAAATATGTAAAAATATCTGGGAAATGAATTTGTGAGGGTGCTGGATGCCAAGATCATCTGCAAGTCTAATGATACTGGCCAGTGTTTATCCAAACTAAGGATGGGTACTTTCTAATCATTTAAGGGAACATTGATGTTTATGAGAGCATTGTGAGTTTAGGGGTTTCTGTATCGTTTTATTGGACTGCATTTCCCATAGTCGGGTCAACTTGACTAGGTTGTTAATGCTTTAGCGGAGCTTAGGAATGAAGGTAATCATTGTGGCTGAATGGGATCGCTATGACTCATACTTCTCTCCTTAAGGTTTGCAGAGTATCCTCCTTATTGAGGACATGAGCATTATTGAGTCGGAAACTCAGGGTACAATTTCTCAACCCCCGGCCCTCCATGTCATTTGATGTCATTTCAAAATGCCCCCCCACAGCGTATACTGTGAGAAAATAACATACATTTGACAAAACACGTAGGTCAGAGATGACGTGTCCCCACTTCCGACGTCCAACCTCCATAAAAGAACGCAGCCTATGTAGTGTGACAAAGATGAGAAAGAAGATGACTTTGATGATGATGAAGAAGAAGAAGAAGAAGAAGAAGAAGAAGAAGAAGAAGAAGAAGAAGAAGAAGAAGAAGAAGATGATGATGATGTATAGCCAAGTGGGATTCCTGTTTGTATAATTCCTGTCTCGAATTCTGGCGCTCCCCCCAAGTGAGAACAAAGCGCAGGACAGGATTGACGGTCCCTTCGAGAGAGGAAGCCTTCATCCTCCAGACAGATCCCTGTGTGTAGAGCTGAGAACCTTCTGCCCACTGGGTTCACGGTGGCTTTCAGCCCTGCGTGGCTTTGGTCCCGGCGTGTGTCTTTGTTATCAGCAGTCAGACGTCTGGGAACTAAAGTAAGACGGCAGGTATGACAGCCTTTCTTAAAAGCCGACATGTGGCATCCTTCCTGCTCTTTGTTCCCCGTGATGTTTTAATTTATGTTTGCTGGATGCTGCAGCTGCATAACCTCTACATGCAGCTTAATGACATTCGCTGAATTCACTGTAGGTCACTCTGGATAAACGTGTCTTACTGAGAGTTCATGGGTTTTCTTGCCTGGGGCAGCACCCCTGTTAATTATCTTCTGACCTTTGCCTATTTCTGTTTTCTTGTGATACTAGATTGCAGGTTGTCAGCCACCTCTGTCCGTTACCTTGTAAAACCTCATCAGCACAGGGGCACACAGACCGGATGAAGTTGGCTGCACAGAGAGCCACCAGGGAGAGGTAAAGGGGAACCAGGGGTTTATGTGTTGCAGGCTATTTTTAGAAGACTTATTTTCCTTTTAATTCAACTCTGGCCAGTGGCTGATGAATGAACCGCATAGCCAGGCGTCTTAAACAGTGGTCTCGCAAGAGCCGGATGCAAATAACCCTTCATACAGTCAGTGTACTGTATAGTCTCCTCATTGACATTGCGGTGGTAATGCAGATGGGGAGAACTAGTCCTCTTTATGATCAGCCACAGGAGCTTCTATATATATATATATATATATATATATATATATATATATATATATATATATATACTGTCCGTGTCTTACCCCTTGGAGCAAGAAACCTCTCCACTCTTTCCCCTCCCCCATCCTCCCATCTCTCCCTCTATAAGAGAGGAGAGAGAAGGGACCCATCCCACCGGACCACGTGATGTCTCCCTGCATGTCTCCACTGTGTGTGTGTGTGTGTGTGTGTGTGTGTGTGTGTGTGTGTGTGTGTGTGTGTGTGTGTGTGTGTGTGTGTGTGTGTGTGTGTGTGTGTGTGTACTGCTACACGCTCAAAGGCCACGGCGTAATCAACAACTCGACGCAGGCATCAGATCAGGATAATCACTCTGATTGTGCACCCCCTCCATATTGTTCTAGGATCGGGGAGGGGGGGGGGGGGGGGGGGGGGGGGGGGGGAGAGAGAGGTTGTTGGAGACGGTGACAAGGAAAGGAAAATGATATGACGATGATGATACCTCCCACACCCCCAACCTTTAAAAGAAAAAAAAGAGATCCAATTACCTGCCTGTCATCCTGTAGTGTATAGTCGGGGTGGGCTCCCCCCTTTCTCTCGCTCACTCCGATCCCACTCGACAATTGCCGCAATTGCGGCCCACCTGTCACCGGTGAATGAGAACATATCCCTTGATTTAACTGTTCTGCATCTCGCCGTGTTATTTTGGGTGCCGCGTGTGACAGGGATAATTATGTGCGCCGTATGGCCGTGTTCTTATCTGTATTTTGACGGGGAGGTGCAGAGGTCAACCGCAGCCACCCGCGTTTCTCGGGTTCGAAATGAACTGCGTTGTCAAGGCTACCACATGCGCGGCTCCTTGCCACAGCACCACACGGCGTTTTTTTCTCTGCCTGTTTTTCCCAGGCTGCGACCACACTGGCCGCGGGGACCTCTTTGTGTTGGTGCCCCGACGTCCCTATGCTCTATGCTCCTTTATCTGGATAACCTGCACCTCTCCTTCCACACAGTGAGCGTCCAGGGAGAGAGGAAGGAGAAGGAGTCGATGAGGCGGCCGCAGGGCTGAATCATCGATGGCTGTCGGCCAGGTCATTAGAAATTGGTGTCTTTAACCCTGTTTGCACCTGTCCTTCATTCGGTTACCCATGACCGGTGAATTCAATGGTGGTCCACAACTATACTATGAGTAGTGAGCGGCCATTGAAGACACAATAGAATGGACAAAGCCAATAGCTGCAGAGGAGCATGTGGAAGGCTTTGCTCTCGAAGATAAAGAGTTGGCGGGGGGGTAGGGTATCACTGAGTTAAGCCGGGCAATTTGTATACTTTGACAATAGTTGGGTGTTAAATGGGGATGTTCTTATTTTTTTGTTTTTTGTTTCATTAATGTCTAGTCTTAAGGGTTTGTTGCATGTTGGTAAAGCTTGGAGTAATTGAAAGCAACTAGAGGTGATTGTATGTTTGTTTGGCCTCACCCACATTTGAGTTGGAGTTGGAGACACGCTGTCCACGATGGCCTACCAGCGGAGAGCACCAGGGGAAGCATAAACAAATAAGAACAAAGCAACTAGGGACTGTGTTCAGTTAAAGCCTAGTTTAAGGTCATTACAAGAAAGAAACTTTGAAAATGATTTTCTGTCCTTTTCGATATTTTCCTTGTTTATTTTTGCATGCCCACAGATTCATGGACTTCTTAAGCTTCATCCCGGAATAAACTGTTTAAGTTGTTTATATATCTTCCCTTTTCTGTTATTAATTCAACATCGTTTGACTTCGCATTCCATTTACTTGGATGCACAGAGAAATACAAGCAAATTGAATGCAAAAAAATAATCAAAGTGTTTCTGTTGAAGTTTACAAAATTGTAAACCAAGCAACAACATTGCTGGGGCATCAATTATGGATTGTGGGTTCAAGCATGATGTTGGGTTTATTAAACATGTTATAAAGGCACAGTTAACAGCATTGAATATCTTTGTGTTCTCTGGACTAAGGCGGAGTGTGACGGACTGTATGTGACGCAGACCAGGTCAGTCATGCATAAATGGCAACAATCCCCTCGGGGCATGGGCTGAAACATAAACTAACCTTGATTTTCCAACCTTATCCGGTGCCCATAATATCCAGCAGAACCGATGACTTTATTTATCATAATCATATTGAATTTGAGGTAATTGGAATCTGGCATCTCAATTCAAACGTGAATATCCTTGTGTTTAAAAAAGAAAAGAAGATTGGTTTTACTTTGATCAAATCACAAAGCTTCAATCATGATTTCATAAAATATATAAAAAACAAAAATGTGTTTGTTTTATGGTATTGGTCCAATTTATTCTCATGTTTCTATTTGTTATTGAATATGTGTCTACAGCAGGGTCTATGTTTTTATTGTAGTGTTCAGCAACCAGCACACTTTACTGGGTAATGAGCTATGTGATATCTAGTGGGTGGGCCTCCTGAATAAGGCAACGTGACAGCTACATGCAAGGCTGTCATTTGATTCTCATAAAGGCATAGTTCCGTGCCCAAGCTTATTACATTTCAGGATATGTCAGATGCTGCATTTCACTGGTTTGTAAACAGCAGGTTTACATTTTTCAATATCTTTGGATGTTGCGTGAAGCGTAAATGTATTTAATTGTTTGTGCTCATAACAGTGATTCTATTTTTGAATGATTCAGAAATCAAAAACATGAATTTCTCTGAAATATGTAGGCTTATTAGATGCATAAATTTGTTTGTTTCATTTTTATTTTTTTCCAAACGGATTGCATCACAAGACACTATGCAATGTCTCAGGCCTTATCAATACGTTTGGACATGCGTGTGCATAAACGCTGTCGTGTTTCTGTAATCGTATTCCAACATTCAGCGACAAAAAACGAAGAGGCAAATCGATTTGTTCTGACTTCATTTACATTTTGACTGGGCATGGGAGCCCCAGAGGATTCTGGGATATTTGTTTTTTTTCCACTGCATTTTAGTGTGTGTCCTCAATCATTGTCCCAGGAGCCCTTGCATCAGTTGAAGCTGGGCAGTTCCCAAGGCACGTAGCACTCTCTGTGATTCTAACATGATTGACTTATGGAGAGGGCCAAGCAGCCATTATCATATTCATTGCACGCGTGTGATTGGAATACATGCAGTGGCGCTGTGCACCGCCCGGCCTTCTGGGTTTGGCTGAAACAGAAGTCACTTCACCCACGGCCCACCCTTCTGCTACGGTTTCACCATAGAACCGTTTTCATCCACAACATCCGTCTCCAGAACTGAACCCCCGGGAGGGGCTTGGTGCGCCCACAGAAAGAGAAAACGAGTCATACAGGAAGTGAGGAGGTGGATGAATGAATACAGACAGCCAGTACTTTGCTCTCATTTCAGGGGCTCGGACCCCCAAAAAACACGGTTTGACGACCTAGTTCACCCCGATGATTCAGCAACCACACCTTGCCCCTTGTTACAAAGAACAAGGGGCAGGGGTCTGTGGGTATTTTTTATTACAATTTTTTATTAGCCATGGCCGGTACCTGAGACATGGAAACAGACTTGGCGGCAGGCCTGTGTTTCCTTCCCAGAAAGCTGTGAATCAAAACGGGCGTGGTGTGAGATAAAGTTGCTAAATCCAGAGACGGGTGGGTACGCAGTTGGGCGTGCGCTCTTGGGCAAAATTGCTCACGGTGACACCGACTCGTTCCCCGACAACAAATGAATGAGAGCAACCGGTGATATGAAAAAAATCTATGTATCGCACAGACGACTAAGTTGATGGATAACACGGGGCCGTGTTCTGACAACATTCTAAAGATTAGAAATGAAAACACAGCATAGAACCCTTTTCCTTTCATTTTATTTTTTGTCCTCTTTTTTCTTGAAACACGATCATACATTTATCCTTTCAGGCGAAGAGGTGTGTCTGTGTGTGTGTGTGTGTGTGTGTGTGTGTGTGTGTGTGTGTGTGTGTGTGTGTGTGTGTGTGTGTGTGCGTGTGTGCGTGTGTGTGTGTGTGTGTTTCTGCTTGCATGCATTTGTGTGGCAGCAGCGGTACTATGTTTTGTCTGGTGACGAATGCCTTATGGTTGGGAGATCTCAGAGATGAGATTACATACAATGGCTCAGCCTCTTCATTAATGAATGAATTGATCAATCCATTGATTTGTCTAAATGACTGCATTTGTGCTCTGTGCAGCAGGAGGGGGCCCGGCCCCTTACACCCAGCTACACGATTAGCAGACCCCCGCTGAGGAGGCTGAGCACTAAAGGCACACATGAGAGAGGTTGGAGGAATATTGTGTGTGTGTGTGTGTGTGTGTGTGTGTGTGTGTGTGTGTGTGTGTGTGTGTGTGTGTGTGTGTGTGTGTGTGTGTGTGTGTGTGTGTGTGCGTGCCTGCGTGCGTGCGTGCGTGCGTGCGTGTGTGTGTGTGTGTGTGTGTGTCTGGGGGAGGGGGGGGGGGAGTGAGAGAACATGTGTGATTCTGTTTCTAAGTGCATGCATATTCATGGTTCTCTTGGATGGCTGCTAGTGTGTGCATGTGCCTCTGTACTTTACTATTTGTGTGCGTGTGAGAGCATCTGTGAGTGTGCATGTTTGTGAGAGTGTGTTTGATTGTGTGTGGATGGGGTAGTGTATGTGTGCATGCACATTAAAGTTTCTGTTCATATCGTTTTTTTGTGTGTGCATTTGCCTTTGTATATATAAATGTGCCTTTGCAGATGTATGCATAAATCAGACGTGTGCGTGTGTTCCAACACATGCGTGGGTGGGTGTTCTGGACGCGTGTGTATGTGTCGGCATGTGTGTGTGGGAATGCCTTTGCAATGCACGCAGATGTGAGTGCTCGGATGGGTCTGTAAGCCTATATGTGTGTGTAACATTAGGAACCTTTTGATATTTCCCCTAAAAAGCCGGTCCTTCTAATTGTAATATGGGTACCATGTGGGTGACGATGTCACAGCACAGTAGCATCGCCTTTAACCCCCGATGATGAGGAGAAGGAGGAGGAGGAGGAAGAGGAGGAACTATTTACGGATGACATTTCAGATCACAGTAAGTCTGACTCAATGAGCGATGATGGAAGAAAATCCCGCCGCGTGCTTATTTGCGTGTTACATAGTTCATGTCGCGGGGATAAAGAGTGTGAGTGTTTCTCATGATGTTTTTCACCCTCTATCTTGCACAGGCTTGTCAAGGAAAAAGATAATGTGAATGCCTCCCTTGGACATTGCATTATCCCATTATTCACCAAAACAATATGGGATGTGTAAAAGAATATATCTATCTTGGGCTTAGGTTGCGTCATGTGTTTTGGTAGAAATACATTTTCTTTGCCTTTTTTGGAGAGGTTGCCCGGGAAGACTGCCCACAAGGCATGTTAAACTATAATAATCCCATTTTATTATGTGTTAAGACTGCCACTTGCACTATCCCAGCACCGTTGTGTTATTATGCTCGAACCCTAACCCTTGTGTTGTTATATTCCTACTCTATTTATGGAGACTGCATTTAGAAAGAGCTTTTCTAACAAGTGGCAACTGAAAGCACTTTAAAATTGCTGCCTCTCATTCACCCATTCATGCACATTCACACACCCTAGGTAGTCTCAATGGTGGTGCTCAGGGTTAGGTGTCTTGCCAAGGAACACCCTTGTCCCTCAGTAGTAGGCAGGGATCAAACTAGCAACCTACCAGTTGCAATTCAACACTCCCTACCTCCTGAGACACTGCTGCCGGGTTTTTATTCTCCAACTCTTACCGTAACCCTTGTGTTGTTAAACTCCAACTCTTACAATAACCCTGCTGTTGTTAATCTCAAATTCTAACCATTAACTTTCGTGTCGTGTCGTGTCGGCATGGAGTGCATTGGAGATTTGGTTCAAATCATTCTATTTTAAAAGAAAAAGAGAAAAAACACTCATTGGCTCTGAAAGCTTACTCTGCATGTGTGTGTAACTGACGAAATTCTCATTTTATAATGCATGAAATACGAAATCTCAAATGCTCTTTGAAATAAAAAAAGAAAGTTTAGCCTTATTACTGACAACTCAAAGTGCAGATGAGCCCATTATAATTTACTTAATATTAATTAATGACATAGTTAGCATTCAGGGTAACTGCCGAGCTGGGTTATGTAGCCTATGGCATAAGTGGTCAAAATAAAGCTGCCATGAAAGGCAGGAATACGCATACACATTTTTACTCCATTCGTTCAAATTGAGGCAAAGTATATTTGTCCTTCTTAAGAGGGAGAGTAAGCACAAGCTTTCATAAGCCACCCACTTGTATTAGACTGTTATCGACCATAGGCATCGGAGAAATGTAAAACCAGAATACTTAACCTACTAATAACATGGGTTTTACCGTACACTGCTTTGTGACGACAGAGAGAATAATGAACCCTGCATACGCAGACTGCAATCCCACCATTCTAACTCAACAAACAAACCCTTCATCATGTGAGCAAACACTTTAAAAATGCACTGTGTGTTTCTGTTGAGGGCGCAGATTGCTCTTAGCCATGTGTTAATGGTTTTTTGTAATGCTATTATTAGCCTGGCGGTAAAAACGTCTGAATTGTGCCATGTGTTTTTTTGCGTTAAATTGATTATGCGGAACTCGGATCACACACGGGCAGATGGACGGAATCTGCGTGTGTTCCAACACACCTGCTTTAGTTTACTGAATGCCATGTGATGACGAATCACCAACGCTCGATTAATGCCTAAACCTGCGCCATTAACTCCTCATTGGTGCTAGCGGTTACTTTTAGCAGTAGGGTTATATGACAGACAGAGGTATGGTTTGAGTTATGAAAGAGGTTTCCTTTTCCCTTCAAAAGGGCTTCCCAAGCAGGCTTTCCTGTCGATAGACCAAACAAGGCAGAGGCAGATCAATGCCAAGGAAGGCTTTCAATTTACGTTTGAATCCAACGCTAATCAGCTAATTAATTTGGCTCAATATAGTATCCTAAACCTCCAATCAGTGGCAGATGCTACTCAAAGGCCTAATGGGCTCACAAAGGTTGTTTTCTCCTTTCACATTAGCTGTGCTCTGACTTTGCTGGGGGCCAGAAAGGGCTTTTTTGCAATCATTGTTGCTGACTGCTGAAAATGGTTGGTTGTTGAGTTATAATTGTTTGTGTCAGAAGAGGCTGTCTCTTTCTGAATAATGACAAACAACAGCAGGGGTTCCCCTGAACAGGAGGCTGCTGTGAACAGAAAGGGAGCATTACTCAAGTAATTCCTCATGTATTAATGTTGCATGAAGCAGATCGAGCTATGCCAATACAAAACTGTTTATTGCGTTTACCCATTTTCTCTATACGTTTGTTGTTCACTTAAAAATATATTTTAGTTATGTTACAGGAAAGATTTCTGTTTCCATTCCACAAGTTATATATTTTATTTAATTTATATCATTTTAAATATTTTTGTGCATAATAGTCAAATGCCAACAACTTAATGGAAAGGTATTTCACTATTTGCTTGCTGAAAGGGAGATTGTGTCCCCCATTGTGTGATTGGGTGAAGGACACAACGTACAGATGACTAATGTTGGAATCATCTGAGAGCATCAATGTCTGGTGTCCGAAGAAATGAATGAATTGAGTCTCTGGTCGCTATCAACATTTGGTAGGAGGGTTCACTGTTGAGACCTGTACGAGAGTTGCTTTGCGTTTCTCCTTCCTACTGTTGTTCTTGGAGATGGACTGCAATGGCAGTCTGCTTGATCGGGCAGAATGACGAATATATAAACAATCCAATCATTCTGTCCCCCATACAGGAAAAATAATAAAGATATTCTGAGCAGTCCCGGGGTGGGGTTATGCGGTACGGCAAGGAGAGTGCTTTACTGACCCATAAACAAACATCAGATTTGAATCAATAAGCCCGAGTGGCCCACGCGACTAAAGATACCGGCCAACTAATCTCAGAGGAGGTGGGGAGGGGGGGCCTTCCCCCTCATTAAATTATAAAGGATCCACGAGCCGTGAAACACAAGCGCTGAGGGTTCCCCGCCGTGGCTAAGAATAGAGAGGGCCTCAACAAGAGTTCTCTCTCTCTCTCTCTCTCTCTCTCTCTCTCTCTCTCTCTCTCTCTCTCTCTCTCTCTCTCTCTCTCTCTCTCTCTCTCTCTCTCTCTCTCTCTCTCTCTCTCTCTCTATTCTTCTCTCTCTCTCTCTCTCTCTCTCTCTCTCTCTCTCTCTCTCTCTCTCTCTCTCTCTCTCTCTCTCTCTCTTTCTCCCTCGTCCTCAATGTTACTCCAAAATCCTTTCAACCCTCTCTGCACATCTCCCACTTGTATGCCCCTCAGGGTCATGGAGGAGGTGTGCATGCCAGCCAGGCATCGTGCAGCAAAAACAATGCTTACCTTCTGTTATGTCAGGGTGTGGACGATCCATCTCGACACTATGGGTGGAAGGGGGTGGGGGGCGTGATGTGCTCTGCTGTCACTCAAATCACCAGGTGCATCCCATAACTGGCATTTAAATTGCAAATCCACTTAAAGCACACAAGTCGAGGGATCGCTGCTAAAATGAGAGCTGTGCTGCGTCTGGATGCTTTCAAAAGGTAATAGAGCTTGCACTTAAACGGATTACATTTTCACACGCAACGAAACACAAAGAACCGTCGAGGCACGCCGTTGCCATCGCCCTCACCGGATTACCGTACAGTACCGCAATACATTTAAGTTTTTATTAAATGACGATACATTTTATTTTATGTCGTACGATACATAATAACAAGTGCAACGCTCATGGCGCGTTGTTTCATATTTTATGTTTTGTGAAACTAATCGCGGGGAAAGCAAGAGCGTTTCCACACCGGTGACTTCTCAGGGCCTGTGGTATAAATATCAACCATCTGTGGGGCCATCTGCATTGGGGTACTATATCATGCAGCAAGGCCAAGACACCAACACACACACAGACAGGTTGCCCTCCACTTTCCTCTTTCCACCAGCGGTAGACGGCTGACCCAGTGAGTGACAAATCATCACACGTCCCTGCATTCTGTCTCCCCTGTAGCTCATGTGTTTGTTTGTGTCGTTTTTCTCATGCTACACTTCGTTGTAAAGAAAGTGCGTGCTGGGCTTTTTAAAAGGGACATCTAGCCGAGGGCACTTTTTGACCGCTAATGCTTCCCTTACCTCCAGCTAAGGTTTCTGCTTGGCTAAAACAGTTGTGATTGGACGGATGTGCAAAGGCCAAGTTTTTTGTTTTGGTTTGCTTTTTGGTTTGCTTTTGGGTGATGATTGTAGCAAAAAGAAAGGTAGTTTGCACCAGTGAATGTGCGTTGTTGGTTTTAGCACAGTGGTGTATTCCACTTATTTTGGACGCAGTATTGACCATTATTTGACAGGTGGAGCTGCAAACACTGTGCTGTATTGAATTGCAGTTTAATTCCATGAATTCATTCAAATGTTCGAATGAGTTCTGTGACACTGTACCTTTATGGATATTCAGGTGGAATTACGGAGAGAAGCGGAACAAAATGAGAAAAGAGGCCCCGGGAATTACATTAAACTCAGAAATGGGTGAATAAGGGAACACACAACCAGTTTCTTTGTCCACTGTGAGTGCTGAATAGGTTTATGCTTGGGAATATTCAATGTTTGTGTGTGTGTGTGTGTGTGTGTGTGTGTGTGTGTGTGTGTGTGTGTGTGTGTGTGTGTGTGTGTGTGTGTGTGTGTGTGTGTGTGTGTGTGTGTGTGTGCCCGTATCTCATGCTTGCGTGCAATTGATCATGTGAGGTGCTGTTTCAAGCCGACTTGTTAGAAGGCAAAGATATCAACACAATGAGTTTATATGTCCCTTGCCAATGCTGAAATTCTAGGGCTGTTTGCGTGTTTGCTTTTGGTTTGTGTCCTAAATCTATTTCATTCACTAATGTGCATTTCCTATGAGGTGCTTGTGCGTGTTCCGTTTGTCATGTGTGTGTGGCTGTGTGTGTGTTTGTGTGTGGTTGTATGTGTGCACATGCGCATGTGTATGTGTCTGCATTTGTGGGTTTGTGGTCGTGTGCATGTTTGTGGACGCGTGTGTGTGCTTGCATGTATGTGCGTGCATCATGCGTGTGTGTGCTCGTCTGTGTGTGTGTTAGTGTGAATGTACATGTGATGCGTGTGTATGTGTGCATGAGTGTGTGCATGAGTGTGTGAGTGCCTTTGTGCTTGTGAGCCCTTATTTTGAGCCATCTACTTATTAGAACGGAAAGGAATGGGGTGCTGGTGCTGAAGGGGCTACTTGACTATAGATGGGGAGAGAGAGAGAGAGAGAGAGAGAGAGAGAGAGAGAGAGAGAGAGAGAGAGAGAGAGAGAGAGAGAGAGAGAGAGAGAGAGAGAGAGAGAGAGAGAGAGAGAGAGAGAGAGAGAGAGAGAGAGAGAGAGAGAGAGAGAGAAACAGCACTGGAGGGTTTTCAACCAGCAAGGAGCCCCTCAAGCCCTTATGTGTTTTCTGGAGATTGTTGAGACAGAGGGGAGGGGATTAATCTGTCTCAGGGTCTAAAGAGCAGCCTTCCCCAGCCAAGAGGTGGCTCTTCTCCTCCACCACTGGTTTACCTAACGGCTTGTTAACCCAACGGCTTGATTACTTAACCGTATGCTTACCTAACTGCCTATTTACCTAGCCACCTGTTTACCTAACAGGCTGTTTCCCCAGCTTGTTCACCTTTCAGCATGTTTGCCTAACTGCCTATTTACCTAACCACCTGTTTACCTAACAGGCTGTTTCCCCAGCTTGTTCACCTTTCAGCATGTTTGCCTAACTGCCTGTTTACCTTACCACCTGCTTACCTAACAGGCTGTTTCCCTAACTGCCTGTTTACTTAACCGTCTGTTTATCTAACCACCTGTTTACCTAACCGCCTTTTTGCCTTTCCACCTATTAACTAACTGCTTCTTTACCTTACCGCCTGTTTACATTACAACCTGTTTTCCTAACTGCTTCTTTACCTAACTCCCTCCTTACCTTACTGCCTGTTTGCCTGACCGCTCGTTTACCTAAACGCCTGGTTACCTTGCTTTACCGCTGCATTGTTTACCGACCGTACAGGCCTATAAACTCATTCAGACCCGGCAAATGAAAAACAAAATACTGAGGTGAACTGATAAGGGATAAAACAATTCCCTGCACCCAGACAACAAGCCAACATTGAATAAATATTGATTTTCCATCTGAATCATCATTATGGTTGATATTGAAATTGAAATGCAAAATAAATGTCGGATCACCATTATCATATCGATGAAACCTGATGTTATTAATGTTGATGGCAACAAAATTTGAACAACATTAATCTATTGTTATCTTTATGATTGAATAAGCATTGATATTTGGTTTACTGGGCGATATTGCGAATGTGTTGAAAAGTCATTGATTTAGAGTTGACTGGGAAACGACCGTTGTTGAAAAGTCATCGCCAAATAGTCGACCGGGAAATATGATTGAAAATGCATCGATCTATAGTTGACTGGGAGATCATCGGGAGGTAGACCAACGTACTGCACAGGCATCCCAGTCTCACGGAAATACGTGACACTGTCCCGTCACGGCATTTAATCTATTCATTCGTGATCTGGGACACGTAATTTCAGTTTTTCGTGCCAAAAGCACAAATTTCAAACTCATTCTAAATAGAAGAGATTAAGCAGCTACCTTTTTTTCCATTGCAGTTTGCCTACAGAGCAGCGCATCTGCATTAAATATATCCGTGAATTGCCACAATTTCTCTTAATCAAAGGTGAAAGTAGAAACGGGTGGCCAAAGGCTGTGATATTGTTTGAAATTTGTGCTTTTTGGCACGAAAAATTTTAAATTACGTGTCCCAGATCCTGAATGAATAGATTAAATGATGTGACAGTAGTCACGTTTCAATCTAAAAGGTGAGGCGAATCTTTAGAAAGTTTGCAAAAAAGAAATTGAATTAGGTACGTTTCCATCAAGTGGTTGGAGCGAAAACGACACACATTCCAGGGCTTGTATCCTTTGATAACATCCACTCTTAGGTCCTGATATTTAGGCTAGTGGAATTGCGTTGTTTTCCATCTAAAATAGCTGTAATGTTTTTTTCTTCGATGAGAGCAAGGAAAAGTTTTACCTCTTCAGCGGTCCACACATATCTATTATTCACATTGGCCATCTGTTCCATGGACGTATTTAATGGATACATCATGCATGTTTATAATTCGAATTTCGTCGCAGCCTTTATACCACAGACACTCCAGGGTCTATAGCATATAACCGCGTTTTCTGATTACAGTTGAATGCATTTTCCACAATGTACCAGCTCTCGTTTTGAAATCTGAACAGACAATATGACTGGAATTACTTAGTAGGTGACCATAGGCCTATATCAGGGATTAATGACAGGGTATAATTAAAGGATATGCAAACATAGACATCCTATATCATATATATATGATGTAGGATGTCTATGCATACAAACGCTTGAAAATATATTATATTGAAGCTACAAGTTGATGTCGGCAGGGTTGCTATGGCCGGTGTTCTGCCAATTTCTGGTCCCTTGTCAGATTTTGCTACCGTAGTGTGACTCGATGGCGGAGTCTATCAAATCATGATACCCATCAGAAA
Source organism: Gadus morhua (assembly GCF_902167405.1). Classification (NCBI taxonomy): domain Eukaryota; kingdom Metazoa; phylum Chordata; class Actinopteri; order Gadiformes; family Gadidae; genus Gadus; species Gadus morhua. The sequence goes on from NC_044063.1 coordinate 15,991,809, forward strand.
AAGCTACCTACGTCACAAGCGTGACATAAGGCGCGTGTGATCTGTAGAACAATCGCCTCTATCAAATAATGCTCCCACTGCAGAATCACGTTATTTTACACCAATACTCACCCTATGCACACTATACTAATATGGGGAACATATTTTGATGCTTGTTTATAACGTCTTTATTTAAGATTTCAGGAGTACCGTATGTGAATAGACCAATCGCCTCTCTCAAATAATGCTCCCACTGCAGAATCACGTTATTTTACACCACTACTCACCCTATGTACACTGTAAGAATATGGGGACCATATTTTGATGCTTGTTTATAACGTCTTTATTTGAGATAGCAGGGTTAAAGTAGCCTATGTGGACAGACCAATCGCCTCTATCAAAAAATGCTCCCACTGCAGAATCACATTATTTTAAACCACTACATGTACACAGTATGAATATGGGGAGCATATTTTGATGCTTGTTTATAACGTCTTTATTGAAGATTTCAGGAGTAGGCCTACCGTATGTGGATAGACCAATCGCCTCTATCAAATAATGCTCCCACTGCAGAATCACATTATTTTACCACATTTCTCACCCTATGTACACTGTTGATGCTGTTTTATAATGTATATTGTAGATTTCAGCGGTACAGCATGTGCAATGTACGTAATGTAAAAAAAAAATAAACACCAAAAAAAACATCAATACTTATAAGCAACCAAAAGATCTCAAATCTTTTTATTTGAAGGCATTTCTTGCAAATATATACAGCCTTATTTTTATGGGCATATTGGGCACACTCAAAATGTGCCCACCGACTGCACAATCCACACTGCACCTACCAAATAAAACAATTAAAAGAGAATTACAATGAGACACACTGTATGGTATTATGCACACAAATTTTTGAGTCAATTAATAATACAAAGCACATGTATTACGTTATACTTTACCTTTTCAATCATGCTCTCATCTGCATTTTCTTCAGCAAAGGAGCACACCACGCAGAAGTCCTCTGCATTCCCTAGAAACAATGGTTTTCATAAGCTTTTAAAACTCCAATCATTCTGTGAGTAAATAAATCATGGTACACTACAAATGTATGATTGTGAATAAAAAAAAGAAATAAAAAAAAAGTATTCACCCACATAGTATACTTAAATATATACATGTGTCACAAATACCTCCCTATTGTTTATGCTATATAGACACTAAAAGCATTATGTTTTCTGTAGCACTGAACAAATGACGACTAAAATAAAATAGTATAATAATAAATAGTTATGTTTAACAATGTGTTCTCATCCAGACCATTGGTTTGGGGATGATAGGCAGCTGTCACACTTCTTTGAATAGCCAAAATACTGCAAAGGCTGGTGTTGAGCTGAAATAAAATCAGTCCGTCACAGATGACATGGACCCTAAGTGAACTGAGAGCTGTCTACTGAAAACATCTTTCTCGAATGCTGCCGCCTGAGTTTGTTGTTGCTAGTGACGTAAAGAGGTCAACCGGTGGCTCTATTACCACTAGGTGAAATGGGCACAGCGCCACCTATCATACTGGGGAAAGAAATGCTTCGGCCAATGAATCGATTTTCTCACCGCCATGTATACTCTGACAATTGCAGTTGTCCGATTGAGGAGCATAATCAATCTATGGCCTTAATCTGATTAAGCTGTGCATGTAAACGTACTGAGTGACTTAACACGACTCCTCAGATGGTGCTCAAACAAATGTGTGTGGCCTGAGGTCGTCTTCACTTCAAAATTTCGTCTTAAGACCAAGACGTATCAAGTGTAACGTTATATGTGGCCATAGTTTAATTTAGTTAAGTTAGAAACAGAATGAAAAGTTAAGTTAGCTCGGTTGGCTCCTGCGGTACCATAAGCTACATATGTATCATCCTACCCACGAAAGACATTTCTGGAGTTTAGTTAACATTTGATATTTCACCAGCAACGACCACAAACTCACCTGTTGGCCGCTCATTGTGTTGAATTTAATCTCCCAAACTAGCGTTTCTCTTGTCTTTCTGAGCAGGTATCCGCGTAGTGCGATTCCGAGTCAAAGGGGCGGCAAGTCGAATCCACACACGGTAATTGCGCAGTTAAAAACCTGTTTTAAAGAAAATACTCTCCATCAGCCTATAAGGTAGCAGAAACCGATGGGTGCGCACAAAGGATCGCACATTTTCGAGATGCGCATGCGCAGAACCACTAGGAAGCAGAATTTGATGGGTAGCAGAAATTGTTCGTTATGTGGAAACCGGAAGGACTTTGTCAGTCCTGCGTGTTCAATGTTCGCTACATCACAGCTGTTTCGAAAAGTGTGTTCTTATCTCCCATTTTGCGCATTTACTCTCTTTCGCATTTCTCAAAAACCACCTCAAGCGAGCGGATAAACTTTTTTTGCGAATTAGAGGATTTTTATGCGAATTTTGGTGTTCCATCACCGTTTACTGATTAGATACATCAAAATGTGCATAACATCAGGGGGATGGAAACTCAGGTATTGTCACGTATTTCCGTGAGACTGGGTTGGCACAGGACACATCTCATTTCTGGACCCTGGACCCATACGATCAGGTAAGCTTGCTTTTGTAATGTTTGATGGGAATGAATTGTGCCAAATCAAATGTTACTCGTTAACATGGTGGTAACCCACGCAGTACTGCAGTCATTGAAATAGATTTTGTTAAATCAATGTCAAAATCTGCCAAAGTTAATGTAACTTCGTGTTGATGGCTATCGTCGTTAGCTTCCAACAGGTTACAATGGCCCTCATTTATCAAACGAGCGTACGACAGAAAACGTGCGTAAAATGGACGTACGCTCATTTCAACGTTGAGCTTGGCATTTATCAATTTGAACGTGAGCGCAGGCTGCGATGAAATCTCACGTCAGGTCTGAGCTCGTGTACGCAAGTTTTTTTGGCGCAACATACGGGTATTTCAATGATGAATAGTGCAGCACAAGTAGCCCATGTTCAACATCTGTATTAATTACTAATGAATTGGAATTAGCCCAGCCGTTCAAACAATTACAATCAAGTCAGGCCTAATTAAAAACAGTATTGCTATGAAAATAATTAGAATGTGAAAGGTGAAATGTTTATTCAGCTGTCTATATTAACAGGAGCTTTGCCAAATAGGTGATCGAGTCTCAGCGATGGCAGATCTGACTCTGTTAAGGACCTCAACGCACAGACGAGAGAGTTTTTCGAGACCGCGCCGATTTTTTTAAGGAGGGCGATATGGCTCTTGAGTCGTTTTCGTCTCCCAAGGCATCTCCTGATGGAGCTATGCAATGCTTTGGAGCCACAGTTAAGGCGAGAAACTAGGCGATCAAACGCAATACCTGTGCAGGTTTGCTCTACCTTGGGATTGTTGGCCACCGGGATCTTGCAGCGGGAGATCGGGGACAGGTCTGCTATTTCCCAGGCAAGTATTAGCCGAACCATGCCAGCAGTTTTGGCAGCTATAATGTCCCTCTCCGAACGTTATATTAAATTCCCATATAATAACGATCAGCAAACTGGAATCAAACGGGATTTTTATGCTATTGCTAGGTTTCCAAATGTGATTGGTGCGGTTGATTGTACCCATGTGCGTATGAACCATCTATTAATGATTACGCGTACATCAACCGCAAAAGCTACCATTCAGTTAATGTTCCGATTATTTGCGATGCCAGAATGTCAATCCTGAACATGGATGGCCTGGGGGCACGCACGATTCTTTTATTTTCCAAAATAGCAACGTTGGGCATCGTCTACATCAGGGCGCACTACATGGTCAGAGTCATCTCGTGAGTTACGCTGCAGTCGCACTGCACCGGCCTCCTCCCGTTTCTTGCTTGGCCGGCTTCACAGCCGCAACACGTTTTTTGTGCTGAGCTTCATGTCGGACCATTTTTTCTTCACCTTATTCGGAATTAAATAACTTTAACGGAATGCAAACAATAGCATATATGTGAAATGTTTTAAGCTGGATAACAGAAGTTGTACATTTAATTTATTATTTAATTAATTTAATTAACAAACCTCTTCCGTAGCCCGACGAACATTGGAAACACTATTCACTGCAACAGTTATTTCCTTCCATATAGCATTCTTTTGCTGGCCTTTAATGCCAGCTTTTAGGCTACCAAATAAAACCAGACGGTTCGCATCCACAAGTGACCCGAGCGTCTCCATTTGGGTCTCGGAAAAATTCCTCTATTTTACCGTTGGACGTTTCTCCATGTCGTAAAAGTTAGGGGCGAGACTTCTGAAGACGTGCTTTTATATGGGCGTGTTACGTTAATTGCGATCGATCTCAGCCGCCGTATTTATCAACACCAAGATCCTTCGTACGCTGGGATTGGTGTGATACGAAGGTTTCGTAAATCTCACGTGGGTCCTATCGTAAGATGAATCATGCGTTCAGATTTGCGCTCATTTCTACGTTTGTTTGATAAATGAGGGCCAATCAGTGCACTTACTTATAGGCGCAGTGCTCTCATTTCTACAGTACACTGTCAAAACAGCCTTCGCGCACCTACCGGAAATGAGTTTGCAGTTTGACGGTTCTTCTTCTGTGGCATATTTTTTTATGCTTGATCATTTTCATTAGTCGCCTGTATTAGCGATCTAGAAGTATTCACGTTATCGTTCTTGATACCAACTGATTACAGAATTAACAACATAAAAACACTGTCGGATACAGCCCAAAACATTGTAGTTGTACTGAAAAACAAACCAAATATGTGTAATTTTACTTGCATTTGTAGAGCACGTTGGTTTCAAATGTTACAATGTCCTCCATTTTCCGAATTGAAATTCCCGCCCCCTACGCTACATAGACAAGATGGCAGCCGTTGAGGGTGGAAAGTGTCCATTGGTCCACACTCAAGTTTTAGATAGTTTGGAGTGTGTCACCGAGGTACTTCCAGTGCACTGCGTTTTGGCACACTCTCCGTTTTTGCGCAAAGTGCACTCAAAAAAGTAAGTGTAAGTATAGTCCGTGTGCGCGATTTCAGACACAGCATCAGAGTCCACTCTATTTTTCTGATAGCTAGCTCGAGATACATATCTGTACCATTATACCAATTGATAAGTAGGCAGATACATGGATGTATGTTATGAAATCCATTAAAACAGCACCGCTATTTCTTCTGACCGCCGGTGATCACCGGCACCAACGCTAGCATAGTGCAGCCTGCCGGCTAGTCTATCAAATGAAGTCTGGATAGTCTATCAATTGTGAATATATGTGGGAGTTCTGTTTAACTTTAAGCCTATTTTTTTTGCATTGTGCTTGTATTTTCTGTTTTAGATGCTCTTACACAGCAGATGGGGACAGCCGCCGTCACCAAATTCACTTTTGCCCAGGCTGTGCAAAAGTGGCTGCACTATGCGCCTTTTGGGGGGGCTCAGCCCCAGGAGGCCACTGGGGTGTATGAAGTATATAAAGGGGGGGGGGGGTTGAATATCGTAGATGTGATTTCCTGCATTCTGCTGCATTTTGGGGTGACCTGTTCCTAAATCTATTCTGGTGGGGGTAGGGATGGGGATCGAAACCCGGTTCTATCAAGGACCCAGTTCCACTTTTTTCAAAACCCAAAAATCTTTAACGTTTGGGCTTATCGATACCACTATCGAGTCCCGTCTCTCATTAATTATTTTCTTTGTCCCGTAGGTCCTGTAACGTAATGTTGCGTCCCTCGAGTCGCGTTACGGCAATTAAATCAAATCAATCCAATCAATGCAGCGTGTCCATCAATGTTTTTGAATGGAATTGTTAGCAAACAGGTATTACAAGTAAAACAAGTGAAGTTAACTTAGCTCGCAAGGATGGCTGAACGGGCGAAAAGGGCGAAAATCATTTATTGTAAAGGGGGGAACACAACCTCAATGGCAAAGCACATTAGCATTGTCCATCAAATAAAGGCCAAATGCAATACCTTTACATTTTTTTAATTAAATTGGGTTTTTGGTGAGAAACATGAGTAATACTGTATGGCTCATGTTTTTGTATTATTAATACAGTTGTATAGTGCTCTAATCATTTTAGTTTATACAATTTAAACTACTGATTTCAATATTCATTAAGAATTACATATTTAATTTAAAATACAATTATTTATTTCCTAAATATTTTCCTCATCACTAAAAACGTGTCATATTTCTACCAATTAATGGAAAAGTATCGATAGTGGTATCGATAAAGACTCGGATCGTTAAGGAGTATCGAAAATGGTATCGATATCAATCAATATTAATGATCCTCATCCCTAGTGGGGGGTAAATCTATCTATTTATCTATCATCCAACACATTGTATAGTTTTGAACCGTCTGGTTTATTGGCAGAAAAGCACAGACCTTTTGTAACAGTTTAACCTCAGTTAAACTCATAATACCAATATACGAGTATTTCATCCCAGAGGAAAGGATTAAACACATTTTGGCTAGTCTCTAGCTCTTAAAGAAGAAATCAATTGTTTATAACCTTTTTATCTGAGTTATAGACAACACTTTTGTAAATGTAGCATTATGTAGTATTATATTATCCATGATTTTTTTTGTCCTGTCCAACCTTTATTTTCTTGGTTATTATGCCGTTGTATGTCTAAGCCAATAGCTGGCAGTGTCAGCTAAATAATGCTGTTCTGAACCAATAAAGTGATGAAAGGAAAAAAGACTGTTTGGATGAAGGAATAATCAAATGAATGTGAACTATAATAACAAATTTGCGGAATTTCTTTTGTGTAAGTTTCACTCAAAATGACAATATATATTTTTATTTTTTTTACACTATTACTTAAAAACATTGGTGCAACATGTGCTTGATTAATAATATGAGAAACAGACCACTATTTCAGGAGCAGTAAATCATGTCGCCTCACTTTCATGGACCCATACAATTTTATAAAATTGTAACTTCTGATGCAAAGAAATCTTGTTGTTCTGGGGCCGTATTCACAAAGCATTTTATCTTACCGCTAGGAGTACTCCTAACTCGCGCTAAAACATTTTACGTAGGAGTTTTTTCTTAAAAGTTATTCACAAAGCCGCTGAGACCTACTCTTACTAAGGATAAATCACAAAGAGTGAACTAAGAGTGACGCGCCGTTGCTATGGATTACGGCAATTCTCGTGCACGAGTTTAGAAGCGGTCAGTTCGGTGAATGGTTGTTCAGACGAGCCCACTGCATCACCGAAAAACAAGGAAATAGCCTAGGCTAGAAATGAATTCCTATTAAGTAGTTATAGTGCAGTTAGCAGAATACACGCATGATGACAATTTTGTGCAGACCACGATAATGACGTTGTAGCCTGCACGTTCAAGAGAGAGAAAGCAAACAATAAAAATACGTAAAATGTAAAAGAAAATAAATGTTATGAACTACACAGGTGTTGACTGATTTGTGCCAAGGTGTTTACCTAAACTGTGTTTTCAAAGTGATCCCTAAATGCCAGTCCACTCGGTTCCACACGGCCAAATTCATTGTCATGTTGATCGCCATCATCATCATCATCATCATCATCATCATCATCATCATCATCATCATCATCATCATCATCGTCTGGCTGTGGAATGTTCCTCCGCTTGCAGAGGTTGTGTAGAATGGCACATACAGTGATTACTGTGCTTGCCCTCTCTGGGGTGAGGCGTATTTCGCCGTGGAGGACATGAAACCGACGTTTCATCTGCCCAATTCCTCTCTCCACAACATTTCGTGTATGATTGTGTGCTCTAGCATATATGGAGGAAATCAGTAAACAATAATAAATATGGATTCAACAAATAAAAGGCGTCAAAGAGCCAATACGATGTGTTTTACGCATAGGACTAAGCGCAATCTGCGTAATCACTTACATGTTATACTTTAACTGTGCTCCCGGTTGTGGATTGAGGTAGGGTGTTTAGAGACATGTCTTGCATGGATAGTCACTGTCACCCAGCAAGTGACACCCAACTGGTACCTCAAAAAGCTGCCTCAGACCGCTCACCATTAAAACGCGCGAATCATGGGTAGCTGAAGCTCCAGGCCACTTTGCAACAACATCCAGTAGGCTATGTTAAAATTTGCATCAAAAACAACCTGCGTGTTGATGGAATGCACTTTCTTCCTATTGACGAACACGTCCTCGTCTTTTGATGGCGCAATTATTTTTATGTGCGTCCCGTCAATAGCACCGACCACACCGGGCATACCTGCAATTGCCATGAAGTTGGCTTTGATCCTGTGTAATTGTTGAATGTCCAAGGGAAAGTTTATGGCACGGCTGACTGATGGTTGCGATATTTTTAAATCGTCGGCATTGCAAAGTTGCATTTCCCCTGTTGCTAAATAACGTAGTGTGGCCAAACATTTTATTTCGGGACTAATCGGATTATTCCTGTTAGTCGGGGATGTTATTGCATCGCGCACTAACTCCACAACAAGTTGAATACCCTAACATTTCGTCTCGCAGGCATTTTACGATTCTTTGTGAATAGGTCTTACTGAGTTAGGAGTCCTCTTGAGGACTTTTAAGCTCTCCTAGACTTAGGTGCTACTTTTAGGCCTAAAATACTCTGTGAATTGCTCTTAGTGAAAAAAGTTAGGAGTCCTAAATTTAACAGTGACACGCCCATTATTTTTAGGAGTTACTCCTAAATTCGCCAGTTAGGACCTACTTTTAGCCCTAAGATCCTTTGTGAATACGGCCCCTGATGCATAAAAAAAAAAGGGTGCTAATTTTCAGTTTAAAAAAACCCTGCTGGTATTATTTTATCAGCTTAGAGCGTTTTCATTGCCGTAACAATGTGAGCTATCAACAAGTACAACATGTTCTGGACCAGTTGTTCTCAATTATTTTCTGTCATTCCCCCCCTAGGAGTCAGAATTTTTTTTGCACCCTACTGAATTGAAATAGCCTACTATTGAGAACCTGCTAAAATGTATTTATTTATCTGTACAAATCAACTGTATGAGTTGCTGGCACCAACATTCTGCATACAATCACCTTATTATCAAATAGATCAATACAATTAGCGGAGATAGCATCTGCAACAACTTAAAAATATTTCCAAGTTCAGTTTATTAACTAAATTTGTATCATTTAAACAAAACTGCTAAGTCTGTGTGAATCTCAAAACAGAGAAACAAGAGCAAATGATTCACTGGGGTTTGCATTTAATTCAAAATATTTTTCGACAGTAAACATTGGTCACTTTTCAGCTTCATCATCTTATTCCCTTTCAAAAAAAAAAGATATATGTTCATCTTTCAAGCATGAATAAAGACACCAAGTCCCTCTGTCATGACTTTGTAAGATCAAAATTCTGGTAAACCTTCCGACCCTTGGTATTATGTTTATGTAAAATTCTAATAAAATAAAATAAGTAGGCCTATCTTAAAATGTAAATAAATAAATAAGACACTAAGTCCCCCCCCATCCCCACCCCCACACCTTTTTTTCGGAGCTGGCGGAGCGCGCGTCGGAGCTTCCGGAGCGCGCGTCAGAGCTTCCGGAGCGCGCTCCCCCTTGCTCCCCCTCAAATTAAGCACTGCTCGTAGTATTAGAACATGTTCTACTTGTTGATTAGCTCACAATGTTATTGTAATGAAAACGCCCTCAGTTTTTTCTGCTCCTTGCACCTTATCATGCTACGCAGTACGCACCATTACAAGCCTCTGCCGACTAAAACATGAAGCAATTTAAGAAGATGCATAATCGGCTTGTGGTCAACTGTCATTTAATAGACATCTGACAGATTACAGTAATGAAAAGAGTGTAATAAAATGAATTTGTTTTTACCTTAAACAGTGTGGTGTGGTAGCCTAAGTGTTTTAGGCTATAGGCAAACAAGCTCTCAAATGTTCCATCACTTTTTAACATCTGTCGATAAAGCAGGATATTCATTATAGGCTATTTAATTTAGGGAATTAAATCGATTGAAATTCCATTGAAATCACGTTGATCCTTAGTTCAGTTGAAATTTCAACATTGTTTCAAAATTCCTGATAATTGAAATACCATTGGAATTCCGTTGATCTATGGACTGGATTTCAACGTTGTTTCAATATTAAAAAAGGGTGCAAAATTATGTAGAATCAACATCAATGTTGATTCTACATAATGTTTATTTGATGATTTAATGTGGACAACGGAATGTTGATTTGACATAGTTTCAATGACTGTTTGCTCTCTGGGTAGGTAATCATTTTGGTGATGTTTTAGGATTCAAACCTTCTTTACCATTTATGTGTTTTTAACAAAAAATGAATTAACATACATAAAAAGACATAGGGTGCTTTTGACTGATGTTTTAGGGCACATATCTTGTGACTTGTTCTCTGTTCCTATTATACTATGCTTATTTGGATGTTAAATGTTCACTGACGCAAGCTCCACTTTTGAACTCAGACCCACTGACAGCAAGCATCCGTGTAGTGGAATTTCCTGGTCTTCTGAGCGCCGCTGGAGAACTTCAGACTGTAGAGGTCTCCTTGATTCAGCATCCAGCAGCAGCAGCAGCAGCAGCAGCAGCAGCATCATCCTACCCGCCCGCCTCTCGTGTGTGCAGCGGGAGGAGGAGAGAGGAGGAGACTCGCTCACGGCAGCGTTTGAGACAGACGGGACTTGCGAGACACACAGGTCGTCCCACGCCAGACACAGCAAAGGAACTTCGATCTGAAGCCAAGGTGGTGGGGAAAATGACGAGACGAGCATATCCGTTTTTCTTATTCCTGTAGGGCGTAGTTATGTGGCGTGTCTAAAATATGATGCCCTTGGACACTTCTCTGTGAAGATTTACCTTTCGAACGCTCATGTGCCGTTTCATGTTTACTCCACTTTGGTCACCCGTGTGAACGTGAAGGAGGTGTGAGTTGCATTGTTGCCTCTTCAGCTCGGTTGCATGGGATTTCCAGTCGTGTCGGCTGCCGTGATGTCTGCAATATCCCCTTCTTTGTTTCTGGGTGAGTTCATTTTTGTCGTATTCTTGAATGGATTCGCGTCTGTACCGTCAATGACAATGGAATAAAAGCATATACTGTTGTTACCCGCTGTAACAATTGCTTTTAAATCTTTTTATGCCAGATTCTTTATTTTTTTGACCAGAGGCTGAAGTATCAATCAGAATGATGTCAGAGTGTGGTGATGTGTGGCATGTGGGAAGCTTGGACTTTCCTCACAATGCGTTGACGTTAAAGCATGCACATTTCATGTATTGCGCATCGGAAAAATGGAAAGATCAGCTTTCCATTTCAAATGAATGATGTTGCGCTGATCGCACGAAGACCACAAAATAAAAGTTGTCTTATTGTAAGACAAACGCGCCCCTCCCTTGGTAACGGCAGCGAACACAGCATTCGGTGCGCATGCATTGGCTTGTTAACAGTCCAACGAGCTCTTACCAGACAGGCCTAGGAGGGGTGTAAAATAAATTGGATTTACATCTTTCACGTATGCTAAAAGTGAAAATACGACAATATTATATCCAAAACTTATATCCAAATGAGGTTAATAATTAGTAGGCTATCGTAAGCTTCAGTTACAAACCCCAACTGGATTTAACTGAGAATCAAGGTGGAAACTCTACTGGACCCCATAGACTAGATCAGGATCTCAGAACTGCCTGTTGGAAGATTACTTTTGCAATCATACAATTGAATCAGTGTCTTCAATCATTTCACACCACTTCGTTTCCCCTATGGTTTCCCCATGTATATAGCCTACGGTAGGCTAGAACTATGGTGCGATCCTTTTTGAATGTATCTATTTAAATGGGCTAGAGAAGCAGGATTGTGTATCTGTGGTTGACCAGTCCTGATGCCCGGTTGATGACCGAAGACGATGATAGGGACGCCGAGGTTGCAGCAAAACAAACAGTTGGAAAGGTCAGCCAGTTGAAGATGACATATTTGGCAAGAGATTGTGTTTTTAAATTTTGATTATTGTATCAGTGGAGCCCTGCAGTAAGCAAGATGTGTATATGTAGCCTAAATGCAAACAGATTCAAGCAAAGCTTCTACAGATTCACACTTTATTATTCGAGTAATGGCCCCACTGAAGGTCTGTGCAAACATCAGCTGATTCAATTAGTAAAAACAACAGGAGCAGGACCATGAACGTTGCCCTGCGCACGTCAACCTTTTTGCATAATATTGTCATTTTTACCCTATAGATCTGTGTGTTGGACAGCTGAAGGACATTGATTACTCACTGAGAGCGGGTGGGGGCATGTGGACACATTAGCCATGTCCCGCCTGTAATGATGCCATGCAAGCAAAACAGCCACTGCCTTGCCTTCATCTTAGGCTCAAAGTCATTCTACACACACACACACACACACACACACACACACACACACACACACACACACACACACACACACACACACACACACACACACACACACACACACACACACACAAAGTCACATTTATGCACACACATGGGATGTCAATAACGATGCTTCAATCAGAATCCTTCTGGCCCAGTGAAATTCAAGGGAAAGAATAAGTATTTTTTTTTGTTCATAATGTCTTATGAATAGGAAAACAATTACAAATGTCATCGGAATCATTGAGAATGAAGATTGTACATTTCAAACAACTCTGTAGTATTAATAATGCTATATTTTGCTTGAAATAACCATCAGCTAACACCCATGGTAGCATTTTCATTCCAAATTGCTCTATACGTATTGTTGCCATGGTGCCATTTCTACCATTTCTTGTTGTGCGACGGAGAATGAGTTGCCCGTAATTGGCGAGTGTATAATTATTTGACTGAGCAGCATTGCCTACGCCAGACCAGATGTGTTCACATTGGGAACAATCCTTTCCACCCAGGTAAGCTAAAAGTTAAATGTTACTTGACACAATTAGTTTGTCAAATAATAACACCTTTTCCAATCACATGCAGGGTTGCCCCAATTTTGTTACATAAAATAGATTTTTTTTGTATCTTTACAAGTAACAGCGTTGAATTAATTTGAGATCTACAACGATACAGGGTTCCCACAGCAAGTGTCTGTCATAACAACTATCAATAATCATTCAAAGGGAGCTAATTCTCCCCATTTTCCAATTTGCCGTGAGCTTCATAGAGTCCTGAGACGTCCTTCATTTAATATCTATCATAGATGTCATATCCCCCCTCGCATTAAAGATAAGCACTGCAATTAATTGTCAGAGTCCCTTAACCCCACTTTGAGATTCCTCCGATTTGACGTAAGACCCAAAGGCAAGGTCGAACAGGGAGGGTGGCAGGGGCCGGGCAGCACCTGAGAAGAGTAGGCCCCTTGATGGATAGGCTGTTCGTCCTAGTGCCAACATTTAACGATTTTGAATGTGTAAATTAAAGAATGTCCGGGATGTAATAACATGCCGTAAGTCACTTGGCAGAAATATAATGGGGAGGAATGAGAGGCTGTCGTCTCCCTCTGAGCAGCGGACTAAGACCTCTACGGCTACTCTCTCCTCTCTCCTTCTTTAAAGACATCACCTGTGGCTATGGGAATACCCTGTAACTGACTTTGTGTGTGTGTGTGTGTCTGTGTGAAACTCGGTGCGTTTGTTTGTGCAAGACAAGTGTATGCGTGTGTACATGTATATGTGCACTTTTGTGTGTGTGTGTGTGTGTGTGTGTGTGCGCGTGCGTGAGTCAGTGCATGTTTAACTACACGACATGCATTGGTATTTGCTAGTGTGCGCAACAACACATGCGTCTTTGTCGACGCACGAGCGTGGACGCCTCTCGACACATTTGCCACTCCAACATGCATGTTTGCCGCTCAAAGATGGGAGATAAGGAGAGCGGCGGCACCCAGCAAAAAACTCTGTCCCCATTCTATATTTAGCACGTCTGCCTCTGGTAGGCAGAAGTCTCTCTCTCTCTCTCTCTCTCTCTCTCTCTCTCTCTCTCTCTCTCTCTCTCTCTCTCTCTCTCTCTCTCTCTCTCTCTCTCTTTGTGTTTATGTGTGGGTCTCTGAAGCACAGAGATGACAGGAACCTCCTGGGCCAGAGGTTATGAAGTGACAACTTGATGTGTTTGCCCCTAAATCACCCGCCCACGCAGCCAACGCCATGGACGGCTGACATTCCCACCCTCACAGTCATATGGAGGGCCGTGGTTGCTGTGCATTATGGCGATGTTTAGATCGTGGTTTGGGTCTCTTGGCGGGGAGGAGCGTGGGGCGATCACGTGGAATTTTTCTCAGCTAAGGGAGATGTGTTGATATCTACGAGCGCTTGAGGAATTTGGCACACCTTCTACAGAGGACTACCCCCCCATCCCTCCGTTGAGCCTTACGGTGTGTGATGTTGTTGTCAGGTAGCTGGAACGTCTTTCACATTTATTATGGTTTGGCGTTACCACTAGTTTGGAGCGCCTTCCCCCCCAGAGCACTGTGACTCAGTGGAAAATTCGACTCCCAAGATGACTTATTTGGATGGGGGGCGGGGGTTAGGCGTGTTACGTGATTTGCATTACCAATGTGGCAGGAGTATTTTTAGGCTCACCTTGGTACTGCTGAGCATCGGTCAGTATTCCATTTTCAGCCCAAATATTTAATGGTTTTTCCAGGGGGTTGTGTACCTTAAAGGTTATTTTGAGTATTACCGTGGCTTATGGTTATGACTTATCAGTGTGGCCCCTGCAACCCTTTTACTATTTTTGATGTAATGATTCTTGTTCTCCTTTTGAGGATTCATTTCATTTTTTTCTCATTGAAAATAGAGGAATAGGTCAATCTAATGTGTGTTAACTTAACACACACCCTGGACAGAGGACTGTCCAGTTATAACATCTTCTTCCTTCTACCTGAAGGATTCTTCATGTCTCATTGATTATGCTGCTTTTAGTCCGGCCTTGCTTCTCCTCTCAAGTCTCGGCCACCTGAACATTACACCGGGAACCAAAATGTTCAGAGTGAAAAAGCGTTTTGTACCTATATCATGTAAAAGCTTAAAGCTATGGTAGAATGTTTCTGCTTTGAAAAGGAAAGTATTTTTTCCTTAGCAACCATAAGCGATCAACCCTGACATCATCCTTCAGAGACAGGTTCAAAATATTAAAGCACTTTGTCATGTTTTTCGGACTTTCCTTTTATTCCAAAACAATGCTGCTTCATTGAGAGCTTTTCTGCTCCATCGGTGTGCGTTGTTACTGCCATTAGTTCCAAACTATCTGAATGTGTCATGGATGAGGTATTTCTTCTGATAAATTCAAAGGGTTATATTTATAAGAACACAATGCACATGTTCATGCTGGGGCTGGCTTTGTGTAGTGTCAACGGCCTATCAGCCAAACCCCCTTTCCACCCTTCGGGGGGAAAATTACTTCCAGATTATTTTGGACTCTATGAACAGGAACTGCCTGTTTCACTTTACTGCTAATCTTTGACAGATGTTCTGGAAAGACTTGCGCTCACTCAATGTGGAGCCATATCCACTGCCTTCCAATAACATGACAGTATACTACGTATACACTGCCATGATACATAGTCACATTATCTTAAAAACCTTCCAAACGGTCCAAAACTTTCCATCTACTGTTTCTTTAAATCAAGCTATGTTTGTTGCATGGGCCATGTTAAGATCCACATTCAGAAATATATCCAAGGTCACAGGTCATAGCCAACATTTTGTCACCTCTGTCTCCATAGGATCAAGGCTTGAGTTTTTTGTTTTCTTGTCAAACCTCGGAGAAGCTGTACTGTTAGTTCGATAATATTGAGTTTGATACTACCAATGCTCTATTTCTCTATTGTTAACATACTTCATTTTTAATTGCATATAGAAATGCATGTTTATTTGTCAAGATTACATTTGTTTCAGTTTCCCAACCAAGTATCAATATGCAGTGAAAATGTATTTCCACCAAGCATGCACGAGGAGGACAGAATATTCATATAAACACACATAGGAGAGTAACGGTATGATACAGACTTGTTTATCACACCATTTAACATTTATATTACGCTAAGATAAATTCCTCTCTTGAAAGATCCACTTTTCATTATGTTACCCTTTTGGGATCTCTGCTAACCCAGGACCTCAGCAGAAATTGAATTCCAAAAGGTCGCTCAATTAACATGGTGTCACTGTAATTTATGGCAAATTGCACATATTACCACATTAGCAGTTTAATCCTAGGTTGGTAATCCAGGTTCAACCCTTGAAAGAGCGGATTGACACGCTATTCCTGATAGTAAACAGCCATGAAAGTCAATGGAGCAAGGGCAAGGCAATTATGCCGTATTCTATAAAATAACTAAACTAAGCATTTTGCTTCTAGTGAGCATATGCATTTTAATGAAGGTCTCTGACTGTCGAGGCTGACATAGAGACCAGAGGTCAAAGGCAACACTAAGTTAAGCGCTGATCTGTTGGCCAGGGGGTAGGGATTGTCTTCCATCAATTCATTCCTGATACGATTTCACTGCAGCTATTGACAACAGAGGGAAGGGTCTCTTCCTCCAAAAGCCCTGTATGTAATAAATTGTTAATCGTGGATGAGCTGTGAGAAAGCGCTATCATCTCTAGATCAACCCGCACTCTGTTTTGGTCCGTTCATGCGTTGGATGTGTTAGTGAAAACTGGCAGCGTGGAAAGACGCCTGGCATGCTTGTCTTCTTTGTAAAGAACACCCCTTTTGAGCGCCTCCTCCTGAACCAGGTATATCTCCGTTTTCTCTGCTGTCCCTGTAGACATTGAAAAGCTCAGCATAGAACAAAAGGCTTCAAAACAAACAAAATGTCATCTCTTTCACCTTCAAGTGAAACACATCACACAAGATCAAATTTGGATTGATGACACAAAGAATATAAGGTAAATTATAGATAGGCCCTGCATGGCCAAACAGGATAAGGATAGGATTGATCTTTAGTTTTTGCTAAACACTTTAGTGTATCTCATCCAAAGGGCTTGCCCCTAAGTCAAGGTTGAGGACCCAGATGGCGAGATAAGTCATTGAGATCGTATAACAGGAGGTGCATCAACCAAAGCGAGCAAGGATAAAGCATTTTGAAAGGCTGACCTTAAACTACCGCATGTCGTCGGTTGGTCATTTCTTAATGATCCCTCAAAGCGCCAGTCAGCGTGGCTTAGCAACCTGTCCTGCTGCTCATCCCGTTTGAACATTGTGCCCCTATTTTAACGGTCTAAAACGCAAGTGAGAAGCGCCAAGCGCAAGTAGCTTTGTGGGCGGTTCTATGCAATGTAACCGGCGCATAAATTTCGTCAGATAAGACTTAACACATATGATATGCGGTGTGGTTCTATTTAATGATATAGGCCTACGCAATACATTAACTAACATTGTTTCTTACCAGTATTGTGTGCATTATCGTTATCGACTTGTTTTCCTAATATGCATGTGTCCTCCATTAATATACATTGCCTGTATTGCCTGACTGTATTATGCGTTACGTGTATAGTTTGCGTATGTTTAAACAGATGGACGCACACACTCGCGCCCGCTTTCATTAATTATTTTACACATACACACACGAGCGCCCGCATTTCATTCTTTTTCAACACTCACTCGCGGAAAAACAATGATTTCTCAAGATGAAATACTCATCAATCCTAAGAGATATGGGCTTGTAAACGATGTCTGGGTCAAGAAAATATGTGTTTGCTGTACGGTGTTTGCAGATGCAATGAAGTACAACTTATTTTCGCTGTATTAGCTGTTCTTTCCCAAATAATTTACCAAGAATGTGCACTAGATGAGAGAAGCAAAGTGTATGCACGAGGTGCACAAGCAACATTATGCATGCGCCCTTAAATAGCATCTGAACAACGCGCTACTGACTTTAAACCAGGTTTTTCCTGGTATGTGGCGCAATTGTTTTCTGAAACTGCAAAATAGCACCAGGGAACGTTTGTGCCAGAACACGCATCCTCCTTTCGCCGAACCGCCCCTTGGGGTGCAACATCATTCCTTAATTTACAGGCGTGTGGTGGTGGAGGGAAAGAGCGCTCTCCGCCAGTTGCAAACTAGCAACGTCACATGCGTCAGTGAAGAAAGTCAATTTCGCCGGATGCAAGATGGGGCCCAGAGTGGGAAATTGACCACTTGAAATTTTAAAACAATGAAAATGTTGAAATGAAATGCTACATTTATTCGTCACAATATACAATTAATTTTAGCGCGGGCCCAAAGCCGCACTGTGAGAAATAAGAAATGATCCTCATCAATATTGTGTAAGAACATTTGTAACGTGATGTCATTTGACTGATTTCCTTCTCCCATAATGGTGCCAATGTGTGAACATCAAATTGACTTTATTTGCCCTCCGTGACTCTACAACTGTGACTCAATTCCCTCCATTGATTACAGATGCGCAATTGAAAGCAAATTGCAGTGCACGGGTAGTGCCTCCAGCGCCACAATGAACGACTGCGCCACACATGTATTCCTCCGTCTCCGGTTTTATTTGTTTGGTTTTGTTTTTCAATCGAGAACTGTCTGAATGACCAGGAGGAAATGCTCCTCGTCGCTCTACTTAGACGCCCGCTGTTCCTTTCAATTTGAAACAGCCGATTAGCCCGGCGGAGCAGGACAGTCCATTAGGTGTTTGCAACCCTGCACGTGCTCCATTCGCTCCCTCCCATTTCCTTCCTTCCCTTTACCAGTCGTCCCCCCCCCCACCCATTCTCCTTAAGCGTTAGTGCCTTTAATCAGCAGAGGCCCTCATGCCCCGGGAACATTCATCTTCAGGGCCTTTCGGGCACACATGCCGTGTGCCTGGAAAGATCTCAAGGATGGATGGTGTTTGGAAAGAGAGGAGGGGGGGGGGGGGGGGGGGGTGAGGAGGTGGTGGAATGGTGGCCATTTGGGGGCCGTTGATTAGAGAGTGTCAGGAGACCGGGTGCTCACCTGTGCGTGGTGGAGCTCCGTCGGAGACCATCTGACGGAGGCAGACACTAGGGTCTTGCCTCTGGTAAGGTTTCCTGTACTGGGAGTGAATTAAAATTTCTGGGGGGACAAAGAATAGCACACGATGTCTTATAGAAGGGTTTTGGCGACCTGCTTCAGGAGAGTATAAACAGAATTAAAAGGTCATTTTTGCACTGTGGGCTACAAATTGGGTGGTCGGTCCTTTTTCAACAACCATTTATAGGCATTTATCCATTGGTCAACCCAAGCGGTTCCTGTGTGTTCAGAAGCACAGACGTGTTTGGGAATTAACTTCATTCGCCATGCGCTGACGTACCATTTCACTGTTTGTACCTGCGTGGAGGAGACGAAATGAACACTTGATTCAATCTGGTCAATCGCGACGCCGCCAGCAATTAAGTGTGCAGCGCTGCTCATTGCACTGCATCCTGCTGCGACGTGTTCTCACAACAGCAGTGCTATGCATCCGAGCCCCTGGACGTAGCCTCACGCTAGGCCAACACTGTGGAGGGAGACGGGAGCAAAGTACAGGAGGTAATGTAGCTCACAGTATTCAGGAGCTTTGGTCAAGGTGAGAGCTTAGTCCTGGAAAATTATATTTTTTCCTCCCGTACTCGCACCACCTCACCTCCCCCCGCCCCACCCCCCACCACCGCCGGCTCTATTTCCCCCTGCAAAGTGGTTTTGAACAGATGGCGCCACCACCTTTGTTTTTTACGAGTCGTTAGACTTGACTTGTTGATGAAATTCAGCCTGTGCGCTGTACCGGCCATGCAGATATGTGTAGCTTAGCATGCTATTCCGTGCTAGCCCCCTGTTTTCAGTGGTAATGGTGCAGTAGTGTGACCGACGCTAGCGCAAAGAACCTATATGCTACCGTGTTTGTTTTAAATTCACAAGATTTGGTCATGCACATGAAAACACCTAGGGACACACGACCACACTCACACACAGATGCACACAAACGCACGCACACACATACATTCACACACACATACACATAAATATTCACGTTGCACAAACAGCACACACACACACCGATGTGCAACAGTTCTGTAACCTATGCTGTGGAGCAGCAGGCGATACATCAAGCTTCTTGCCTGAGATCCTGGTTTATTCCAACCAGATGCTACAATAACCCCCCCCAACCCCCCTTGGTCTATTGCCATTTCTTTGCGATCCTCTTCCTTCCCTGGGTCCCCATTCTGCGCTGTTCATCCCGGCCCATCTCATTTTCTGTCACTATTTACTCCAGACGTATAAAAGGGTAATTTAGAGGCTTGATTCAAGGTCGCCTGTATTGGTTTGGCGTTATTTTCCAAACTGTCGTTCTCGGTACGGAGACGGTTGGGTTCTGATTGATTGACCAAGAGTAAACCACCCTTCCATCGCATGATAGGTTTTCCTTCATAGGTTTGGCGAAATAAATCTGTGCTTTTTAATAGTCCATAAAAGACGAGCCCACACTCAGGTGGATGGCTCTTTTTAAAATACATTGGAGATCTTTTGTGCGGCAGAAGCATTTATTTTATTCTTGGTGACTCGATTTTTTCCCCCTTCGAGATGGGGGAAAATCAAGAGTGCATTTGGCTAGATCCTCAGTCTGGTCTCCAAAGTTGCAGTGGAGGGGGGTAAGGAGCAGGAGGATACAGCAGCGTTGGCAAATTTGAGCTCTTAAAATAATTAAAGCCAGCACAATGACTCTGCTCTCTCGACAGGTCCAACTTAGAGAAGCGAGGGATAAATAAATAACTGTAAGGCACTGCTACAAGAATTAGCATCAGACGACGGTAAGCTGGTTGTACTGCGGCAGCACGGAACACTAATGGAGGCTAGACTATGGAAAATGTGTAGAAAAAAACACGCGCAAAAAACATTATTGTCTGACGAACCGATAGCCGCCTCGTCGCCCACCTTCAATGAAAATCGTATTTTTTTCCCCGATTTATTTCGAGGGAGATGCTGTTTACTCTATTAACCTTTCCTCTTGGTTGCACTGTTGACATTGAACAATGTGGAAGAGGCCAACTCCTCGCCTGCCTAGCTGGCCATTTTGCTAATGAGGCAATTAAATGTATCCTGCCTCGGCTGAGCACGGGCCAGCTAGAGCACGGCCACTCATCTGCTGTCTCAGCAAACATGCAGCATCCTAACCCACGCTGCATCTCTCTCTCTCTCTCTCGCTCTCGCTCTCGCTCTCGCTCTCTCTCTCTATCTCTAGGAATGTAATGCTCTCAAGTTGTGCGGTGGTGGAAGCCTCCTCGTTAATGACGTGACCTAATAGCACTGCTTTAATAATAACAGTACCAGACATGGTTGAGATCATGTCAGTACAGCGATTTTTGTGTTCTCCGTTTCACCCTCGGTATCCTTTCAGCCACGGTATCCTTTCAGCCATTTTTCAAATAATTTTAAAACAGCACTCAGTGGGAAGATATCATGCACTCCATGCATCCAAGGTGAAAGCGTGCTGATTTACGAGTTGAAGTGTGCAAGTGAGCACAAGATGCCTATTGAAGCCTGTTGACTAGAACTCTGTAAGCCTTAGTCAAAATGTACCATGGGATATTGAGCTTGGTGTGTGTGTGTGTGTGTGTGTGTGTGTGTGTGTGTGTGTGTGTGTGTGTGTGTGTGTGTGTGTGTGTGTGTGTGTGTGTGTGTGTGTGTGTGTGTGTGTCCTGTCAGCTTGACCCCACTGCCCAAGGACTTGTTGTTTATTCATGCTGCTCAAGTAGTGTGTCTCAGTAGCAGGCAGACAGCTCGCCGGGGCTGAGATGCAGCAGGGCAGTGCAGGAGGCTCAGGTCCCAGGTAGCCTTCTGCTCTGTGTGAACAGGAGGATGTAGCACTCCTCACGGACCCTGAGAAACACACAGCCCCGCCTCGCCAGCCCCCTGGCTCCTGATTACCACAGAGTGAGTCCACACTGGGTGTGGATGTGTGTGTGTGTGTGTGTGTGTGTGTGTGTGTGTGTGTGTGTGTGTGTGTGTGTGTGTGTGTGTGTGTGTGTGTGTGTCTGTGTGTCTGTGTGTGTCTGTGTCTGTGAGTGAAATGCATTTCTGTCTCAATGTGCCTGTATGGGTAATAAAGAAGAGACTGGTCATTGCATCGTTTACGCTCTGTTTTCCAAGATGTTGCATCTCTGGATTTTTCTCTATTGCTTCTGTGACACAGTGAGTGTGTTTGTGTTTGTGTGTGCATCCTTGCACCTGCAAACACGTGCGTGCGTGTGTGTGTGAGTGTATGCGTTCACCCGCACCAACCTTCTGAAGGAGATACTTGATGCGCAACAAAAGATTGCCTCAAGTGTTTATTTTCGAGGTAATGTTGATTGTTTAAAAAGCTAACAAACTTTGCATCTATTAATACAAAAACCAACCCCCCGCCCATACACACACACACACACACACACACACACACACACACACACACACACACACCCCGCTCGGCCCAATTAAATTAGAGTGACAGCAATTATCATGTTTCTCCCCTCTTAGCCTGATGAGAGGCTGTTGTGAGTAAGCATGCCGCATCATGGAAAAAAAGTGGGCGTCGCACCGGGGCCTAAGTTAATGTGTTTAAGGGAAGCACAATTCTAACGAGAGATAACGGAAAGGCTTAACGGCTGCTCAGAGGCGGATTAGGGGACATGGCTGCCTGTCTCAAAGCGCAGGCTTAACCATCATACTCTTTTCTTTTTTTCTTCTTTTGCTTCATCTATCGCCTCTCCTCCATCTCCTCCATCTCCAGCCCCCCCCCCCCCCCCCCCCCATCCCGCCACCCCTCCATGCCAGCCCCGGTAATGAATTGCCTGCGTTTCCTGACACAAGGCATGAAAGAGAACAACTCACTCGGCAGGGGGAATGGAGACGGCTTCTCATTAGCCACGGAACGGCGTAGCCAGCCAGAAAGCCAGAGATGTCCGGGCA
This sequence comes from Gadus morhua, assembly GCF_902167405.1. Classification (NCBI taxonomy): domain Eukaryota; kingdom Metazoa; phylum Chordata; class Actinopteri; order Gadiformes; family Gadidae; genus Gadus; species Gadus morhua. Next base: position 16,014,608 of record NC_044063.1, read on the forward strand.
GATTTCCCCGAAATCAATCTGCCTTCTGAGGCTTCAGTCAAGGGAGATGCTGGCTGTTTGTGCGTTGTATAGTTGGGCTAATCGCACTCCCTTCACAAGCCCGTTCACGGTGTACGGCCATCTCCGTCTCTTCTCTGGGGGTATTTTAATGTGTGCCGTGTATATTATCGGCGTGGATGACGATGGAAGCCTAAAACGACATGGCTGTGCACTCCAGGATGGGGGCCTCACAAACGGCATACATACTCTGTATTCATCCTCGAGCCAGCCAGGGTAGACAGTAGACACTGTAGGAGACTCCAGGGTCTTTCGTGATGGGGAACTTTATTGAGCTTGTGCATTCTTGCGTATCTGTGTCACAGCCTAAGTAAGCCTGACTAAGTCTGCTGCCCGCAGGTCCTGTAAGTAAGCAAATGTTGTGGCTAGGCTGTGTGTCCCCATGCTGCCAGACCGCAGCTCAGTACCCGTCTTCCAGTTAAGATAGATGCGCCTCAGCTGCCTTTTTGTTTTTTTCCATCTGAAGTTATGTCAATAGCCTTGTCACGGGGCACTGTGCACTGCAAGTCCGTGCAGGGAGGCCCTTTAATTGATGTTCTAGTTAACACCAATTTGTACTTTGTCTGGATACTGTATTGCAAGGTCCTCTGGGAAATCATTATCATAACCTAAAGGAAGCCTGCTTCTTTTTTCTTTCTTTCGTTTTGTCCTCTTTTTTTTCTGAAATGTATTACGGTTGAAGCGCAGAGCTTCTCGAGGTTGTGTGACCTAGTTACGCTATACCTTGGAGTAGAGAATATTCAAAGATCCTCCTGTCTTCTGCCCTTCCATTGTCTCTGTCTGTCTGTCTGTCTGTCTGTCTGTCTGTCTGTCTGTCTGTCTGTCTGTCTGTGTCTGTCTCTCTCTCTCTCTCTCTCTCTCTCTCTCTCTCTCTCTCTCTCTCTCTCTCTCTCTCTCTCTCTCTCTCAGCCACACGGCTAATCAGCCTCTGCAATTGATTTTGTGGAGCTCAGACTGGGGGAGCACTGTACAGAGATGGGGGGGCGGGGAGGGCAGGATTTAACCAGTCGAAGGTTGGGGGAGGCAGGGGCTGGGGGGGAGGCATTGACATTTTGATGTACGACCGCGTGCGCTATCATTTAAATGCTTAAACATGGACACCACCGCTCCTTGGTTTGCGAAAGCACCGATTATTTTTCCTATCGATTCCTGGGGGTTGGTGTGTTTTTTTCGTCCGTCTCCTAATTCACAGAGGCCGGATGAGTTTCACCTCCGTGACGATCCATCTATTTGCGTCAAGTGATTCGCCCTTCTGTTATAACCTGATCAGAGGGTAAAGGAGACCAAAAAAAGAACACGACAACAGCCAACCGTCCGCTACGTCACCAAGCTCCATACTGCCGCACTGTAGCGCTGTGAGGTGATAGAAGCACTGAGGAATGTTTGGGTAGGACGACAGGCACGGCCATTAATCCTCATATTTAGACTGCAGCCTCCATCCACTCCCAGCAGCAGCCTGACTAGTCCCACACCCTTGTGTATTTGTGCTACGGTGACGGGGGGAAAAAACAACCACCCTACAAGCACAGAAGCCCAGTCCATCAATCTATGGGACGATGGCCAATTTCTTTTTCTTTTTTTACAACCCCCCACTCTACGATGTAAGGTGTTCCATGTCTCCCCCCTGCACCCTCCCCATCCCACTCCACACTGAGGGAATTCGTTTATCAGTGCCTTCTTTCTTCCTCTCCCTCCCCTGCCCTCCCTCTCCTCTTCCTCTCCTTCCCTTAACCCCCCCCCCGCCCCCTCCCCCGGTGAGACGAGGGGTCTGCGTGGACACAGAGCGTGCATTGCTTTCTGCCACGGGGGTCTTGATGGATGGCCACAGGGCCAGAGGATCTTGCTCACCAGAGGACCGTTCCTCCTGTTTCTCCTGTCCCGTCGCTGGTAGCCCTTGGCCCTTGGTCCTGATCCCTGCCCACCGCTCCTGGGACCGCTTCTGGGAGGACTTTTATTTTCATATAGTCGTGGTATGAACATTTTGTGCTGAGATAAAGGCGTGCTAACGTGTAATGACTAATTAACACAGATAAGGGCCATAGTAAAGGCACGTTTGGTCAATTAAGATTAAGTGTTGCTGCAGATTTAGGCACAATCAGCATTATTTGATAGGCGAGGTGCATGCAACCCCCGACTATAGATACAGATGGCAGAAAATCATAGACGAAATGCATGAGATGAGAAATGAGAACACTGAAATACAGACCTGCACCGGCTGCAATGATTGGTCAGCATTTATAGCACCGTTGTCTCTCTGTGAGATAATAACGATAATGACATTGCGCTTTTATTTATATTCATTTCATACACAAGAAATCAGATAAAAGTACTGTGCAATACAGTGCCAAAAGTAAAGAATAAAGAAAAAAATAATAAAAAAACTGAAACATCAGCGAAGTGATGCACAATACAATAAAGCGCAGAAGAAGAAAAAAACATAAAAAAAAGGACAAAGATAATTGATCAGAATCGGCGGGGAAAGCAGCATGGATACAATGCTAATTAAAAGGCATTCATGTGTCTTATCTAATGCTAATCAAATCTAATGCTAAGTTGAAGGTGGATCCTGCTAACCCCCTTGCAAGAGGCAATGTGGCGGATGGGGCTGCCACCGTTAGACTGGAGGCCGAGGATGGATGGAGGGCTCTATGGAGGTGGCGTGTTCGCAATGGGAGGGAAAACGGTCCATGGCTGCTGCTTGTATGGCTGCTGCTGTATGGCTGCCACAGTATGGTTGCTGCTGCTGCTGCTGCTGTATGGCAAGCCACTGGAGCTTTTGGGACAGAAAGATGAAAGGGAGGGGGGAGGGAGTGGGGGGGGGCAGTGGTTGAGTGGGGGGGGACCAGAGAGGATCTGTCATTGATCCTTTCGGCATTAGCCAGAGATGCAGTCATAATGAGGCGTGTGTGTGTGTGTGTGTGTGTGTGTGTGTGTGTGTGTGTGTGTGTGTGTGTGTGTGTGTGTGTGTGTGTGTGTGTGTCACTGTGTTTGTGTTTGTGTGTGTGTGACAAATCCTGTAAATAACTGCGCCTGGAGTGTTGATCTCCCAGTGATTAATTATAACTAGTGTGGTCATAAATAAATCGGGTGTGTGTGTGTGTGTGTGTGTGTGTGTGTGTGTGTGTGTGTGTGTGTGTGTGTGTGTGTGTGTGTGTGTGTGTGTGTGTGTGTGTGTGTGTGTGTGTGTGTGTGTTTCCAATGATAAAGGAATATTTTGCATTACATTTTTTTATTCGTCTGAATTTCCCGGTTGTTTTCATTTGAACACATTGTAGGTAACCTGTGTGTGATTGCGTTTGTTAGGCTGGGTTGGCTCCTCGTCCATCACCCCTTAGGCCCACGTTCCTCAGGAGCGCCTCACTTTCACTCAGACATTTGGCTCATTTTTGACCAGAGATATGGTGCAATCACCATATCTCTGTGCATCAGGCCTGATCCCCCCCCCCCCCCCCCCCCCCATGTCCATGTCCCTGTCTCCGCAACAGCCGGTTAAGTCATCACGGTAACAAACTCTCTCTGAAGTGTGCAGGCTCCTTCGTCAGTATCCCTGTGCGGGCGTGCCCCGACAGAGACTGATTAGCGAGAGAGAGAGAGAGAGAGAGAGAGAGAGAGAGAGAAAGAGAGAGAGAGAGAGAGAGAGAGAGAGAGACAGAGAGAGACAGAGAGAGACAGAGAGACAGAGAGACAGAGAGACAGACAGACAGACAGACAGACACATAGAGAGGGAGAGATAACCTTGGGGCAGTGATGTAAGATGAGGTGAAAGAGGAGAGGGGTTAGGATCAGAGTGGCCTTCCTCCTGTCCTTCCCTGGTGACGGACAGTGTGTGTCAGCAGAGGAGAGGTGGTTGAAGTTAATCCCCGAAAAATTGATCTCTTAAATATAGGAGTACATCATGGGATTTGGTCGGTGATATGTCATATTTAGAGGACCCAAGAGAGTACTGTAAAACCCGTAAAAATACTGTAATCCAGGCTAAAGAAGCGCATGCTTGCATGTGAAACGCTGTGATCGTTTCAAAAACAACAATATCAGTTTCACATTAATTAATATACAATAACCAAAACACCATTACTACCAATAACATTCTAGTAACCCTGTGCTTTCCAAATGAAGGCGGTCCTTGTGATGTAATGAATGTACACATAAGAGTAGATGTAGTGTACCTTCCCATAAGAAAGCAAGTTAGTTCCTCACCTGCAGTTGTGTATCTGTGTATATGCGATTGGAATGTGTATGTGTGTCTGAAATACAGACATCTGTATTTATTTGCTGACGTAGGGCGTTTTATCAGCATGACCCCTATGCCCAAGGTCTGTGTTTGCAGAGGCATGAGCTTTTGGTGTATTGTGTGTGTGTGTGTGTGTGTGTGTGTGTGTGTGTGTGTGTGTGTGTGTGTGTGTGTGTGTGTGTGTGTGTGTGTGTGTGTGTGTGTGTGTGTTTGCGCGTGTAGAGGTGTATTTGTATTTGTGTGTCTGTGTGTATGTAGAGGTGTATTTGTGTGCGTATGCATTGAGGTGTGTGCCTGCCTGCCTGCCACTGTTGACTATTAGGAAGGAATGGTGTCAAGGTCAGCTAGCATGCTGGGCCAGGCATATGCAGCGCAGGCTCCTCTGGGAACAGGCAGGAAGCTCCTCTGGGAACAGGCAGGAAGCTCCTCTGGGAACAGGCAGGAAGCTCCGGGAGAACGGAAGCAACGACGTTCAAATCGCCATCACCTCTCATTTGGATATTTGTATCGCAATCATCATTTGTCCAGAATCCATTGCATTGTCCTTTTCGGATGCACGTAGAGAATGTGTGATAACGCCAAATAAGGTGGGAGTAGGCTTAATATCAACAAACCCTTCAGAAATACAATAATACTTTCCAACTATGTTTTGTAGTGGCAATTGTACAATAGCTAGTATAATAGCTACTAATAACCTTTAACCAAAACTCTGTTCCCATAGCCTAGTGTGTTTCGGGGTTGTTCCTGAACCTCTTATTTTGGCGGCATTTGAATGAGGTGAACGTGTGTGCAGACTTCCATGTGGACTGGACATCCGTGTACATAACAGACACACAACGTGTGCTCTCAATTACGTATCCATATTCAAACGGAAAATCAACCGTGTAGCCGCCGGTGCATGCTGCTATTGGACGACCATCCCTCCCCCTCCCTGTCGAAGAACGTCCACCGAAATAGTTTGTTTCTGCTATCCGAGTCCCTCTGACCCGAGTGACATAACCACAGGGCCCACAAAGAGTACCCACAGGAGCCAGAAAGAGCTCACCTCTGCGTGGCGACAGAAGCCCCAGCATATAGTGACCGGCTGCAGTGGTCGAGCGTGGTCACGCTGGTCCTCGTGTCAGGCTTCCAGAAGCCCCCCCCCCCCCCCCCCCCCCATCGGGGAGACAGAGGGAGGAGGAGGAGTGGGAGGAAGGATAAACTGCTCGGGGAGGGACAGAGAAAAAGGGGATGAGTGGAGGGAGAGCAGGGAAGAACTGAGCAGGAAGGACAAGATGGAGGTGTGGAAGGTGGCGTTGGCGGGGAGCAGGAGGAGCACGAGAGGAGGGGGATCAGGGGATGGGAGGTGGAGAGGATAGGGAGAGAGAGATTGCAGGAAGAGGGGACATGACTGAGACAGGGGGGTGCTGGAGACACAAGGATGGAAGGATGGGGATGGGGGGAAGAGTGAAACAAGTAACATTTTTCCTCCCCCCCCCCTCCCCCATGTCATATTCTTGCGTGCCGTGTCTGCAGCGGAAACCGCCTCTAAAAATCCACCTTACACACGCACACGCACACACACACACACACACAGACACACACACACACACACACACACACACACACACACACACACACAGACACACACACACACACACACACATACACACTCGCACGATACGTCTTCTCTCGTAAGTAAACCCCTTCTCAAGATGACAGAAGACAATGTTAGAAATCCCGCATGCACACAGGCAACAACAGCAGCAGCTGCGTCCTTCACTGAACCCAAGTCAGCAGAATCTCTCTCTCTCTCTCTCTCTCTCTCTCTCTCTCTCTCTCTCTCTCTCTCTCTCCCCCTCTCTCTCTCTCTCCACCGCCTCTTTTCTATTTTCAACACATCCACCTGCAGGACTCTCCCCCTCCCCCTCCGGAGACGGACACGGGTGCATGGCCGATTGATTAGCTCATCCTGTCACCTGGAGATCAATGGCCTCGTGTCCTTATGTATCGGAGATCAGGTTTCCAGCATTTGCATCCAGCCCTCCCCGACCCCACCCCCATGGCCTCCCACATGGCCTCCCATTTCCCATAAGTCAAGGCCGAAGGTCAGCGCCTGTCATAATGGATGCAACCTCGTAGCCCGTTATGTCCTATCGAGCTAGCGCGCCGCCCATGGACTGTATTATCTTTCAGACCCCGAGAATAACTTCCCCCCTTCGTGACGACACGGATCAATAGCGAAACGGGGGATGTAAGAGATATTATGCCTTTCAGCGCCCAAATAAAGGACGATATAACTTTTCAGCTTTAAGGACGATCGATAGTCCTAATGTAAACGGAGACGATTCTCTTCCTGTTTCGGTGACAGTGTTGTGGTTGGACTATATATGGTTCTGCGCAATGGCAGCCGGTGTGTATCTGATAGCGAAGGGACGCAAGCCAAAAGGCCTTTTTTGTTGTCGTCCATGAATAACGTCAGGGCTTTCGTGACACAACACAGTGTCGGCCGGCCAAATGCGTCTCTCAGACGCGTCTTATCACAAGCCTTCCCCTGTGAAGGAGCGGAGAATAGCTCATTTCCATCATTCTGTCACGGGAAAACTGTATAATCTTCTTCCTATGCGCGGCATATGTCCTTCCGCATCGGGCTAATCCTTATTATGCCTCTGAAGCGAAGGTCATTGTCAAAGCCGAGGGGTGATTAAGTTAATCCACTTGTTTTGCGAATCCGATTTACCTCATTTTCCAAACTGGGGAACAATGCTCTGGCACAAAGACATCAGCATGATAGTACGGCGTGCATTACAGAGGGAGAGTGAGCCTCTGGGCCGGCCAGGCCTCTAATATACATCCCCATTATCTGCATCCCATCCCCCTCTCGCACAATCTATTGGCACCTTCCTAATGACTGCAGCGTAGCGCCATAGATTAGAAGGAATGTGTGTGTTGAAGTTATACGCTGCATTATCTCTGTTGCGTGTGGATCAATCCGCATGATGCGAGGCGGTGAGCCGAAGGCCATGGAGGTAGGGTATAGGGTCCCAAGGAGCCCGGTGGCAATGAGATACAACGGTTGCAGCGGTTGACTTGGCGAGCAGGACCCCTCTTTGCAGCGACCACTTTCATAGCAGCAGGCCGATGCGATGCCACCTCCGTGGGCAGTTTGGTTGTTTTGTGTGCGTGTGTGACACACTTTTGACACAAACAAACCAGTACTACATGTCCTTTTAAATAATTTGTGTCTGATGCTTGAATCACATGATTTGACTCTTTACATAGAATTTGTTGAATACAGTTGAATGGCTTTACAGTTGCTTACATTTGAATGTGCATTCAATCAGGCGGGATATTGATAGCAGTATGTCTGCGTCCAGAGACTAGTACTTCTACTAGGGTACTACTACTACTAGCATGTGCATTTTTTGCAGAATATTCCCCTGACGTGTGTGTGAGTTGGTGTCCATCCAGCAGCACGTTTATGAGTGTTGTGCCTCCAGAATCATCATTCTGTGTCTTTCAGCCATTCGGAGACAGGACATTAGCGGTGCCCATTAGCTCCTCTCTGTCGGATCTGGACACTCTTGGCGGCCCAATAGCTAAAGCCTGAGAAGATGTGGGAAGAAGAAGTGGAAGAGTTATGGATGAAGGGGTACGGGCAGAGGATGGGTACAAAACACCGGGGGCGGCAAAGAGAGAGAATGACTAAGACAGTGACTCAGTGAGAGGATGACTCAGACGGGCTTGAAAAATAAACTGTCTTCAAAGAAAGCGGGGTTAACGGCAGACCACACCAAGGCGGTGGTGCCCAGTTTGGAGAACTTAGCGGCGTTTAGCCGGTCCCGTTGCGAGGGGCCGGGTTTGTCATGACAAGCAGGCCTGATGCACAATTAAAAACACCTGGTAGCCCTCTGCCGTCCATTAAGTCAACCGCATAATCACTGCAGAGGCAGGAGGGTACTCTTCCAGGGGGCTATTAGCTCTTTTTGTGTGTGTGTGTGTTTGTACTTTGGGTTATTTTTCACTCCCCATGTCTGTCACTCCCACTGCTTTGCTAATTAAGGTGTGACCGAGCCAGAATGAGATTGCTCCAGCACCAATTACTGTGCCAGACCAAACACCATAATAGGCATTTCAAAAGCATAGCCTATTATTTCCCCCCTCTAGCCAAACAAAGGCTGTGTTGCATTTTGCATGATGTTCAATGCTCAGTGGGTATCTCCTCCTGTTAGTGCTTTTGGATGTGTGCATTAGTTATGTGGATGGTGATCTGTTGAGACTGGTTCCCCCCAAGGTCCCCCAGTTCTAACCACACCTGGCCTTGATGCTTTAAAAGTTAACAATAAACACAGGAGTCCATCTATTTCTTTATGTCACTGCTAGTTCACCCTGCTTTAAGACATGATACAAGGCGTTTGACTTGACTAGGAACGGAACTAAAACCCAAGCAGAAAAAAATCGAGGCTCATGAGTCATTCTCAAGAGTCATTCATATATCTGGAGACGCAATAGAAGATACTCTGCATGACTGGGAAATGGGGAATAGTTATATCTCTACCTGTCTCCTTCTGTCTGGGCTCTAGACTGTGAACCCTGACCTGCTGGTCCTGTGTTGTTGTTTGAGACCGGAATGTGCTTGACTCTGTGTGTGCGTGTGTGTCTTCTAGTCTGTTTATTCTAAGAGCCATGAAGAAAGTCAACGAAAAGCTGCTTTTATTTCCTCTGCCGTCTGCCCAGTTTGTGGCCTTAACCACTGTGCTGTTTTTAAGTCGCACATGTAGCCCTTTTCTAGAGCGCTTTCAACACACTAGGGGTATGACGTCAAGTTTTTTTGAAGTTTTCCACTGGTATTCTTGTTTTTTCTTCTTCTCCCCCGCTTGTCGTCATCAAAACCCCACAGAGGTTACCGCACTGGGCTTCAAACAGCTCAGACAGTAACGGCAAAAAAAAAAAGCAGATCTCTGAACTTTGGCTGACTCTAGCCGCGTTGAGAGCAGAGGAGTTCATCGATCCTGAAATGCAGAGATGCCCCATCAATCTAAATATTTACTTAATCTCCATAACAGCAACATCAAGATGGCTGACTCTAAAACCGGGAAAATGTTGTATTCCAAATTCTTAGGAATCGGTTGTGTTTTTTTAATTCTATAAACAAATAACAAAACGACAGATGGCCGCCTCCTTTCCCATGAACATTGAGCAACGATCATTCGATCAAACATTGAATTGAATTTCATAAAAGTAAATGCACAACCGTGGAAATGGGAGGGCGTCTACTTTTCTTCATGTGTGTCATTATCGCTGTTTTTCTCTGCAACACAATTTCTGCAATGATGGAGTCATTTTGGGAGAGCGGGAGCAGATTCGTATCACTCCCGTTCTCAGGCACTGCTGCCAGACGGGGACAATTTGACATCATTTTGTAGACTGGCGGGGGTACAGCCCTGCCGCGGGCCCCGTCCATGAGGCAGGGAACTCGCTGACAAAATGCTAATTCAAACGCTGGTGAATGATTTCAACTGTAAAGGCCTTGTTTGTGTCCTGCTTCACGTTTCTCTTTGGTGCGAGTTGTGTCTATGCTAATGAGCTCGCTCACAGCCTGGATGACCCCCTTGTGTTAATTTGATGGGTTCTGCCTTTAATCCTCCCGACTACAAGTGATCTCAGGTACTTAAATCCCGGCGGTTGCGCCGAGTTTAGGTTAATGGAAAACCAAATTATCCAAAGTAGTCATGAGAACCACCAGAGAATTATTCAAGAAATGGGTCCCTTGTCCTCTCGTTGCTCGTGTGCTTCACTGCCTAGAGGTGCCCATTATTGGCGACAGGAAGTGGTGGTGGTGATTATACTTTCTTTTAAACTCCCCCTGTATGCCTAACTTCTCCCCTGAAGTCATGCCCGCAGATAATCCGCCTGGGCATGTGGCCGCTCCCTCTGGCTACTTTGGAAACTCCGCCTGTCCCCTCGAATGATCTCCTCCCCTTTCCTTGGGAGCTAGGACGCAATGATCCATTTGAGCAGGAGTGACACCACCCCTCCCCCCCCCTCCCCCCCATCCCTTTACTCCCATATTGAGCTTGGCACTCCTCCTCACGCACCATCACACCGGCCACAGATGGAACAGAGGGGTGTTGTTGCACTGAAAATGGGTTTTAAGGATGCTAATCCCTTGGCTATAAACAGGAATATCTGGGCACTTGAGCTGTGACGCCTGCATCCGAATCAATCAGAACCCCATTACCTCATGTCAGCTCTGTTAACAGAAGAGATCACATCATGGCTGTGTGCCGTGTCAAGTTTCCCAGAGAAAACGAGCAAGGTGGGAAAGGTGGGAGAAACGACTGGCATGGGCCACTAGCCTGGGATTCGGGCCTTGGCTGATAAGAGTACGATTTAGTTTGCCGATGGCTGTGTGTGCAATGGACAGTGGGGCCGTGTGAGTAACTGGAGGTGTGGAAGAGCCTTGGAGGGCAAAGTGAGTATGGTTTATGCTCTTTCATCCCGGGCCCTGATCTCTGAAGGCGGGTGGGTGGGTGGGGGGTTGGTTCAGTTGCGGTGGGCTTAACTCCAGGTGTGTTGGCTGTCATAAAGAGAGAGAGAGCCGACAGAGATCAGAGGACTTTGAAACCCCCAGATAGAGGACGTGCCACTGCTGATGCTTACCGCAAATATCTTATTGCCCTAGCTTCTGCTTTTTCTCAACCCCTCTCTCATCCATCTCTCATGTCTTTCCGTATTCCCTTTCCGTATCCCCTTCCCTTTGCATTTCTCTTCTCCATCGTCAATCCGCATAGGATCGGACTCTATTTAACACCCAGCCAGGAAGGACAATCCATTGCCAAAACATCATTTCTGGAATGGAACAACTATGAGAACAGGTGTCACGAGGATTGCAGCTCCGACGGTGTTTTCCCAAGGAAAGACACGCTGGAAGAGAACCAGATCAGGCTCTGTTTATTTTGGCAGCGTTTTGGTTTCTGTTTAGTTCTCTGGGAACCAGCAAAGGTGACACCTCTGTTCTGACTTAATTTGCATAGCCGCTCGTTTCGCTAATCAGCTGCTAACAATTGAGCAAACACAGAGGAGATGAAGACGTCCTGAGGATAACAACTGAAAAAGAATCTGGCATGCAAATTCTTCTTCAAAATTTATGCCGTATGAAGGCATATTCCTAAGTGTTCTGATTTCGGCTGGGAGCCACACATATTTTTAGACCTAGCCGTCACGAAAGAGATCTATGATGCATGGGGCTAGAACCCAATGCTGGGATTACTTTGCAGCGTCTGGTGCCCGCATGTTCTTTAACAAACAAACGTCGGCTCTCTTTCGCCCTCAGGACCTCTCTCCCCTGGCGTGTTCGCTTGAGGACAGAGCTCACTTCATTGGCCAGTTATTCCGCAGGAGCTTATGAAAGCCGGGTTGCACTCTTTAGATGAGAGGCAAGGGCCTCGAGGCGAGGGGCGATGGGCCTTGAGTCCTCGCTCAGGGACGGGCACGTAGTTAGGGAGCCAGTTGTCGGTGGACATCAGAGGGATATGTCTGGCCCTGATGGCCTGCTGTGAGATGTGGGGATACAAACCCTGGCACATTGGTGCGTGTTTCTCCCATGTCACGCTATGCTGCGTTTAGTACATGCCTGGTCTTCGGAGCTAGCCCCGCCACCGATGGGGTAGTCTCACAATGCCGTCTGTTATGTATGCAATTCATAGTGTAGATCGGATTGCTTGTTAATCCGAGTGCATTGTCCATTTCTTTTTTCGTTTTTCTGTAGCTTTCTTCCCTGTTTTAACATTCAAAGCAAAGAACAAACATCAAAGATTGCTCTACGTGGAAATGAAACACTCAACACAATGGTTGCTGTTTTCCTCCCTCTCACGGTTTCCCCTCATAATATAAACAAGCCCATCTAAATTCATCGCATGTGAAGCCAATCACTGCAATTAGCAATCAATGTTGTGATTGCGACTTCTCCCAAGCCATTACTTTGATGGCATCCGGTGAATCTTGCCAATCATCAACAGAAAACAGTGGTGAGATCCAAGGTGATCTTGATTGGCTCCTCTTTGTTTCCGCACTGCGGGAAGTGGACCATTTAACGGCTCACCTGAAGTCCAACAGATGCCAGACTGAGCCCCACTGATCTGATGAAGGAGATTAATGGGGAGGAAGGGGCCCCTGTCAACGGACTCCATTCATCACACCGTGGCCACGCCATGGTCTGCCCCGCCCCCCAAGGCTGTCTCTTCCTGGTCCCTTTCCTTATTGTTTTATAGGACAGCATTTCACCCAGCTGTCACTCAGGGGGGGTGCAGGTGGAGCAGGGGGTAGGGGAGATGAAGATGGAGCAGGGGATTTGGGATGTGAAGGTGGAGCAGGAGTAGGGAGAGGTGAAGCCTGTTGAGCAGGGGTTGGGGGAATGTGAGGGTGGAGCAGGTTGACTTGACGGCGGAGCCGGGGGAGGGGGAGATTGAGATGAAGGGGGAGCAGGGGGTAGGGGAGGTGAAGGTGGAGCATGGGCTGGGGGAGGTGAAGTCCGATGAGGAGTAGGGTGAGGTGGAGGTGGGCCAGGGGGTGGGGGAGGAGGAGCAAGGGGGGGGGTGGGAAGGTTGAGGTGGAACAAGGGGCGGGGGAGGTGAGGGTGGAGCCAGAGTAGGGGAGGTTGAGATGGAGAAGGAGCAGGGAGGTTGGGAGGTTGAGGTTGAGGGTGGGGGAGGTGAAGGGGAGCCCGATCACCTGACATCCTCTGGATCCATAATGGCGCAGCGGCGGTGCGGCTGGCGCCCGGCTGCCACGATGAAGGATGGAGCGGTTAGCGGCACGAGGAAGCATCCGTGTGTCCCTGAGGCTGATGAAAACACAGCCTGATGGCCTTTATTTACTGCTTCGCCCCTGGTGTGGTGCGCCCTGTGTGTGTGTGTGTGTGTGTGTGTGTGTGTCCGTGCCTATGTCTGTGCGTGTGTGTGTGTTTTATGGTTATAGGCCTGTGTGTATTAATTTGCCTCAAGGACACCAGGAGCTGGCGCTGACCTATCAGGCAGCGGCGCCGGCTCCCACTCCCCCAAGTCATGCGATGGATCATGTGGACGGTGGGAGGTGACAATGGGGGCCATTCCTTTCCTCCTGCAGCTGGAGGTGTCACCCATTTAGCCTCAGTGTTTAGCCCACGGAGGTGTCGGCGTGTGTGTGTGTGTGTGTGTGTGTGTGTGTGTGTGTGTGTGTGTGTGTGTGTGTGTGTGTGTGTGTGTGTGTGTGTGTGTGTGTGTGCCTGAGCTGTCTACATGTGTGTCCATGCACGACTTTGTGTGTATGCGTGTGTGCTTGTGCGTACATTGTGCATGCACATGTGTAGCTGTGTGTGTGTGTGTGTGAGTGTGAGCTGTGTGCATGTGTGTCCATGAACTATCGTGTGTGTATGTGTGTGTGCATCAGCGTGCGTGTGTGTGTGTATGTGTGTGTGTGTGTGTGTGTGTGTGTGCATGAGTGAATGTGTGTGTTTGTGTGTGTGCATGAGAACCAACCCTGTGTGTCATTCCAGCTGATGGCTTGTCACCGATAGTTGCCCCACCATGAAGTGAAGGTCGCAGCACTCTGGGCCGTTCCGGACCTCCCCCAGGAACACACCTCACTGTCGGCCCGGTAATGAGACCAACGCCGGGGGAGGGGGGGAAGTAAAGGGGAGGAGGGAAAGAATGGCTCATAGGACGTTGAAGGAAGGAAGGAAAACTCTATAGTAACTAAGGAGCTGAAACAAAAAAACTCGAAACCTCAAAGAGTGAGAGCGAGAGAGGAAGTAGAAGTTGCCAGCTAGGAAGGACGACGGTGCCGGGGAAAAACGGGAACATTAAACACCAAAACACACCCAGTCCGTAAAGGGGGAGAGAAAAAAGGATAGAGAGATAAAAGGAAGGAAAAGTAGAGACGGGATAGTTGGCACAAGAGAAGTGGGGGGCCATAAAACCCTGGGAGCCCTGAAATATAAGCACACCACCGTGTTCAATTCCACTGGAGCTGGAGCCAGCACCACTCTGTGGGAGGAGGAGCAGCGAGAGCAGAGCTAATGAGGGGTCACCCCAGAGTACATGAAGAATGATGATATTGTAGGAGGAATAAGAGCCTGCTACTTTCTATCTACCATGAGGTTGGCCAAGGTTGGAGCACAAGATGGTGCATGGACCATGCCAGGAAAGAAAAATATGTGGATCTCCCTCCTGCACTCCCCCTTAGGCCGCCAACTGCACCATTCCCTCCTATGGAGATTGTACTGTTGTACTGCTCAACCCTCTTCCTCTCCCTCCCTCTCTCTCTCTCTCTCTCTCTCTCTCTCTCTCTCTCTCTCTCTCTCTCTCTCTCTCTCTCTCTCTCTCTCTCTCTGTCTGTGTCTCTTCCTCTCTCTACCTCCCCAACCCTAATTGCAGGCTATTTCCCTCGCCTTTTACGTCAGTTTACCATCCTGCTGCCCTCATGCCTATTTCTCTATAATGCTCCCTCTGCATGTCTGTCTCGATCTCTTTCTCTCTCTCTGCTTCTATCGCTCTCTAACTCTCTCTCTAGTGCTCTCTCTATGTCCCTCCTTCGTCCGTATTGCTGTTCCTGTCTCTGCCTTGTCTGCTTTATCGCTAGATTTTAACCCTCTCTCCTGACATTTCGGTGCGTCTCTCTCCCGAAAGAGAGAGAGAGAGAGAGAGAGAGAGAGAGAGAGAGAGAGAGAGAGAGAGAGAGAGAGAGAGAGAGAGAGAGAGAGAGAGAGAGAGAGACACAGAGAGAGAGAGAGAGACACACACAGAGACACACAGAGAGAAAGAGAGAGACACACAGAGAGAAAGAGAGAGACACGGAGAGAGAGAGACAGAGAGAGATACTCAGGCATGGCGGGGTGCATGGATGAGGAGGTGGCTGCAGAGAACTGCAGTGTAGCATGACTGATGGGGAACATACATCAAGTTCCTGGAGCGTTTGGCTTGCTAGAGCCATAATCCATGTCCCGATGAATGCTAAAAGGGCCCGGTGACAGAGCCTGTAGGTGGGTGATGATGGGGTTATGGTGTCGTTTGGGGGGGGGGTGGTGTAATAACGGCGGCGCGCATTAGATAACTGCAGCGGCGGTGGGAGAATATTGGCAGTTGTCCAAATGTCCATAATCCCCCCCCCCCCCTCCCCGTTGGGGTGGAGGTAGAGGTGGGAGGATCTGGCCCGTGCCTCCAAGCCAATCTATTTCTGTTAGCATGCATGCATTAGCACCAGCAGAGCCTCTAGCGTCCGGGGAGCGGGTGTTTCAAAGAGGCGCGGCTGATTCAAAAAGTACGCCGTTCGGACTGGGACCTCGCTCCCCATGATGACTCACCCCTCCTCCTCAGCTCGGGGGGCCTCGGCGCAGCGCCTCCCCTCTCCCCCCTCCACCCAAGTTGCCGGGCATCAGTCCATGTACTACGTTGGCCACCGCACCCACTCTGAGCAATTTTTATTTTATGTAAGCGTCAGTGCTCGTTTTTCCTCCGTCAGTGTAACGGCCGCGCAATGGGCCGGACTCATTTACAAAATGGCCATAAAGCCTCCACCCGCCAGCTCCATTACGCTGCTGTATCCCCAGCGCGGCATTTTAACCTCCAATCAATAGGCCAGTGAAACCCTGCCACTTGGTAAAAAAGAGTAGGAGAGTGTAAATGGCCCCCTCTTCCCTCACCGATGTTCTTTATGTGTGTATAGGTGTGTGTGTGTGTGTGTGTGTGTGTGTGTGTGTGTGTGTGTGTGTGTGTGTGTGTGTGTGTGTGTGTGTGTGTGTGTGTGTGTGTGTGTGTGTGTGTGTGTGTGTGTATTTGTGTGTGGGTGTATGCGTGAGTGCGTGTGCGTGTGCGTGTGCGTGAATGCCGGAGCCCCGGTCCGGCTCATTCATTTATTATGAGTGGCTTACGATTCCCTTGAGTCACGGTGGAGACCGGAGTCTTATTGTGTATCCGACCGGAACCTCCTGTTGGAGTACGTATGCCAAGGTCTGGCAGCTTACGTGGCGGTGGAGGGGGGGGAATCGTGTTGTTGTTTATCCACGGAATTGTTTTTTTTGTTTTTTAATGCCTTAGGGCTGTGCAGTATTTCTGGTCTTATAACAGAAAATGTTCCCCTTAACACTTGTTGATCTGATTTTATGAAGCATATGCAACAGTGTTGGGTGATATTTAAGCAATACTTGACGTAAACATATAGTTTCAAGAATCTGGGACCTCAATCAGGCCATCGAATATATATATATATAAATATATATATACAAATCCACACAGCTTGGTTCATTTCATCTCGCTCTGAGGAGCGGCCTTTTTAAGCGGTGCGTGTGTTCTGAGAGTTATTGTGTTGTAACTGGTACTGAATGTTAAGCAATTGAAACCTTGTGAACTGAGCTTGTAAAGCAGTCAGGGGTACAACGACAGACAATGTCTCTACACGGAGCTCCTCTCTAACAGCTAAAACCTCCTCCACACAACAACCTTCTTCGGAAAAATAACCAAGAGTTATCATTCAGTTATCACAGTTTAATGTGGTTTACATGTTACCTTCAGACTAGCAGAAGCATGAAATCTTGTGATACACACAAACACATTCTGACTTTTCTACTCACTCGGACATAAAATGAGCAAACTTGACTTGATCGGCGCGTTCTAGTGTTGGTTTTGGCACCGGGAGACCATAGATGGGTAGAACATAGATGTGTAGCCCGCAGAAACACAACGTATGCCCCTGTGTTCCCCGGGCCCTGCGTTCAGTGTTGCATAGAGAACCTACAGGTTTGGTCATGTGACAGCCCCAGTGTTTTGACTATATATCCTCTGCAGTTGAGG
This sequence comes from Gadus morhua, assembly GCF_902167405.1. Lineage (NCBI taxonomy): Eukaryota > Metazoa > Chordata > Actinopteri > Gadiformes > Gadidae > Gadus > Gadus morhua. Next base: position 16,031,702 of record NC_044063.1, read on the forward strand.
AGATGAATGGTACACACGCGCTGCTGTCAGGGACCTGCTGTCTGCGTGTGGGGGGGGGGGGGAGCGGAGTCCTGCTCCTGCTGTGGAATGAGGGAGAGAGAGCAGATTTGAGATTTCTTTTTGAGACGTAGGAGGAAGAGAGGAAGCAACCTGTGCCAAATGGCTGAGATCTAAACAGTGTTGGAGTGTTGGACTTCATCCTCTGGAGCTCATCACTCTAGACACACGCACACGCACACACACACACACACACACACACACACACACACACACACACACACACACACACACACACACACACACACTACATTCCAACCAATCCGTTAATTGCTGTCCGTAATTTTCCACATCCATTCTCATCTTCATTTCCAATTCTCTCTCTCCCTCCCTCTCTCCGACTCCCTCTCCCTCTCCCTCCCTCTCTCCGAATCCCTCTCTCTCTCCCTCCCTCTCTCCGACTCTCTCTCTCTCTCCCTCCCTCTCTCCGACTCCCTCTCTCTCTCCCTCCCTCTCTCCGACTCCCTCTCTCTCTCTCTCCCTCCCTCTCTCCGACTCTCTCCCTCTCCCTCCATCCTCTTTGCTGTAAACTATGGAGGCTGTGAAGAACTGGGCCTGGGGACAGGATGTGAGGAAGTCAGCTCTCCCATGAAAGGCAAGGGGTCACCAGCATGTCTCTATAAGGCCTGCTGGGATGGCACTGGAGTGTGTTTAGTGTGTGTGTGTGTCCAGTGAGTGAATGTGTGTGTGTGTGAGAGCGGGAGGGTTTGGAACTGTTCTGATCTTTTCCATGAATGTGTGCAGGAGCATGTCTGCATTCTATTTCCATGTATGCTTGTGTGTGTGTGTGTGTTTCCATATGTTTAATTTAAGTATGTCTACATGCGTTTTCCATGAGTTTCCATACATTTGTCTCTCTTGCGCGTGCGTGCGTGTGTGTGTGTGTGTGTGTGTGTGTGTGTGTGTGTGTGTGTGTGTGTGTGTGTGTGTGTGTGTGTGCATTGCATGTATGTCTACTGTGTGTGTGAGCGCATTGTGTGCGCCTCTACTGTGGCTGAGTGTGTTGCATGTGTGTCTTCTGTTTCTGTATGTTGGTGCCTTGCATTTGTGTCTTTGTGTGCGAGAGTCTGTTGCGTGCGTGCATACTGTGTGTGTGATTGTGTTGCGTGCATGTCTCCTGTGTGAGTGTGTGTGTGTGTGTGTTGTGTGTGTGCATACTGTGTGTGTGAGCGTGTTGGGTCCGTGTCTCCTGTGTGTGTGTGTTTGTGTGTGCGTGTGGGTGTGTGTTTGTGTGTGTCTGTGTCTGTGTGTGTGTGGGGTGCGTGCGTGTGGGTCTTCTGTGTGTGTGTGTGTGTGTGTGCGTGCGGGTCCTCTATGTGTGTGTGTGTGTTGCGTGCGTGTCTCCTGTGTGTGTGTTTGTGTGTGTGTGTGTGTGTGTGTGTGTGTGTGTGTGTGTGTGTGTTGCGTGTGTGTGGGTGACGGGTAAGCCAGCAGCAGGCTGACGTGTGCCGTCTACAGGCTCCGGCCCCGAGGGGCCCCGCTCTCTCTCAGCTAATCCAAACAAAGAGCTTAGGCCGGAATCTGGAACGTCTGCTCTGCTGCTCACTGCTCACCGCTCAGCGCAGGGTCAGCCCAGAGGAGCCCGGCGTGCTGGCTCCATCGCTCCCCCTTGTATCTTTGTGTTTTCTGTGTATCCAAGTGCAGGACTGTGTGTTCCTGTGTGCGTGTGTGTGTGGGTGTGTAAATATTTGCCTCATGAGCGCATGTCATTACCCGAGAGTGTGTTTATCGGCCGGACTTAAAAGTGAGGCGGCGTTTTTTTTGTACGCATGTGAGTCGTTTGTGTTGTTTTGTTCCAAACACTGACAGTTAAACACTAGATTGTCTATTTGAGGGGTTTGTGAACGGCTTTCTGTGTGTGCTTTAGTGTTCTCCGTGTTTTCCTTGGCCAGCCTCACTGTGCCTGTGAAACCTGCCCGAGAATCCTGGCGCCCGGTTTGTTTGGAAATCCCGAGACCTACCTTATTGCCATGTATAGTCACAAGAGCGAGCAGGGTGACATCAACTCACACAGGCCCCCCCACACACACACTCACTCACACACACACACATTTGAACCCACTGACGCCCGCCTACACACACACACACACACACACACACACACACACACACACACACACTCGCACGTTCGCACGCGCGCACACACACACACACACTCGCACGTTTGCACGCACGCACACACACATGCGCACAGACACACACACACACACACACACACACGTGCACGGATACAGACTGACATACAGACACAAAGACACAGACACAATGGCTGACGTGAACACCTGTGTCACATGTCAAGCTCGTGAGCACATTGTTGTACGTTGTTTAAACAAGTCAGGGTACTTCCCCTGGGACCCTGAGTGCTATCTCTCTCAAGCACAGCACTGCTTTCCCTGGATTTCGTAAAGTTGACTCCCGATTTCAATTTATTTTCCATATCAGAAACATGTGCACTGAACATTCCGTCCCCGGCTCTTGCTAAGAACTCTCGTGTATTCCATGTGGATGAACGGGGCTTCCTCTGAGCAGACGGGGAGATGCAGTCCAGGCTTGGAGACCTGACGGTGGGCCAAGACCAGTGGATCATTAGCGGCATGTCAGTGGAGGGGCTGCTGCGGCCTGCCGTCGATTTTCTGGTGGCCTGAGAGGCATGTGGCTCAAGTCTCGCCACACACGGGCAGACAGACACACAAAGACACATACAGACACACAATGGAGTGTCTTTCCTTCTACATGCCTTGTTTGTGACCACCCTCAATTGGAAGCTTGCATGAACATTTATTGCAAAATATTATTCACACACACACACGCATGCACGCACGCACGCACGCAAGCGCACACACACAATTATACTGAAAAGTATCAGCCAGACTGCAACCGCCCACATTTCATGCTTAACCTAAAAGCTTATTCTAGAATAGGTCAAAGAAGAACTCGAGACGGGTTAAGACTAGTCTGTTTTGAAGACTGCTGGGACAATACATTAAACTATAGCCTGGCCTACTATAGGCTAACAATGGCTACTTTTCAAATAACAACACAGTCGTGTGTGTGTGTGTGTGTGTGTGTGTGTGTGTGTGTGTGTGTGTGTGTGTGTGTGTGTGTGTGTGTGTGTGTGTGTGTGTGTGTGTGTGTGTGTGTGTGTTTGTTTTGGTCAGTCAGATCAGTCCCGAGGGCTCATTGGCCACCACTAGGACTAACATACAAGAGCAGCTGCTTTGACCTATGGCCCCATCACTCTACAACAACATTAACTCGCCATACAATCAGATCCTGGTGCAATGCATCCTCTTCAACTAGATGCATCTCAGCTAGATGCATCTAGCTGAGAAAATAAATGTGTGACTTCATACCTATTGACATGCACCAACCATCCCAACAAATCAGTTTGGCGCTATTTTCTATCCTCAAGAATTTGAGCTTCACAGCAGCGATCTAACGGGAAGCATTTACACAAGGTCTCCTTGGGTGATTATGATGACAGAAAAGGAAAATATGTTCACATCCCCACACCAGGAATCTCCTGGCAGCCATTTCAAGCGGAGCAGGAGCGCAGCGGTCCGCTCGCATTGGCCGATCGGCCCATTTGCGACGGGCATCTTATCCAAGACTCAGGCACGCGAGCTCTGGTCCACTGCACTGTATCGCAAAAAACAGAAATGGAACTTTCCGTGGCTTCAGCCAGCCTTTCGCCTCCCTCAACCACCCCGCTTCTCGTCATCAGCCACTCGCCCCCTAGTCCCCTCTTGCCTCCCAGCCACAAGCAACACCCCTGCTTCACACAGTCAGTTAGGCCCAATCAAGGCCCTGCCTGACATTATTAAGGCATGAGAGACAGAGCGCCATTAAAATGAATTTTTCCTTGCGTAATAAAATAATCCCCCCCCCCCCCCCAAACAACGGCATGACGCTTGTGGAATGGTTGGGTGGGGTTGGTTGTGAGTGTTATGGGAAATGTAGCACTGTGCTTGTACAGGATGCTAGCGGGGGAATTGGGGGGGGGGGGGGGGGGGAGGACTTTCATATGTCATTAAAATCGTTCGGTTGGTGCATTGTACAGTGTGTTGGGGGGTTGAGGGAGGGACGGGGTGGGGGTTGGCGGTGGTGGTGATGGCTAAGTAACAGGCCATTACGTTTTCTCCTCGTCGTGACCAGAATGAGAATCACCCATTTCATCGGGTGCATTAGCATGTGTGGCGCGTATATGGCGTTTTCAGCACTTTGCGGTGGGGCTAACTGTAACGCCCTTCCCGTGCATGTTTTTACCCTGCATGGGCGCTACGTGTATCATATGAGAAAAGATAATTTTACGAAGATTGGTCAAGATTGCTACGAAGAGAAGGGTATATACATGTGAATGTCTAATTATTCATAGCAGTCCTGCTAAGAGATGCTCCCCGCCCCCCATTTTGTGTTTGAGTGACATGGGAGCCGGCCTGTGATAAAGGACATCTCATGGTACAAGGGCACTGGGGATTGAAGCTCATACGGTGCTGACCGTAGCGAATTGCTCAGGGCAGCATTATTACAGTGTGTGTGTGTGTGTGTGTGTGTGTGTGTGTGTGTGTGTGTGTGTGTGTGTGTGTGTGTGTGTGTGTGTGTGTGTGTGTGTGTGTGTGTGTGAATTGACTTTTTATGTGCTAAATATAGCACATATAGATTCCTTAGGGGAAAGATATGTGAATGTATGTGTAGGTGCGTCTCAAGGCATATATATATCCGGCGTATATATAATGCTATGGGTATGCATTTTGTCCAGCTGCTTGGCTGCACTACGACTATGAATGTGTGCACATTTGTGCTACTTTAGTGAAGTCGTTTGCCTAGTATAATGGATGATAGGCAACGGCTCTAGGTATATATATATATGTATATATATATATATATATTCCATGCGCTAGCATCTCTGTGTTTAATAATAGGTAGCAAACACACACACGCACAGACACACAAACACACCCGCCCTCTCTACCAATCAGCTAAATCAACATTTTTCATTTCACACATGTCCACCCACACACCTTATTTGTCACAAGGTACACACAGACACAGCTCACAGACATCCGGGGACCACCCACCCCCTCCCACCTCTATCACATACACATACACACCGCACACACTCAATTAAACTTACAGAGCTGGCCGCTGTGACATCAGGTAGAGGGGGGCTACCTCTGTCACACACACACACACACTCAATCACTCACACCGACACACACCTTCAAGTTACCCCTCCTCACTTCCTCCATTAACCCAGTCTCTCATGCAGAGCCAAGCGTCACGTTACATCACTGCAAGGTGTCGTTAATAGAAATATCAATATCGGGGATTGTAAAACGCTTCATCTTAATTTCTCCTCTTCTGTTCTACCAAAGGTGCGAGGTTTGACTTGAATCCCCCCAGACCATCGAGGGCCTCCCTTTTTGTTTTTTAGCTGCATGTGAATGAATAAGAACAGCGTAGCCCACTAACAGCCGCCTGGAGGCTTCAGGGCCAGCATGGCTGAGGCGTTCTTCTGGGTGATCCACTCCCGTTTCCCGTCAGTAGGAGCGTTTGGGGGCCCAAGGTTTGTGGTCATGGTTTCGGTCCTGATCCGACTGTGAGTCACTCGATAGGCCTTCACCGGTGTGTGTGTGTGTGTGTGTGTGTGTGTGTGTGTGTGTGTGTGTGTGTGTGTGTGTGTGTGTGTGTGTGTCTGTGTGTGACTGTGTGTGACTGTGTGTGACTGTGTGTGTGTGTGAGGGAAGAGGGGGTGGATGTGTGTGTGTGTGTGTGTGTGTGTGTGTGTGTGTGTGTGTGTGTGTGTGTGTGTGTGTGTGTGTTTGTGTGTCGGTGTGTGTGTTTGTGTGAGAGAGAGAGTTCGTAGGAGGGAAGGGGAGGATGTGTGTGTGTGTGTGTGTGTGTGTGTGTGTGTGTGTGTGTGTGTGTGTGTGTGTGTGTGTGTGTGTGTGTGTGTGTGTGTGTGTGTGTGTGTGTCTATGCGGGGTCGGGTGATGAATTCTGATTCAGTTTGCTTAAATCAGAGGAATGACTTTGTCATGCTGTGAGCAGACGCGCTTCCCGACTGCGTAAGGGTGAGATCAGTGTGTGTGTGTGTGTGTGTGTGTGTGTGTGTGTGTGTGTGTGTATGTGTGTGTGTGTGTGTGTGTGTGTGTGTGTGTGTGTGTGTGTGTGTGTTGAAATGCCTCTTTGGAGATTGATCACACGCACGCACACGCGTGTCGTGTGGATGAAATAGGAGCACATTAAGAGTCTCTTCCTCAATGCTGCATAACACCAAGGCTTCCTCAACCAGCCGCTCATTCCTCCACTCCAGCTCCCAACGGCCCACCAGCGTCATACCAAATGACTGAGCAGACCACCCAGGGGCTGGGGGTGAAACGGGCAGGAGACGCCTCTGAGCCTACCAGCCAGGGGGGGTGGGGGGGGGGGGGGGGGGGGACGGAGGGCAGGGGCGGCGAGTGTGTCTGACGGAATGCTGGTGTGTGTGTTTTGCGTGGGTGCAGCGCGTGTAACAGGACGACGGGCAGCGTGTCTGAGCGGCTTTGAGCGGAGACAGCCTTCTCACCGTGCGCTCCCGCTAAGCCCAGTGATCTGATCACTCTATCACTCTGTCCAATCGCAGCACGCGGCTGGCTCTGCACTATCCCCATGCCAGGGAGAGGGGGAATGAATCTGCTGGTGTGGCTGGAGACCAGCCGGTAGTGGATAGTCTAAGCAGTGATATACAAGCATCGATGACTGATTTCAGATAGGGGCGTCACCAGGGAAACATCGATGGTTAAGAAAGCTTTTTAATAAAACCAATATTGATAACAGAAGGCGAATGGACAACTCCCATGAAGCGCGAGCGATGCTTGGCGCCAGCGAGCTACGCCTACCGCAGATGTTTCATAAGTTGTCTGTCCCGAAGACGGAGAGCCCCCGACTCTCATTCCTCTTGCTTAATTCACTTTAATTTCCCCTTTACTCATTTACGCAACAGAGTCTGGCCCCCAAACATTTGTGTGTTGTGTGTTGTTGTCAAGTGTGTAGCTCGTTGCACAATGAACCCTGTTGGCGTGAGTGAGCCTGTGTGTGTATCAATGTTTCCCAATCTCGATCCCCGACTGTCCCCCCCACCCTGTGTTTTGCTCTGTAAAGGGGCTTGTTTGGTACCCGGTTACACACAAGGGGAAAGTAGACATTTCTTCCTGTCCGAATGTTTCCAGGCGAGGCGGGGATTGTTTCTATTACCGTACCTTGATGACGCTGCTGCTCTCTGAACCCGCTAAGACCCCGTAAGCCGGGGCGCCTGCACACCAGAATCATCCCCCGTCGGCCTGTCAGCTGCCCCGTCGACGTACACACACACACACACACACACACACATGCACACACAGACACAGACACAGACACAGACACATACACACACACGCACACACACACACACATACAGACACAGATGGGACCTGTAATTTCCACCTGGTCCTCAAAATCACTCCTCATTATAATAATAGTCCAGTATGTATGCACCGCACCCGTGGAGAATGGAGCTGCTTGGTATACCATGGAGCATTGTCTGTGTGTTGTCTGGCAGATATTCAGGCGGATTACAGAGATTTGTTTGAGTCCATAAAGGATGGTGAGTGTGTGTGTGTGTGTGTGTGTGTGTGTGTGTGTGTGTGTGTGTGTGTGTGTGTGTGTGTGTGTGTGTGTGTGTGTGTGTGTGTGTTGTGTGTGAAATTGTCTGTGTGTCTGTTTGGGTGTGTGCACGTCAATAGGCAGGCTTCATTTAAATGGCATGTGCCTTTGTGGCTTTGGCGACGGTAGACGCAAGCAGTGGAAAAAAAAACCTCCCTTAGTCACTTTGAGGTAAAGTTCAGCGCAGGACACAAATAAACATCCTCTACAGCTGGAGCATGGAAAAAAACGACATGTTAACATTCAATTCCCGGCTAATAGGTTTCCTTTTGCGGTCTGAAATCCAATTTCTCGGCAGAGAGAGGCAGTGACATGGTAGGAAAGAGGGAGAGGGTTATCATTGGAAATACAGATTTTTTTTTTGTTGTGTTGGTGAAAAATAAAGGAAAGCGAGGGTGGGAGGGGGCGCGGGGGGGGGGGGGGGGGGGGGGGCGGGATGAAAGAATTGCTTCCCTGAATGAGCAGCACATTGTCTATTGTGCACCCCATAAACCTCCCTCTGGTCGTGGGCTGTTTTCAACCTTTGTGAGGGATCCGAACCGCCATAGAGCCAAATGTCTTTCATTAATCTCCAGGCAAAAGTCCTTGAATCAGCAGAAGCCGGCAGCGCTGGCAGAGAGATGAGCGAAAGCCCAAACTTTTACTGTGAAAAAACTCCCTCCCTGCCACTCCCTCTTGTCACAGTACCGGAGGCCAGAACCATAGATATATATAAATCTCTATATATAAATATATATATATATCTTTATTTATATATAAACTTCTGGGGCTTTCTACTATTAAGAAGGAAGAGGAACTGCTTAAGGCAAGCGTAAGGGGACATAAGCACTTAACATGTCTAGTCATAACCAAGACTCAACATCCCGGTGCCTAAAATAAACCCATTTGTTCTTTCCTCCTGGGTACGCACGCTCATGCCTCGAATGGGAACGACGTCGATTATAGCCTGAGCTGCCACATGCTGTAGACGACGCAGGCCTGACCTGGGTGGCCACGTTGAAGTGAACGCACTGCGAGAGACGCATTTACATAATGCACACGCAGACACATTAAGGGAATGGCTTGGAGGTAAAACACAGCACAGAGTGGGATCCGACGCTTACAAAGCAAACATTTTTAATTCACAATCCCCCTCTTCCCCCACCCACACACGCACACACGCACACACGCACACATACACACACAGACACACTCCCTCACCGCCAAATCCAGATGAGAACAATTGTTAAATTACCAACTGGCTTATCCTAAACCCACGTCCGTTCAAATTCATCACAGTGTTGAAATCACCTGAAGGTGTGTGTGTGTGGTTGTGTGTGTCAGTTTTGACGCTTTCCGTTCTCTCTTTTTTCTTTTTTCGATCAAGCTCCTCTCTTGGGTCATTTTGGGCGGGGGGGGGGGTGGGGGTATTGGGACTTCCGGGCCGTTGTTAATCCATCCGGGAGAGTGCTGGCAGTGGCGCTGGTGTGACCCACAGGACTGGCACCACCCAGGGCCTCAAGTTACCCCCCTCTCCCCCTGCTCTCAGTGGACTAAATCAGCCACACACGGGGCACCGGCTGGTCCTCAGGCGGAGCTGACAGGGCCCACCTCGGAGCCCCTTGTAAGAGAGAAAACTCATTACAGCCTCCACACCTAATGATCGGGGCGCTGTCCGTCTCTGTTCTCTGTCCTTACTCTACACTTGGACCGTTGTAAGTGTACATGTTTAAGACACAATGCAGCCATTTGCATTGAGTAAACGAGTGATGGTACTACCTCATGTGGAGCCTCCTCTTTAAATAGCCTCGATGCCTCATATAAGCCTAAGTGACCCCCCCGGATAAGGATCCTGAACGTTTTTCTTTCAGACGCTCCCATGCCAAGCCAAGGTTCATGTGTGTCAAACCTTTGATCTTTAATTACTTATTATTCCTCTCAGAGTTAATTAGCAGCTGTTCTCTGTATCCACCACACAAGTGTTGCGGGGGAAGTTTAACAAGGTGCTCGCACAGCAGGTAGGCCGGCAACACACAACACTGACGTCGTCGTTTAAGGCAACCGCACAACAGTGTAGCACTGCGCCGAGATACGCTCATTGTTTTCCTATTAGCCCGCTAACAGAAAGTCTTGTTGTTCTGCGTGGCACCAAGGGAACTCGCTAACATATTACTGTCATTCGGCAGGTCGTACTGTCTTTCTTTTAATTAACTCATGTCTAGACTTCGCCTCGTCGTCAGAGGATGCCAGGGCATACCATTTAGCACAAGGTAATGAGATTAACCTCTCATTGACCGACCAAATGTAGATTAAACATTATGGCCAAATTAAATGAAATGAGCTGTCTCTTTATTTACTCATGTGTACATCTCTCTCTCTCTCTCTTTTTCTCTCTCTGTCTCCGTCTCTGTCTCTGTCACTCTGTAACATAATTCACACATTTATACGAACAGGCGACATATGTCCTTGGCGACTAGAGAGGCTTCTTCCCCATCCTAGGGAGGCGTCCGGCCCATACAAGAAGCCATTCATTCATGTACCAATTCTAGAGTTACGAGCGGCCCAGGTGTTCGAGAGACCCAGATGCTCAAGGCCACAAGAAAAAGTGTAATTCCCACACATAGCCACAAACCAAGTTGCAATGCCAACACATAGCGGCAAGGGACAGCATAAAGACACATACGGGTATCCAGGGGGCGGGAGTTCAGCACCATGCTTGGCCAATCAGAGCACATAACTGAGTCCACGCCTGCCCAGTATTAAAGTCACAACACATAGCCCAGGGGGCTAGAACGCTCCAGGTAACGCATCCTTCAGATGCTCTACTAAGTGTATCTCCACGCGTGCCTATACAATTCCCCTCCTTTTGCTTCATAGAGACTATACTAGGGCCCTAGACTAGGGGTAAGGGGTAGAAATGGGATTGGGCCTAAACCTTTACCAAATAAAGTGTGTTAAGAGCAATCCTGATTCGAGTACCTTTTCCAAAGAACAAGACATCTCTCTCTCTCTCTCTCTCTCTCTCTCTCTCTCTCTCTCTCTCTCTCTCTCTCTCTCTCTCTCTCTCTCTCTCTCTCTCTCACTCTCACTCTCTCTCACTCAGAAGAGAACTTATCACAATCAGCATATGAAAACAGGCCACTAATGATGTACCTTATCAGCCGCCATACATATATTGAACACACATATGTTAAGATCCAGATAGACAAACACATTCTCCTTATGCTGTCTCTTCCTTCACTTTGTGTTATGCTCGCAATCAAACCCACAAGGAATAATTTGACAGGCTCTTTAACACAATCTCCTCTTGGAGCTAATTATAGGCAAAATGAGACACTCATTTATTTTTGCATTGGAATGTTTTATAATTACACCTCTTGGTGCATTCTACTCGCTACCATAGCAACAACTAATTTCAGAGTTGAAATTCTAAAGCTTTTGTTATCTTAACATATAATTATTCAAGGAAGAGTGCCAAGTCATCAAAAACCAAGTATTTTTGCTACTCATTTTCAGCGTTACACAGCAAAGGATTCTGTTAAACATCTTATAAATAAAATGTTCATACACAAGTGTATTCTGTATGATAAAAATCGAGTAAGTGTACATACAATCCCGTCTTTCCTCATCTATCCAATCTAAATCACACACACACACACACACACACACACACACACACACACACACACACACACACACACACACACACACACACACACACACACACACACACACACACACACAGAGCAGACATGCAGGCAACCATTAACATACATGCATATACATGCATGCAAAAATCAGAGCTCACTATGTAATTTTTACGAATACATTAGATTTTCCTCATGTCTTTCCTCTAAGCCTCAATACTAAGAATCATATTTCACAGAGACTCTCGCAGAGTCTCGTGAATTAATGTTGGGTTGAATTAGTTTCTCGGAAGGAAAGAAACGTTTTGGCGGGTTGTTCTCAAGGATTTCTCCACGGGGGGACGGTGTCGGCCAATCAAAGAGGCTCCGGCGGTGACCTCCGGCCCTGTTCCCTCCCCGGGCCTGAGGAGTCACTGTGATCGACCGCCCCGCCACTCAGAGACGGGGCGCGGGAGAGGGGGGCCCTAGTCCTGGTGGCGCTCGCAGCTCCTTTTAATCAGGCGCTGGGGAGTGAAATACGGGGCCTGGAGAGCTCGCTGTACCAGAGCACCATTCATCTAGCTTCCTCCTCCTCTCCGCCCTCGGATGTGTTGCCGTGGTCATGCCTTATATGGTCGTGGGGGCGGCGTGGTGTAGGACGGGTGCCGGCTCAAAGGGCAGGCGGATTTACGGGGAGGAGTTTGTCTGTGTCCATTAGTGAGCGTGTGTGTGTGTGTGTGTGTGTGTGTGTGTGTGTGTGTGTGTGTGTGTGTGTGTGTGTGTGTGTGTGTGTGTGTGTGTGTGTGTGCGTGCGTGCGTGCGTGCGTGCGTGCGTGCGTGCGTGCGTGTGTGTGTGTGCGTGTCGGCAGTGGACTATTTTGTTTTGTGGGCATTTGTGTTCATATGCGTGTGTATGCATTCTGAAATGTCTCGCCGATGGCTCAGGCAGTGCAGTGAACTGTGTGTGCGTGTATTTGTGTGTGTGTGTGTGCGTGTGTGTGTGTGCGTGTGCGTGTGCGTGTGTGCCTGTGCACGCCTGCTTGTTAGTTTGCCTGCTTGATAAAGCGTGTGTGTACTTGACTGTGTATGAATAACAAACATGGAGAGTGGTCAACAGGAAGGCGAAAAGCATTAGGACAGATGGTAACTTGGCTCATTAGCTCTCCTGGAAGAGCCTAAGTGGTACTTTACCTGGAAGCCCCTCCCATTAGCTCTTGTTGACCTCTGTGGGTTGTACAGTTAGCACTATCTGTCCTACCTGCCTACGCACCAGTTCACACCTTTCTACATGTAGTTCTCAAACAAACCCGGTCCCCTTTATGTACTTACTGACACTGGGCAGCCCGCGGCCACTGCTCATCTATTTAGCGACCGCTAGCCAGCCGAGCAGGCACTTCATTCACAGCAGTTCACATTCACATACATTGAAGAACCTTTACATTTGAGAGTCGTATGAGTCCCGTACTTTTTATTTTCAGATCTGGTTTGCTGGCAGAAAGGGCAAAAGTTAGCTTTAAGTTTGATTTCAGTTAATTAAAATGAACTGTTTAGTTCTGAGTCGCATGTTTGCTCCCGACCAATGTCTTTGCTGAGGAATACATGGCCTGGGTATGGGTACAAACAAGGAGATGCAAGAATTTCCATCCCCAAATGCAAAACATGTGCAGCGAAATCACCTGCACCATAACCTATATTGAGAATACGTTTTGTCACTGTCCGCATCACGAACATAGGCACGGCTTACATTTTTAGCTCTTGCTTTCCAGCATAATGTTGTTTGTTACTAATGTCTTCTTCAGCATGTGTGCACCAAGCTTGTGGTCGCCTTACTGTCCTCAATTGCAGAGACATTAACCAGCTAAAGCTAGGACAAGCATTCATTGGTTGTTTGCAGTAATTTTCTTCTTCCTCTTCTTCTTTCCTTTTCCCTGCATTCCCACTTTCGCCACGTATCCCGCTGAGGGCTTTAATGTCCTCCTACGCCTAGTTAAAGCCTCCCATGAAACACTCGGGGATTGGAGTGCATTTAACTAGACGCAGGGGTGCAGTACTTTATAGGGCCGAAGGTAGCAGACAGTATTTGAAGTATTTTCAGCAGCACTATTGCGGAGCATCCATCACTAGATGAAGCTTGGGGTGGACAACAGTGCCTTCCACTTCCTGTGTTACGTACACCTGTAGTCAGCTATATTTCAAACGTATTGGACATAAAGAAATTGCAGATTGCAGCAAAAAACGAACTTGGCGGCACAGAAGCCTATTAACTATTGATCTGCGGGTCAATGCCTAAGTTCTGCCGCTCCAACAGTTTGAGCGTAGTACTTTGACACACTCGCCCAGCCAGACACAAAGATCAGACCCCATGATTAAGAGGGTCAAAGATGTGTGTTCTTTGCCAAAAGCGAGTGCACCCATTTTCTGTCTGTGAGAGTCAACTGGTGTTTTGGGGAAGGGAGAGGAAAGTACAACGTGTTTCTGTGCATGTGCGATAATGGTAGTGGCAACATTGTTTGTATGATCACAGCTGGCCCATCTGTTCCAGCCATTGCAGTGATGCAGCTGATGTATCATAGTGTACCTCGCATGAGAGTTTTAAGTGGATCATCAGCAGGTGAGCCTGTCTTCTGCTATGTTTTTAATGAACACAAAACCCAGTGTTGGTTTCATACTGCACCGTCTGTCAGACTGGTAGGGCCAAACAGCTTGAACTCCACAGACTGCAGCTTTCCTCTGTGGTCTCTGCTGTTGATATTTACCCGCAATATATATGAGTGCCATTCACAATATATTTTTTGGTCTGAATAGCCTAAGGATAGCAAAGCTTCTGACCCATGCAGGCCAACACATTTCTATCTGTGCGGGATAGATTTTAAGCACATGTAATATTAATAATTCAGGAGTGGAGTGTTCTGTTTTTTTTCCATATCCCAAAAATCTTTTTGTCTTTAAATGAAATGCATAAAAATCGATGCTCCATCCTTATTAAAAAAGATGTTCTGCAATCTAGAATGGCAAAGTTTGTCCAGGCCAAGGTGAATTTGCTTCCGGGACGATGTGCCCTTTATATTGGCCACATATACTCATCCTCTCTCTCTCTCTCTCCCTCTCTCGCACGCAAGATTGCACGGACGCACACTCATAAACAAACAATCTGCTTCCTACCCGCTTAGTTGGCTAGGCATTGGCTTTTCCATCTTTGTTTTCTACGTTTCACCACATGGCGGGTGTCTTAGACTTCGTTGGAGACAGTTTTGTGCAGAACTAATGTGAATGTGCGAGCACGCCGCTGGTTAGTTTATTTCCAGATGTGAGGGGGATCAGCTGCTGCATTGAGGTCAGTGTCCAGGCCGCCCCCATTCAAGCGTGTTATCTCCCACCAAACAGATCACTTGACATTTGTTCCCTGTCCCGTCTGAACCCTTCAGAAGAAAAAGTGGCCCTCGCCGAGTGTCATTATTTAAACGCAGTTTGCAAGCTTGTGGCAGCCATCCTCAAAAGACGAAACCAAAAGTCCCCGAGACGCATTGTTGTAATTAAAATTTAAAATGGGGGCCATCAATTCTTAAAAGTATGAATTGGGTTTAATTAAAAAAGACAAACTCCAGCAAAAGACTTTCAGTGTTTTCTAAGTGTTGCAAACTTCAGAGTCCTTCCAAAGTCCTCTGCCTTGTTGGTCTGAAGCAAATATGTCTGGCTGTGGTTTGTACACAACTACATAAAAGGTGGAGGGCTTACAAGTCAGGCTTCCCACTCACATATCTGTAGGCAGGCCATGCCTTAATGCGCTTTTCTGGTGCTTTTCTTGCAGTTTCCTTCTAACAGGCCTATAGCTCATTGCATTAGATGCGCAGACCTCGTCTGAACATTTTGCTTCTCTTGCCATACTCACTCACTCGGGAGAGCTCTGTCGGGTGTGTGGACGATATCTGCGCTTTAATGCTAAATAAAAACATATCAAGGCTGCCTACTCGAGCTATATAAGGTTTCCAGAAGCATCACTAACTTCTGGCGCAGACGTGCTCATAGGAACTGAGAAGTTGTATTAAGCACTGTAAACACAACTTTTACAACAGACATCCTCCTGCTAGAATGTAGTGTAGATAGCGTTCTTATTTCGGGGGTCCAACCACTCCTCCTCAGAGGGAAGGAACTGCAGAACGGTTCTATGGGGGAATTAAGAAGTGGCTGTCATGAAACTAATTCCGGGATCTATTTTGGGGATCCGTTGGTGGAACGCTGTCCCTTTCCACTTGACATGACAGCAGTGACGGAGCCTTGAAAGGAATGCTAATGAAGTAATAACAGCGGGTTGAGGTGAACATTTACCACGGGGCCTTCATTATTCACTTGCACTTCATCTCCAGTTTATTCTCTTCCGATTTCCCATTGGCCCTCCCCCTCATTCCAGTCGCCCCCGGTTCCAAGGGATTATCTTGGAAACAATTGTTCTTCTCTATTTATTCTTTGTTCTTCTCTCGGCGCCTCACCAGGTTCCCTGTAACATATCTCCAGGGCATATCAAAGTCTGTCTTCGTGACTGAAGAGTGACAGAGTGGACCCATATTGTCTCTCTCTCTCTCTCTCTCTCTCTCTCTCTCTCTCTCTCTCTCTCTCTCTCTCTCAAGTCTTCAGTGACTTTTTCCAACAACAGTCAAGTCCTTGATACTTTGCGGTGTCTCACTTGGGGTGACGGGAAGGAAAAGAACGTCTATGTCAGCAGAAGCAAGCGTTGTTTGCAGCAAGGATTACGGAACTGCAACCCTTCAAAGAGGAGCCTCCAGTGAGGGGAAACACAGGCACTTTCATTTCCACATTCGCAATTTATTCACAAATTGGACCTTGAAACCAAAAGCAGAGCGATTCAGGGCACATACACTTGTTTAGTCTGTGTGTGTTTGTGTGTGTGTGTGTGTGTGTGTGTGTGTGTGTGTGTGTGTGTGTGTGTGTGTGTGTGTGTGTGTGTGTGTGTGTGTGTGTGTGTGTGTGTGTGTGTGTGTGTGTGCGTGTTTCATAATGGGGCATGATAGCTTGGAACGTTTAAAAATATTTACCCCAAAGACGCCTGTAATTAAAAAGAGGAATCCTGGAGTTCACATAAAAGCGTTTCTCTGAGAGGCAGTGTGCGGATTTGTTTTCATAGGTCTTGGAGGTTTTTCTTTTTCTCTCAGAAACGACAGGGGGCGGGGCACTACCCAGGGAGACATCTGAGATGTGAGAGCTTTTCACTGTTTGAAGCCTTCGTTCTCTGTCTCCAAAGTCTCAAAGACAGTGGGAAAGAACAGAGGGCATAACCTAACCCCCAGCCCCCTACTACCCATTGCCTATTTTCCTCTCTTGCTCACCCTCTTGCTCTTTCTTTTTTTTGTCTTTATCTCATTAAATGTATTTGTGTGTGTATATATATACAGTATATATGCATAAATAAATGAAATGAGAGGGACATATAGAGGAACATATTCAGGTCAAAAGTGGCTGTGTTCTTTGGTGTGAGGCAGGCACACACTCTGCTAAAACGTCACCCTGAGCGCAGAATATTTCACTGTGCTCTCATCATCTCCTTGCCGGGTCTCGCTGTGGTACAAAAAATAATCAAACATTCATGGCGGCAGGCATATGAGAAGCATGTCATACACACACGCACACTCACGTGTATATTATTTGTCCTATGTTCACTTTGTGCTGACAGCATTCCACAAAGGATGTTGTTGTGGTGTCTTGGGGCTCAGACGCACACATACACACATACACACACACACCCAACTGCTACATACACCCAGGAAAAGTGCTAATGTGTAACGTGTCAGTTCTGGAATCTCGAAAATTGTCATGTAAAAAAAATACATTTGTTTGCTACCTATCGTGGAATGAGGTAATACAATGGTCACTGAGCCTATGGTCTACAAATGAAAGCCCTTGCATTTGCAGTGCTATGAATGCTACAAACTTGGTGTCGTTGCATTCCATGCATTCAAATCAAAAGTGGAGCACAGCTAGTTGCGTGTTTTTTCATCACCCAGCAGTGGGTTGTTCTGCAAGACTGCAGTCTACCGCAACAGACTTCTCACACGGAACTAATTTTTGTGTAGAGCCGCGCACAGTTTTTCGAAAAAGAGAAGGAAACAAATCTATAAGCACTTTATATGCTCGGTGAAAACCATTTGGACTGAAACCATTCTTATGCCGACTGATGGGTCAATGGAGAATTGACAGCCAGAACACAGTGGATCAAGGTTGTGCACACCAACCTAGAATCAGGTTTCCCCCTATGCCTATAGTTCTCTGCCAGTCTCTCTCACTGTCCCTCTCTGATATGCCGTGCGTTGAAGCACCAGAGGTCAAGGGCTTTAGCTGTAATACAGGCCTCGGCTGGGCCAAAGTGCTTACTGCTGCGACGCAGGGCTTGACTTTGGTCAATGTGAAAGATTCATGGCCGTCCTGTATGTCCGTCTGTCGGTCCATCCCACTGGCTACACTATAATAAGATTTCAGGGTTTTGGAGGAAGGCGGATTTACTGGAGCACAACTCCCCCTAGGGCCTTTTCATAGAAATTGGTTCCTCCACATTTTCCCGTACTCTACTCCTTACTTTATCTACTCTCCCTGTCTCTCTTTCAGTCCCTCTCTCTCCCACCCTCTCCCTCCCGATTCTCTCTCTATCTCTGTCTCAATCTTTGACTGTCTCCCTCTCTCTCCCTCTCTCTCTTCCGCTCTTTCCCTTCCTCTCTAAGCCTTTAGTGGCTGGTCCCACTCTCCTTTGTTAATTACGTTGTGATTCTTTCCTTCTTTTTTCCCCAACGGATAAAGACCAAAGCTAGCCAAAAGTGGCCATGTGAAGCTTAGCTGCACAGAGCTGAGAGAAAGAAAGAGAGAGTCAGTCCCAATCCCCATCTCACTCTGTCAATCTGTGGCTATAATGGCATTTCCCAAGTCCTAATGGAATCTCACACAGCACGGTAAAGGACAATATTTTGGCAAAATCTTTTGGGGTCACAAAACGCTGCATAACTATTGTTTATTTGTGCGAGCGTGGGGACAAAAGCAACTTCGATAAGCTTGCCGGCGGAACCTTTTTTCTTTTTCTTTTTTTGCTTGCGCAATGTGCAGAGTCTTTGTTTGGCCTGTCGGCAGGGATGTGGACATGAACGATTATGTCCGACAGTCCAACCTGGTCCATCTGTGCACACACTGTTTGACACCAATCCAAGGGTTCAATCACGCATTAGGGGGAGCTAGTTTTAGAAACAACGCGGTCCATTCCCCAGCACGGAAGCAAAGCCTGCCTTTGAAACCCTAAATTAGGGAGCAAGAAAAACACCAGGTTGGTCTGACCATTTTTCTTTGTCAGATCCTCCCAGAATAATCTCAGTGCACACGGTACAATTTCATCTCTTTGTCAGGGATATACGTGTTGTTCTCTTGGAATTCAATACTCTAGTGAGGGAATAAAGTGAAGCTCATCTTAAAAAAGTGCCTGAAGGTTGCAATTGACAGTAAGCAATTGACCCCTCAGAGCTTTCGGTCTGCCCTTTCCCGGTCCAATACTGAACCTAAGTCTTCATGGGTGTGATAAGCATATTGCTGCTGCAACAACTTGCTGCTTTCCTCCATATAACCTTTCCTGACTCCCATCGCTGGCTCCCCAGCCTGCATTAGGAGGTGGGGTAGTGGGTGGTGCAGTTGGCAGTGGTCGAGCTGGGATGAGGTTGTAAGATCTGAGCCATGGAGCTCTTATCTGGCCTGTCCCATACTGCTGTGGTTTCCCCCCGCAGGCCAAGGGGAGTGTGGGGGGAGAGCTAATTATCACTCAGGGCTGACTGCAGGAGTTGGGATGTGGGTGTAGGTGAAGGGAGGTGGAGGGAGATGTAGGTCGTCCAACAGAGCCCTTTAACTCCACAAACCATCACCTTGCAAGACAGCCATGCGTACACACACACGTGTACACACTGACAATTAACCTGACCTGCTTCAATGTTGGGAATATCCCCCCCCCACTCCAAATGCGTGCACGATATGCACTAACCAACAACAACTCTCAACTCTCTCTCTCTCTCTCTCTCTCTCCTGCTGACCTCTTAAACTAACATCGTCAGGAAGCCCACAAGATGAATGCCACTGTAAATACTTCATAAAAGGATCTTCGTACGGCAGAGAGAATTTAGAGATTGGCCTTCACTGATAGATTTCAATTGAGAAAAAGAAGAGAGCGGGACTCCCATGCATGTGTAACCTTGCACACTTGCACACTTTCATACGGCGATAAAGCTGTCCGATTCTGAGGACGATGGTGCTTCTACATACAATTCAGGCACGCAGCAATCAAACTGTTGCAGTGAATAATAGCCTTCCAAGCGGTTTGTGAAGCATATGCAGACTAATGTGCAGTGCGTCTAACAGCCTATATGTGATCGCTATATTCAAATTATTAATTTTTTTGACCGTTTTATTTCATAAAAATGCCAACACTAACCCTTTATTGCCCCCCTCTCCAACCTCCTTCCAATGATGTTATTCCAAGTGAGTCAACCAGACAGTGGATGATGTCATCACTCAGTACCAACCGACAGCGGTTGATGTCATCAGTGTGAGTCATTCTCCTTTCAGAGCCAGATAGTCCAGTATGGCTGTGCTACGATCCACAATGTCCCCCGTCGCTGCTCACTGACGGGTTTTGTAGCGCAGTGGTTCTCACACTTTTTATTCCCCATACCACCTCAGAAAATATTGTCTCCTCAAGTACCACCATTACAGTAAGACCGATGTTATAAAATATAACAAAATAGAGTCGCCTATGCCTGCCCAATTCTGCTACGCACAGCTCACGTAGAAGGCACATTTATTCTTGAAAATAAAATGTTATATAATCTATTGTTAACTGTAATCAGCTGTACAAAGTGGTAGCACTATAACTGACACACAATCAAACAAACAGAGAGTAAGTGCCAACATTAAGAATACCAGCTATGTACTAAACTAACTAAACTTCCATTAGCCTAATGAGAAGGGTGCGCCGGCATCTGCGAAGACATTCCTGCGATTTCTGGATCAATCAAGGTCAGCTTCTGTCTGAGAAGCGGCTCAGCCTCCATCCTTCTTCTTTTTCGTTTTTATGATGGCAAGTGAAAAGAAGCCTTTCTCGCACTATTGGTCGCAAAAGAAAGGACAAAGCACACGGCATTGTCCGAAAGCGCAGGCTATTTGCTGCGTTGCTGTTTCCAGAAGTCCAACAACGACCGCCTTCTGAAAGCAGACATCAATGTTTTGTCGCATGATAATTCTGCTCACCACCAGTAAGGTCCTCGGGCATTTCCGGTTTCAATGCTAAAAAGGGTTTTGATGCTGAACGGGTTTCACATCGTTTCTTATTGTTCGCTTCGGCCGTCACTTCGCGGAACTGTTGTCCGAGTGAGACGATGTGTGCAAGGATGTTCCTGACTGTTCCTGATCTTGGACTTGGACTGTTTCAATCCCACATGATTTCTTCTTTCTTCTCTTCCAAATAGTTCCCATTTTGAGCTACGATCATATGTTTTTTAACCACTCATTATTTTAGCGCTTATAGCTTGCCATCAGTTTGGCTTGTAATCTTGGATGTTTGCGCTCAAAAATATTACCTGAAAGGTAAAACTTAGTTTAAACCCCACTTTAATGATTAAGTGCTTAATGTATTTCCATACGTACTAGCAATTTGATATTATGTTTCAAAAGAAAAAAAATATATATATATATTTATTTTCCAAAATTCCTCTGCGTACCACCAGTGGTAAGCGTACCACAGTTGGAGAACCAATGCTGTAGCGCAAGCACACCTCTGAAGCAAGGAGGGTTGACATGTGCCTGATACATTCACACAAACGGCCTCTCTTGGAACAAAGGGTGCGTTCTTGTAATGTTGTCAACCAAAAAGAAATCCCTTCCTTCGGTAGCTCTGACTGGTTAATTAACATACAATGGATGCGGATACAGAGTCTTATTTTGGTTGGAGCTTGTGTAACAAATTGAGTGTGTATTTTAACATGGGGGAATAAAGGCGCACTTAGCACCTATTCAGCAGCTGGTCCCAGTGTGATAAAAATGGGTTGTGGATGTACATTGGAATTGGGCATCTGTGGGGTTGGATGACGTTATTTTAAGCCCTAAGAAGCCCCAGAAGCTCTTGGCTCACTCTGCAATGAAATCAAAAGCAGGTAGTTAAGTTAAATGCTGAAGGGGCCAAAAATATCTGTCAAATTTGGGACAGTAAGCCCACAGGAGCTTTAGGGGGCTTTTATATTGTTTTTGCTGTGCTCTTGTTAAGCAGGTGGACGGAGTCAGATGTCTGTATAGCAACTCAGTGGCGAAACATACACACTTCCATCTCCCTTTTCTCTCTCTTACGCTGTGTCTTTCCATCTCACAAACACACACACACTCCGCCTCCCTGTCCTGCATCCTGATGTAAATCCTGGGCAGGGAGAGGGGGGGGGGGGGGTATATTTACACACAGCAAACGCACAATCCATGCAAGTTTGTTGGTTTGTTTATTCTTCACATACTGCAACGAAAACTCATTAGCCTAGCTAGAGTGGGGAATTTGTTTGTGATCAATATGTGTATTTTTGTCATCATTCACTGGAGTAGTTTTGCAGTAGGGTCCTGCGGAAATGCTTGAGGACCTGGTTGGAGATGAGGCTCCCACTGAATCACAATGTCATGTTATTTAAATAAGGAATCTGATGAAACCCAAAATGGAGCCAAGTGGAAACAGAGGGAGTGGAGGGGTGCGCATTTATTGTAAGCGTGTAGCTTTGTGCTCATCTGTAGCTCCATTGGCTTGAATGTTTATCACAGTTTTTTTTCCCAGTATGTCTCCTGCCGATGTTATCCTAGCCCCAATATCTAAATAGTGTTAAGACACCAAGTTATATTTCTGGTTTATTTACTCATTGTTCAATCTGTAGATGACCCCTTCAAATGTCATACGAATGTCCCTGTTGCGGGTTGTGTTGCTTGCGGTGTCTCTGTCGTGGTAATCAATACGTGTTCCCTCATCTCTGTGTCCCCTCAGTGTTGCTAGGCGTGCTGTCGGCGGGGGCCCTGACAGAGATGAAGAGGGTGGTCGGCGATAACGCCACCCTGCCGTGCTACCACAAGTTCTGGCAGTCCAACGGCCTGTCCCTGGACATCGAGTGGCTGTTGCAGAAGCCCAAGTCCAAGCAGAACGTGGTGAGTCTCTTCCTCCCAGCCATCCTCCTTTTGGGGCTTCCCTGTTTCTCTATGTTTTATGTTTGTTACCTTTTTCCCTATCTATTCTGGAGTGTGCCTTGATACAAAACAATGAATCATGGCTGAGTCAAATAGTCATTTTTCCTTTCCAAGTCAGAATAACTAAACAACAACTATAAACATAAACTATTTTAACAAATAGCCTTTCTCTGTATCTAGTAGGGAACAGAAAAGCTTCACTTTTTCATCAATTATTTTTGTCATTAAACATAAGTCATTATTCTCGTGTTTTAGATATGTTTCTTAATTAAGTTGTTTGGTACAATGCTTGGCTGGTTTTGAAGGCTGGCACCCTTTTGGGACTTTGATTGCGTTCTCACATTCTTCATGCTTGAGAACTTGAGAGGCAAGTTAATGATTCAGGCCCGAATGATGAAACTAACAAGCTTGAAGTTGTATTACCACTGGCAGAATATGACACATTTATTAGATCACTTCAAAATTAAATACAAAAGAATGAGACGTGAAAATAAAATAAATGGTATTCAAATTCTGTTTTGTTAATTTTTCATATAACCAAATATGAATCTCATGAATCATAAGATAGTATATTATTCCATGAATATTTTACAGGTATTGCTCCACTAGCAAAAGTCGAATTCAACCACTTCTGTGTCTCAGATACACTACAGTTTACTCAACTAAAATGAATAATAAACAATAGCCATTGTATTAATTTCAAACAGAATAATGTATGTAATAACTTATCAGTAGCCTTATTACAGTTAAAAAAATATTTTGGGATAGCACATTGGTACTGTTGATAGATGCTATTAATTAGCATGTCATTCTCAAGCAGCCAACCATCCAAAGACTTTAAAACACACATACCCACTGCTGCTTACACATTTGATGTTAATTTGATCGGGGAAGCTTGCAGGCTTGTCATCTCATGTAATCTTATATGAGCTCCTTCTTATTAATTGAATCAGTCATTGATTTCTACTAGTTTTATTCTATTTATTATCATTTTTTCTGCCTGGTAGGACACATATAGGACACAGTGTTGTCGACAGCGACGTCACAAACATGCATGCAGTTCCAGCAAAGAAGCGGTTTATTAGCAGCTTCTTAATTCGGTAGATGGATTTGTGCGGAGTACCAACGCATTCAGCCCATGACCATCTATCTAAACCAATCATTTGACGGATATATCAACCCATAGAACCAAACCCGGGAGCCATCATTTAAGCTGTTTGTACGCGGGCGTCTACGATGCTTGTTCTATTATTGAAATTAATTTTTTCCGAATGAGTCAGGAGCCTGCAAGGATAAGAGGGTAGTACAGGTTTGCTTTAGGAACATCTGGTGTAGATTCTCTTGTTGCTCTGGGTGTAAATAATGCGGGGGGGGTTTTAACTATGCTTCATGATTTTCGAGGAGATGAGGATAATAATCGTACATTAAGTCAATGCCCCCATCAACCCTGCTAGTTCAAGTGTTGCTGCCATTCTCGTGGGAACAAATTGTACTGCAGAATTATCTCCTAATTTTGCGTCTCAAACTCGATCATTTGTACTGCCTACTTCTCCTCACATCCAACAGTTACATTTTATTACACTCCACCATTCATGTATGGTCAAAAAACGTTATTTTTGTCTTCCATCATCCTTAGAAAATGATGTCAACAATAGCTTCTCCGGTTTACAGACAGTGATTGTGAGGGGCATGACAACTCGTTTAAGGAAGGCTATAGTCACCGTACCCTAACCCTGGGTTTTGGACATTGGGGATTGAACAGGGTAACAAAACAACCCCTTCAGTTGACCAAAATCTGACGTCCAATAATGACACAGAAAATACATTACTCTGACGTCACATTGCGCAGTGGGATCATGTTTACATTTCCTGCAGCTGACATTGGCGTCGAAAATTACCCAGTTCAATGTGAAATGTTGAACGTAAAAATGACGACCAAGTTGGGTCATGGTTTGACATCCAAATAGTGACCTAGTCTTGACGTCAAATAGATGTCCAGAATTGGTCATGGACTGAGGGACCATATATAGACATGATCTTCACGTCTATCCGACGTCCAATGTTTAGTGGGCAACTAAAGTCAACTTTATTTATTCATTATTATTATTTAAATATCTATATAGCACATTTCAGACGCAAGGCAGCCTCGATATGCTTTAAATAAAAAAATGACAGACAATTAAATAAAACAAGATTTAACACTAAATTAACTGGATTTAACAGAATCAATAAAATACATGAAAACGTGATTTAAAAGCAGTCATGAAATACATTTGAATAACATAAGTCAAAATGGTCCGGTTGAAATCCAAGGTGAACACAAACGTTTCTATCCGTGATTTAAATGTAATCAGGGTTGGAGCAAGACTCAGATATTCATGGTTGCATAGTAGTGCGTACTGAATCCTGCTTTTCCATGTTTCGTCTTGACTCTGGGAACAATGGTCACAGTTGATCTTAATGGTCTATGGAGATCATACGGCAAAAGCATTTCAGTGATATACTTTGGCCCTAAACCGTTTGGTGAATAATAGGTGAGCATAAGTATTTTTAAATCAATCCTCTGACATACCATGAGCCAATGCAGACTCAAGGTGTTTCTTTCTGTCTCTCATCTTTGGCAATGAAAACAATTTTCTCAGTTTTGTCCGTATTTAGTAGTAGACAATTCTGGCACATCCAGTGCTTGACCTGCTCAATGTGCTGGCCCAGCAGATCTATCGTACAATAGTCAGTTGGTGATAGGGCTACATAGCTTAGGTTGTTTTTCACATAAAAATGGTACGCCAATAAAGCCATGTTGTTATTTGCATAATTACGCCAAGTGGGAGCATCTCGAGGTTGAATAAAGATGGAGCTAGGATTTAAGATTCTTAAAAAAAATAAAATAGGATTCATTCCTTGTGGGAATTCACACGGCACGTTAGTTAGTTCAGATACATGGTTACCAATGGAGACAAATTAGTGTCTTGTAGATATGACCTAAACCAGTCTAGGATTTTGCTGGAAATCCCTATTCCCAAATCCCAATTTTTGTTCAGACAAATATAATTAACCACTTTAATAAGAGCGGTTTCGTTGTTATGAAGGGGTCGAAATCCTAAACAGAAGTTTTCTTGGCAGCTCTTGAGGCAATGAAATCATTAAGGAGCCAGAGGACAACTTTCTCTATGATTTTACTTATGAAGGGTCGATTTTGACATCGGTCTGTAGTTGTTAATTATTGAAGCATCTAGGCTCTGCTTCTTTTTATGGGGTTTAATAACTAAATTTTTAAGGCTTTTGGAAAGTTGCCTGTTGGAGAGAGCTGTTAACTATTCACAGTATTTCTTGTGCCAGGCAGTCAAGGACGTCCTTAAAGAAGCTGCTAGGTAGAGCATTAGGGCAGGTTTCCACAGAGTTTTGGTACTCTAGAGCATTAAATCATGTCCTTATTGCCACAAGATCTTTTATATTTGCATGCCAGTGATCTAACATTTACGTTTGGAACTGAAATATTGATGGCTTGTCTAATATCCAACATTTTGTCAATGAAAACGGCCGTAGGGCTGGTTGAGCATAGGTTGTAGGGTTGGTCTTTGGAGTCACAGGTTTATTTGGAGATGGAGCTCGTGGGTTGGCGAAGTTAACATTGAACAGACCATTAATTAGACTCAAGTGTCTGAAGATTTGATTAACATAGAAACTATGCCTGCGGCACAATGAATAACTTATGCCTTTGTGCAGCTGGAAGCCATGTTGAGCGGGCATAGAGCATCTTGTCAACATTTAGCCTCCTTTAGCGAGGGAACAGGCTACATATGTTTAGGATGTGCAGGGGGGGGGGGGGGCTGAGTATGTTCAAAGTAATATAAAGTGATGTAAAAAGAATGGTCTAGTTTAGGCAAATTCACAACTCTGACTCAAGAAATTAAGAGACATGAGCGTGGTCTGTTAATGTTTGGAACGTGTCCTGTAACCGCCGAATAGCCGACACTTCACCATGTTGGCTAACAACTATTGAGCTGTCTTTTATGTTCAATAAATGCCGAGACACATGTGAATAAAGAGTGAACGAAGCTCAGAGTGTTCCTGTAGGAGGTGCACCCGTAAAATACCCACCAACTCAGCGCAGGTGTCAGAGCCATGTCACATGTTAGCCCGCCAGCTGCGGAAGGGGGGCAACGTGTCAATGTGTCAATGTGTATTTGTGTGTGTGTGTGTGTGTGTGTGTGTGTGTGTGTGTGTGTGTGTGTGTGTGTGTGTGTGTGTGTGTGTGTGTGTGTGTGTGTGTGTAAATGGCCAGTCGTCACCTGCAATCCCAGCAGGTGCCCCCTGTCTGGGAGCCACTGATGCGCCGTGGCACCAGCGTTTAACAGTCTCCCCGTCTGCAGGCGCACACTCGCCCCGAGTCCCAGGCCGCCATGGCGACAGCTGTGTTTGTTTGTGTACGGGGACAGCTAGAGGGAGAGAGAGATATAGTACGAGTGAGAGGGTCCGACTTGTGATAAATTAATTGAAAGAATTGGGGGAAAAAAAATAAGTTAGATCCTTTCAATGCAGAAGTAGAAGCATCATCAGCGACTGGAAGTAATTAATTTTAACCAATTCATTAATAACACACAGAACCAAATCATTTTTGACTGACCAAAGAAAGAAAAAACTATTCAGCTATGTAAACAGACATAGTTGACATTTTATATAGTTTCAGGCAAGAATTCTAAGGCCAGCGAGGATTTTCTCTTCAGGCAACTGTAAGCCTCCTTTAGTTTGGAAGAAACTTTGCCTCACTGGCACTTCTTTGCAAGGCAGTGCTTCAGGACTTAGTCCAATTGGGACAGGATAAGCACTAGCCATACTGTTGTTTACTATTTGAAGTTAGAGAGATAATAATGCTAATAATAACACAAAAAAAATAAGCAATATCACTACTATGAATTACCCTATGGTAATCATGACCAAAATATAATGCTCCCTTTCTCCTGCTACTACTCAGATCATCACATTCTTTGCGGGCCACGTGTACACAGACGAAGAGACGAAGAGTGAACCGGGCCGCCTGTTCTTATCTGGAGACTACCTGGGCGGAGACGCCTCCCTGCTCATCAGTGACCTGCAGCTGACCGACTCTGGGGAGTACACCTGTAAGGTCAAGACCGGAGGGAAGTACCACTGGGACCAGGTCAACCTCATTGTGCTGGGTGAGTGCTGCACTGGCTCTGCACGTTCTGTGTCTTCTCACGTGCGATTTCAGGGCAAACGAATGCAAACGCACACACACGTCGGAATACGTACGTAATGATATAGGCGTGTGTGTGTGTGTGCTCACATGGTCACACGCACGCACAAACAAACGCACACAAATTCACAAGCATACACACAAATTCACATAAACACGCACGCACACACACATACACACACCATTCACTTGGACACACACACACACACACACTCACATGGACACGCACACACACAAACAAACACACAAACTGTACAAAGACCTCATCACTGGGTCATTACCCTGCCACATTTCCTCCATCATGTTGACTGAACTAATGATTCGATTGGATTCAGGAAGTGTGATTTGATTTGCTCTCTTGCCGTTTGGGGTGTGTTTAGATTGATACGGCCAAGTGAGACCAGAGAAATGTGGCTGTGTTTTTTTTTTTTGTCTCTGTAGAACCACAGAACTGATTTATTAGGTTAGAGTTTCATTAGTTAAACGAATGATCATCCAACTCTGTTGACTGTCGTGGTGCGTAGACGCTTGTACCCGCAGTGCCCCTTCGTATTCATCAGCAGACAGGTCGACAAATCGCTCTCCATCAGCGAGACACTCGAATTTAGAGCTCCCCTTTTCTACAGCAATAAACCAATTTCCGTGAATTAAATAAATCAGAAACGGGCTGCTTCTTCAAGCACGGCCATAACTGCGGATATGCTACGAGGATAAATCATGATATTTTCCCATTGTGTTTCTGTTTTCATCCACACGCTTTATTTTGCGAAGCCATTGGCAGGCTGGTTATGAAGGGGCTTATTGAGGCCTACTGGCTGTGGGCCTATCTTCTCTAGCCACGCTGAAGGACAGCGAGGAAGGAGTGGTGCATCAGGAGAGCTGCAGCCATCCCCGCCGACAGGAGGAGCGAGAGCCTTCTCAATGTCAGGAAAAGCAGGCAGTTTATTAAAACATCACGGGAGATTAGTCCAACGTGGTTATTGGTTCTCTAATGGAACAGTCTGTTAATCCCCTTGCTCTCACTCTCCCCGCTCTTCCATAAAGACATTTCAGTGAATCAGTGCCTGCATTTTTACAAATTGCCCTCAGCTTTGCCGTGACACTTTCGATTTTGTTAGAGACCACCATTTGCATTTTTCACTCGCTCCCCGTGCTAAGATAATGGCTTGGCAGCCGAGCTGGCGCTTTGGCAAGAGTCGGTGTGTTTGTGTGTGTCTGTGTGTTTGTGAGTGTCTGTGTGTGTTTGTGTGTGTCTGTGTGCTTGAGCCAGGGTTTTAGGTGTGCACACATCGGTGTGTAAGTGTTTATAGACAAGAGGAAATTGTGTGTGTGTGTGGTTGTGTTTGCGTGTGAGTGTGTATTTTTGTGTGTTTGTGTGTGTGTGCGTGTTTTTGTAAGTATGTGTTTTTGTGTGCGTGTGTGTGTGTGTGTGTGTGTGTGTGTGTGTGTGTGTGTGTGTGTGTGTGTGTGTGTGTGTGTGTGTGTGTGTGTGTGTGTGTGTGTGTGTGTGTGTGTGTTGTACTCCTGCTGCAGTGGCCTAACTGACCCTGACAGAGCTGTGAGATGTGCGGCGCTAGCAGCCCAGTTACCCCCCCCCACCCTCATTATTTCCCCTTATTGAGCCTGTGAGCGCTGTGTGTTCGCTGGGCTGCTAGGAGCAGGAGCAGCAGAGAGAAATAATGGAATAAATTACGGGAGGCCGGCTGGGTGTGCGACCAAAGTAGTGACTCCGCCACATCTTTTTAGAAGAACAAACCTCAGCAAAATATCAATAGTTCAGAGTTGGTTTGAAAAAAAGAACAATGCTAGAATGACTTGCTGAGTCAACAATGAGACAATAACATCCCTCCTAATTTGAATTATTCCGTTTTTTATTTGAAGTCTGTTTATTAAAAATAAACACTTTATTAAAAATAAACCGAGACTTCAAATGGTTATGTTGTCAGAGATGATGCAATAGGTATAGAAGATGGCTTCTATCAGTGGCTTAACTCTGCTGTGTCTTCTGCTCAGGATCTCTGTGTCCGTCCATAAAGGGGAAGGGAGTAGGGGGCTCCTCCCTGAGCAGATTCCAAACCGTGTTAGCATCACTGGACCATGATCATAACCTTTGACCTGTACAGAACTACCATCCCCAGGCAGGCATGGCTAACTAGGAGGAGTCACACAGATCTATTTCCCATGGGCATGTGCGTGCGTGCGTGCGTGCGTGCGTGCGTGCGTGCGTGTGTGTGTGTGTGTGTTTTGGTTGGTTTGTTTGGTGGTTGGCTTTCTGTGTCGAATTCTGCTCTCTTTTTTACCCGAGGAAAGATCAAACATAAACAGTGTCAGAAGTACAAGTATAAAGAATGTGGATCCATCTAAAAAGCTTGCCCAAAAGTAGCAATATAATAGAAGGGAAAATAATCAATTGCATAGAATTGTATTGATTAAACAACTTCCGTCCACATTTAATTATGTTCTGGTTCAATGTATACCAAGCAGAAAAATGTGTGACCTCATTACTTCGATATATATTTTTCCCCTTCGTGTTCTATCTTTACGAAAAATTATAATGTATATATTAAATAAATATATATATATATATATATATATATATATATATATATATATATATATATATATATATATATACACACTCACTGTGCACCGCGCTCTATAATGAAATGTTCCCACTGCGGTCCACATTCATGATACTGCCTCTACCTTTACTTCAGTGCAGACCTGTAACATCCACACCATCAAACATCTGTCTTGCAGTCAAGCCGTCGAAGCCCAGATGCTGGACTGACGGGAAACTCCTGGAGGGCAGCGACGTAAAGATGAGCTGCAAGTCAAGCGACGGCTCGGACCCCATCAGCTACAAGTGGGAGCGCGTGCTGGACAAGGGCAAGAGTCTGGGCAAGCTGCCCAACCTGGCACTAATAGGTAAGATAACCACTGGCTCGTACCGACGTGCTGATTCAGAGGCCATCGCCGCAGCTCATAAAGCACAAGGAAAAGAGGGGGATTAGGACAAGATCTATTTACATAAGTGATTTTTTTTTAGGATACGCAGTTAAATTGGCAGGCAGGGTTTTTGGCCGAGCGGGGCTGCTGTTTCAGTTTTATTGCCGCCCTTGTCTTATTGTCAAGCGATACTGGTTCACGGCTAAGCGCTGCCCTCTATAGACACTGTAATGTGCTGCTTATCCCCCCCCAAGGTGCTTTACATGAGCAGTCGGGATTAAGTGTCTCGCTTCAGGGCACCTTGACAGAAGGCGTTGTGGGAGGACCTGGGTGTTTCAGGTGCTGCTCACATTGGACACCTTTCAAATCTTTACAGAGATTTTGATAGTTATTTAAGGGCAGTATCTCACCTCGCAGATTTAACAGTGTGTGACCTAAGGCGACAGAGCGTGCCTTCTGTGTGACCAGAAATATCAGGCCAAAAGCTGTGGAATAAGGTTTAGTCAGATTAGTTTAGATTTACTGTATTTATATGTGGGAGTGATATCAACCTAATTGCTATTCCAGGACTTTGATGATGCAGGCGACTTTGAAGTGTTGCTCGCGTAGAAATCCTCTGAGGGCGTGAGGCAAGTGCAGGACAGCGTCCTGGGATTCTATATTCAGATGGTTCATATGCACTGTGCTGACTGGATGGCTACAATCCACTATTTTCTGCAACAAATCGTCTTGGCAGTAGCCCCGAGGCACACCTCTACCCACATAATGCGTAGCCTAGCGTTCCTTTTCCCCAGCCTAACCACATCTCGGCCTCCTAATAGTACCACAGTAGAGCTATGCACAGGGGGCGATTCTCCTTCCTCTGCATTCTCTAAACAGGCACATATATCCACAGGGGTGTACAACATGCCTTCCTGTCTCCATTGTTTTTTGCCCCCAAATGCCTGAGTTGCATTGGACATGGCAGACGGGCACCTAGATAAAAACCTTCAAATGAATTACCCCCACGGAACAACACCTGTTCAGTCTAATTAGTTATTATTGGCTCATAAAACGTGCTATTGTTTATGGGTCTGGTGAAAGGTAATATCTCGTGTTGCTGTCATTGGTGGCGATGACTAAATGTCCCATGAGGCCCTGTAAGCTCCATCGTACTCCCAGGCGAGCTGCTGCTGCTCCCTCTCTTTTGGGTCTTAAATTCTCTCTTTCTCTCTCCCTCCCTCTCCCTCCCTCTTTCTCTCTCCCTCTCTCTCTTTCTCCCTCTCTCCCTCTCTCTCCCCTCTCTCCCTCTCTCTCTTTCTCCCTCTCTCCCTCTCTCCCCTCACTCCCTCTCTCCCTCCTCGTGTCTCTGATTTGGCGATAACTCATGTACAAAACGGTCTTCTCTTTGGGACAGTTTCAATGAGAACGATGACAAAAATGTGTCCCCCCCTCCCCTCGTCCTGCAGATGTTTAACCTCACTCTCATGTACAATCAATGTATAATACCTGATCCATATACTGTATATCGCCCCTAACCAATCGGATTGCCCCCGGCAGACCTGAAGAACCCTGAGCTCCTGACCCTGAGGAACCTGACCAAGGACAGCGCTGGCGTCTACAAATGCACGGCCAGCAACGACGTCGGGGAGGAGAACTGCGTCATCGAGGTCACCATTAAACGTGAGTGATAAGGACAGGGCTGAAGTGTGTGGGGTCGGGTAGGTGTTGGCTCCTCCGCCACACGGGTGCTCTCACGCCCACAGACGGCTGTCGTCCCCCAACCTCCCCTGGAAACCCATTTATTCTGCCTCCTCACCCCTCACCTCTGCCTCTCCGCCCTTCCCCCTCGTTCCCCTCCCATGCCCCTTCTCTTCATGGTTGTGACGCCTGGAAACGGTGTACTGGAATGGAGGCAGAGGTTGCTGGTCGGCCTAGCCCCTCCCCCCCCCCCCCCCCCCCCCCACCTGCCAAAAATGGCTATGATTCAAGGTCCCGTTAATAGATATCGAGACGTGCCCAGTACCACGTAGGGTCACTGGGGGAGGTGGTTGTGGGGGGGAAATGACACGTCCAGCAGCTCAGCTGGAAAATGCTTTTGGTACTGGGGGTGAATGCACTTTGGGAGCTGCAGCCGTTAAAAAGGCTTGGCGTGATATATGCATCCCAGTCTGCTATTGTAAAAAAAGAGCCTGTTGAGCCGGTGAGCACTTGTTTATTCACAGTATATAATAAGAAAGCCTCTCCATTATTTGAATTAAGTTTTATATTCTTTTTATGTTTTTTTAAAGTTTTATATGCATCCACAATTGATATATATACTTCATGATTTATATATATACAATTTTAAGTGAGAGAAATTAAATTAGATGTAGTCAACCCAAAAAGTTGGGGCAGACTTTATCCATATATACCGTATGCCTCACAAATATAGCCTGAATATAACTCTAGAAGCGGCACAAGAAACCCAAAGTCAGAAGCGATATCAGGGTGCCACGGACACTGTTTTGCAAGCATAGTGAGTGATTGATTGGTCTAAACAGGCTCCAGACGTGATGCATCCACTCTGGAGAGGCTGGGAGTTGTAGTCTACTGCCCTGGCACACCTTGCTCTGCAGCAGCCTGTGACAAAGTAAAAGTCTCCGCTGTTTAACAACAGCTGCCAATGATGGACTGGAGGCAGGAAACATTCTGTAGTGTGCTTACTCATATTATTAAGGAGCCTTTTGAAAGAATGCTCCCTTTTTACTTATGTGTATTGTGGGTTTGTGTTTTGCTTGGTGTTATTCACTGTATCGTCCCGTGTTTCTGACTTCCTGATGTGTGTGTGTTGGCAGCCGAAAGTGACTTGGGCAAAGTAGTCGTTACGGTGGCGGGCAGTTCCCTCGGTGTCCTCGTCGTCATACTTATCATCTGGCTCACGTTCCGGAAGAAGGAGAAGAAGAAATATGAGGAGGAGGAAGCTCCCAACGAGATCAGGTGGGTTGATGTCGAAATGATCAAGCTTCTCCAAAAATGTTCCACTTTTGTTCCTGAAATTACTTTACGGGAAATGTAAACACAGGTAATTACTGTGTGTTTTTGTGTGTGTATTGGTATGTGTGTGGTGCCCTGTTATTTGGGTTTTGTGTGTGTATGTGTGTCTTTCCATGTGATTGTGTGTGTATGTGTGCATGCAGTTGGTTGTGTGTGTGTGTGTGTGTGTGTGTGTGTGTGTGTGTGTGTGTGTGTGTGTGTGTGTGTGTGTGTGTGTGTGTGTGTGTGTGTGTGTGTGTGTGTGTGTGTGTGTGTGTGTGTGTGTTTGCATGTGATTGTGTGTGTGTGTGTGTGTGTGTGTGTGTGTGTGTGTGTGTGTGTGTGTGTGTGTGTGTGTGTGTGTGTGTGTGTGTGTGTGTGTGTGTGTGTGTGTGCGCGTGCTGGTGGTAATAGCCCGTGGCGTCAGGGCGTGAGATTGGGGCTGAACCATTCTGCCTCACCGCTGAACCAAACAGCATGAGGGGGGCGTGGACCCCATGGGTCATTAATGAGAACTGGTCAAAGCAACCCAGATTTATTTACCTGTGTTTCTTTGAACGATGAAACAGGGATGAATTCAATAGTGGCGGCAGGATGAGGTGTTTTTTCAGTTTGCCGTTCTCTCTCAAACCATTTATGTGTTTTAAAACGCCAAATGTTTTACGGATAATAAATGTTTGTTGTTTAATGGAAATCGAGTACTTCCCTGGAGCTTTCTCTCCTCTGCTCTGAGCAAAGGTTCCTAGTTTAAGCTAATATAATGAAAATGAATCTCTATGGTAATAGTGTGTGTGTGCGTGTGCGTGTCTGTGTCTGTGTCTGTGTCTGTCTGTGTGTGTGTGTGTGTGTGTGTGTGTGTGTGTGTGTGTGTGTGTGTGTGTGTGTGTGTGTGTGTGTGTGTGTGCGTGCTTGCTTGTGTGTATCTCACCTTCAGTGCGATTCTAACTGCACCCACTCTACTTACTTTCCATTATTTTACATGATGGATAACACAACAACACAAAATCAGTGGACAAATCCTTAGTTCTTCTTCATACTGTGTGTTCAGTGTTCAAATCATTGACCCCTCTTCTGTTCTTTCTGATCAGGGAGGACGCAGAGGCCCCAAAGGCCAAGCTGGTGAAGCCCAACTCCCTGTCCTCCTCCCGCTCCGGCAGCTCCCGCTCGGGGGACTCCTCCACCCAGTCCATGGTGCACAACAGCCTGCAGCGCGGGCACCGCCCCCGCACGCCCGGCGTGGCCGCCCTCAAGGAGAACGGCCAGCCCCCGCCGGGCTTCCCCCAGTCGCCCCCGGCCTACAACTCCGTGGTGCCGCCCAAGGGCCACGCCGAGGCCGGGGGGCCCGGCACCCCCAAGTTCAACTCCAGGAACTTATCCGCGCCGACACCCCCCACCCTCATGGTGCCCGCCCCCCAGACCAAGGCTTTTCAAACTGTGTAGGCGGTCGGCTCCCGCAGTGGAACGTGGGAGTCTGAACCCAATCCCTGAAATCCCTTCACCCCCTGACCCCCCCCCCCCCCCCCCCAACCCCCCCCCCCAAACCGTGCCCCCCTCCCCCCCCCCTCGTCAAACATCCCCCCGATAAGCGGACCCGCTTCCATCAACAAAGACACGCAACTAGTCAAACGAAAAGGATGTAATTAAAAGAGTTTAAACGATACACCCACGATTTACTTTCAAATGAATGCAAACCTACAATAGGGGAATAAGACGTTTGCATGCTTGCCGCTACCGAATGATACAAGCCAAGCTATGGAGGCGATGGAGGGAAATGTGAGCCTGTAGTAGGTGCGCCACTGAAGGATTCTACTGGTTCATGATTCAGTTTTACCCCCACTGTAGAAAATGCATTGTTTGTGTCAAGGTGGAACCATCCCAATCCCCAACACACACAAACAGCTTATTATTTATTCATCAAGTCAACCAGAAGGACGTGCAGAGAGGCAAAGACAACAATAACAATAAACAAGGCAAGGCTGTCGGGAGAAGAAGGAAAAGCAGTGAGGAGCAGAAGTCAGAGCCGAATGCCACAACCAAGTTTTTGTTTGTATGAGAGAGAGAGAGAGAGAGAGAGAGAGAGAGAGAGAGAGAGAGAGAGAGAGAGAGAGAGAGAGAGAGAGAGAGAGAGAGAGAGAGAGGGAGAGAGGGAAAGAGATTATTTTTTTATCGTTGCGTC
Organism: Gadus morhua; assembly: GCF_902167405.1. NCBI lineage: Eukaryota > Metazoa > Chordata > Actinopteri > Gadiformes > Gadidae > Gadus > Gadus morhua. The sequence continues at coordinate 16,067,625 of NC_044063.1, forward strand.
ATTCTACCTATCTACCTACGTACTCTGGTTTGGGCAGACTCTGTTCATCCATGTGGACATAGACACCTTTTGGGGGTGTTTCATCATGTTCTTGTCAGGAACCCACCGAGAGAAAAACCACAGCCCCTTAATCCTGACTCACTAACAATGATAATCTGTGTCACTATGGGCAGACATCACCTCGGTCAGGAGGACAAAGTACTGATGACGAAATGGTACTGATGCTGACATGGTACTGATGCCGACATTGTACTGATTCTGACATGGTCCTGATTCTAACATGGAATTGATGTTTGAGATAGTTACTGATGCTGACATGATAATGATGCTGACATGGTACTGATGCTGACCTGTTACTGAAGTTGAGATGGTACTGATGCAGCCATGGTACTAATGCTGACATAGTACCACGGACCCATACCAATGGAATTATTAATCTCTTTCACGTCCTGTTTCTATCTACGGACATATTTTAATGGTACAGAATCATCCCTTTATTGGGGAGTTTATTATGTACTGTATTAGGCCAATATAGACAGTGGCAACTTTAACTATAGAGGAAGGCTTAAGTACCTATTAGACAATAGACATTTGTTTTGTTCTCTTTTCTCTTCTCATCGGATAGGTTGTAGTAGGGGGTGAATGACTGATAAGTGCCACCGATCCTAAGAATGGGTCCTCATTTCTCTGTTGTGATTATGATTGATTGATTTTATTTACCAGCTTCTATGAAATGCTTTACCGAAAACCAAAATTCTCTCAAAAAGTTGAATGAATGTGTGTCGAACTTGGATGGTTGCTCCTGATATTCTCACCTTTCTCTAAAGGGACTGAGTCGATATCCGAGCTAAGGCACAAAGGAAATGGATGTTAAACGTCACATGTATTCTGTATGAACTAAAGACAAAGGATTATAGCACGGTTATAGAGATGCCAGGTGTCCAGCAGGTTCATAGTAAGACCTGCAGTGCTCGGATCCATAACGATGACGTAGGCCTCGATTCGCTGAATCCCAGTACCCTGCCTGGTTATTGTTAAAGCCCCGTTATCAGCCAATCCCTTTCCTTGTTGTTGCCGACCCAGTGCAGTTTGATTGAAAGTCGCTGATAAAAGGGACAAGTAGCCTATCTAGTGTGCCTTTGCAAACCCTCCTTCCTTTGATGGTTTATTTCTCTGTCCTAACTTCAGCGCACCAACATAAGACTCTGTTCACATGACACAAAATAGTGAGACGTGCGACTTCACAAGGAGGTGTTATGGGACTATTATTATGGGATGAAGCCTGGGAATCAACAAGCAGACAACGTAACATTATCCTTTGTGACAAGGTAATCCCACACCATAGGGAAAATGTAAATTCTGTAATCATATTGTTGTGTTATAATGTACATACAGATGGATATATGCACATGATGTCATTTAATTTTTAAATTTGTGTTAAATGAAGGGAAGAACATGTCCAATAAGGGGATATTAATGTTTTTTTATCCCAGCAACAAACAATTAATGCCACAAACCAGGGAGGATGATGTGCATGGTTATTGTGCAAATGCGTCCAAGCTCGCGTGTGTTTTCGCTTTCCTGTGTGTGTACGTATGTTTACGTGCGGGTGTGTGTGAATGAGAGATAGTGCATGCGTGTGCGCTTTTGCGTGTGCATGTGCGTGTTGGGCTTGCCTGCGTGTGTGCATGTGTTTGAGAGTGTGTGCGTGTGTTTAAGCGTGTGTGTGATGTGGTTTCTGCATGTTAATTCTGTACAAGCCCTTGGGTCACACCCACGCTTTCTCATGTTAACCATGGAAGGCAGCGAGACAGTATTCAACCAGGCATAACCTCGAGCCAAATTGATTTCAAAACTGGCTGCGCTTATTTGAGTTTTCAGCAACTTCTATTCCCATTGGGATACCAAATTCTCAGGCAGCGGCCATGTTGCTGGTGGGTGTGCTATCTTGAGTCGAGGCACGTCCATTATTCATATATTTTCCTCCCTGGCTCCAGAGATCACTTCTGTGTGTGTCTGTTTGCTTGCTTGCCTGCTTGTTCCAACTCTCAGCATAGCGACGCACTTGACCCCTGTGTGTGTGTGTGTGTGTGTGTGTGTGTGTGTGTGTGTGTGTGTGTGTGTGTGTGTGTGTGTGTGTGTGTGTGTGTGTGTGTGTGTGTGTGTGTCTGTGTGTGTACGTGCGTATGTCTGGCATTGGATGCCAGGAAAGCAGGAAGCAGGCTCCCCCATCCCTGTTCTCTCTGTTCTTTCAGCGTCCAGATGATGGATTGAATGTTGCGGCGTATTATGAGTGACTGATGAGGCAGGCCGACCAAATGCATTCAGGACCCCCCCCCCCCCCCCCCCCCGAGAGAATCCTGAACGCACACACATAGATAAACATGTATAAAACACACATAATCATACAAATGCATATGCAGATAAAAGACAGCTACATATCATAGCTTGAGGAGATATTCCCATCACACACACACACGCACACACACACACACACATGATAAACAATCCCTTTTTCTCTGTATGCGCAGGCTGCAACACGCACACTGCCAACACTACACACCGATGCACACGCAGACTCAAAGAGAGAAAGACGTTGCTATGAATCTTAATAGTATGGATGGCAAATGCCTCGACGCTGCTCTGAAACCGTTCTGCAGAGGCTACCCTATTGGGAGCTGCTGTAACAGGATTGGTATTGAGCCAGGCCCTATAGGCGCCTGCTGCTGCCATGGAAATCACCTCCTCCTCATCCTCCGCCCTCTCTGCCTCAGATGGGAAGAGGACGGGCCCCGTCAGTCTTCCAGCTGTTCAATTCTTCTAAGCTTTTTGATTTGCTGTTCCAGCGACTGGAGGTCTCAGGTGGCAGATTCCCAAGTTCATGAGCCCACCTTCTCCCCCCCACACACATACATTAACACTTGCACACACACACACACACACACACACACACACACACACACACACACACACACACACACACACACACACACACACAGATCTCTCGGCAACTGCCTCTCATCTGCAGCGGCAGCCCAGTGGACTGATTCACATGCACTTTCTGGGGGATAGCGCCTGTGTGTCTGTGTGGGTTTTGTCTCTGAAAAGCGAGGTCGGAGAAAAAAAGATATATAATATATATATAAAATAAAATGTACTCCACACCTCAGAGTCCCGCGGCACAGCCAGTGTGCGCCCACACGACGCCATTTTCACCTGTTAGCAAAGATTTGGCCTACAGTTACCCTAGCACTATACTATAGAATACTTATGTAGCCACCAACTTTTTGGTTTCTTTATGGCCTGAAAAGTTTTCCCTGCATGATTGAAGTAAAGCTGTTGGCGTTGAGGGGATGTGGCCCTGTGTCTCGGTATGGAGGTGAAGAGGGGAGGGAAGGGGGGTATATATATGGGTGACGAGAGAGGTAGAGGTCTGTTGGTCAACCTGGTCAAGGAGAAGGAGAACTATAAGGGACCCGCATGTCATGGGAGATCAAGCAGATGGACGGGAATGCTTTGCTTTGATGTATCATAACTGTACTCTGCAAAATATGAAAAAGAAAGAAGAAAAAAATCGAAATGACGTGTAGATATATTCACAGATGATTTTATTGACTTTTAATTTAGATTTTCGTCTCCATTTTGGGTTCTTAATCCATGTACTTCTGCACTTTTTTGTGTGCTGTGTTCATCCCACCAGTTTGGTTTGATCTGGGTGATGATTGGTTCCTGGGACTATGAGCTGCCCGGTGATATCAAGAGAAGAAAACTCTGCATGACAATAAGAAAAGACAGATATTACACACTTTATCTTAATTTCAACATGTTATCTCTTATTAAGCAGTGGCTTCTACTATGTTTTGTAAAGCAGTACAAAAGTTTGTTTGTGTTTTTGTTGGTTTGTTGGTTTTTGACAAAAACAATCCATGTAAATATCACAAGTAAAAAATGTATATTTTTACGACTTCTGAGTTATTACTATTTCATTTGCAAATAAAATATTCAATGACAACCTATAAGGTCTGGTGGCATCTTCATTTTCTATTGAATCTTATATTTAGCCATGAAGATCCCATTCTTAATTAAATGTAAAGATTTAAACAGATAATAATGACATCATTGGAATATGTGTGAAGAAGTATATTTTTGTGTGTATGACAAATACGTGCGTCCATAGCAGGACAACAATCTATTATTAACTTAATCAAACAGGAGATCTACCGTGTACTATGTAAGGCCCTGTAACCATTGAATTCCATGTCAACGGTGCATTCTGAGCTCAGCAGGCACTACGCGATCCCGTCATGGGGATATTATGCACCGAACCCCACCTAAAGCGCGCCTGGATGGATCAGTTATTCTCATCATTATACCTTTGTAAAGTCCACCGCCTAATTGCTTCCCCTCTTATTAGTATTATTATCTACACCGGTGATTGCAGACATCACATTCTGTTCACCATTTGTGGATTATTTGTCAACTACAAAATGCATTTCCAGCAGAAAAGCGTTGAGTGCTGTAGTGCAAAGTGAGGCAAAAAATATTTTTTAATAAAGCCACATAGATTAAGACATAGAGAAACGTTAAATGGCTTAAATCAAGTGAAGGGATTTGAACAAAAGTTAAAAAGTCTAAATGGAGTAAACAATGTAAACATGCACACCATTTAAGAAAATGTAAATGGTTGGACACAAATAAAGTGACAGCTGAATGAAAATTCATTTTACATTTCTGCATTTCTTAAAATGCAGAAATGTAAAATGAATTGAACTGAAGTATCTGAAACGTCAAATGTATTGCCCTGCACTGCTGGTGTGTGTGTGTGTGTGTGTGTGTGTGTGTGTGTGTGTGTGTGTGTGTGTGTGTGTGTGTGTGTGTGTGTGTGTGTGTGTGTGTGTGTGTGTGTGTGTGTGTGTGTGTGTGTGTGTGTGTGTGTGTGTGTCTTTAAGAGAATAGCGAGCCGGAGCGTGATTAAAGATGAACTGAACTGAAATAATCAACATCGATAACGGGTTAGTTATGAGCATTATATAAAAAATCAATATATAGGCCTAGCTTTTTTTGGCAACAAAAGAAAATGCGTCTACAAAAGAACAAAATAAAATGCGTCGTTTAGTATTAGAGCGCCGATGACGTCACTGGCATGGTAGGACTAGGTCGTTGCTGCAGACACGCCAACGTCTTCTACACTCCACGGCGGAAAATAGTGATTTTAATATGGCTGGTTACGCGTTTGAGCCTGTGAGGGACATGCCTGTAGTGTCCGACTGCCACCCGGTGGAGAGGGATCAATTTCAGGCTCCAGCTCCTTGTACGTGTGCACCTAAGTTGTGCGTGTGGGTGCTGCCGGAGCATGGACACTGCCATTGAATCGGTCTGCTGCCGAGAAGTCCCGGTCAACCTTGACCATCTAATGGTGGGTTTAGGTTGCATAACCATGCATAGGATGCTGTGCTGCGAGAGAGAGGTTTTGGAAGTGGCCATGCTCTCTTAAGGGACGTCCGAGCTGAGACACTGGCGAAAACGATCTTTCACCCTCCGTTTTCCTTTGATGCATTTCAGGAATATCTCCGTAAAGACGGACTCATTGCGGAAACGCAACGAGCTGTACAAACGCTACCTACATATTCAAGGCGCTGGTTCTCCACAAAAAAAAGTGGAGCGCATCAAGCCTGCGCGCATCCAGCCTGCGCGCTGTATAAAAACATTCAAGTAGAGGAGGAGATAGTAGTTGTTTCCTTTAGATTGAGTAGAAATACTTTTTAATGTACAGTTCGTAATTAAAATGAGCAAGGGGCTTTAGGCTATTTAAAGCTACAAAAATAACGCAAAAAAAACCTGTAGCCTAACTTTCAAAGCAACTCTAACGTCGCTTCAGGCGTAAACACGAATCCTAACACGATACCGCATAGGTCCAGTTTTATTTGAAACCACCCTGGGACTAAGGATCTATTGAAGAACATGGTTCATTATCTACCTAATAACATGGTTAATAAAGACATGGTTTCACAAAACATTCGGCTCCGGCCGGGTGGACGGGACCTGAAAGACATGTTAGATGAACTTAGGGAGATACACCTGCGGATGAGCATAGATGCAAGGCGGATTCACGAGTGTCACGTTTACTTTAGGTGGGTGTTGATTGCACAGATGGATGTTGCACAGATACATCTTACTTTGGGGAGCGTGTCTATGTTCCCCGGGTCCTATGTTCCCCTCTTTGTATGAAACTGGGAAACATAGGACCCTGTTTTTAAAAAAGGGTCCTATGTTCCCCGTTTTTCCCAAAAAGGGTCCTATGTTCCATTACTGCCAAATTCCGGCCGAGATAACTACCATTGCATGTCGGAGAACCTGACGCAGTCTATACATACGTCGGTAAACAAACCCCGAGAAGCCCATCCCTACGAGAGCTCCCCGCGCTACGGCCATCCGGAGGCGCACAGAGCTTTTGGCCGTGATATTATTATACAATTATATTATATTATATAGGCCTACTATTATATGAAGGGCTCCGGTATGTATGGCTACAGGGGAACATAGGACCCTTTTTGGGAAAAACGGGGAACATAGGTCCCGGGGAACATAGGGATGACCCCTTACTATGAACCTACTTCTTCGAGTTTAACTCCTTCTGCATCAGCAATCGGCTAGTCGGAGAACATCAGGGTGAGTAGAAAGGGACATTTGTTGAACTTCTGTTTACAGATCCGCCGTGGTTTCAATAGAAGCTTGGAAACATAGATCTGTGATATCGTCAGAGTAATAGTTTATAGGCCTACACTTGATGGTCGGAGTGCTATAGCTTGTGGAGATTGACATGACAGGGGCTATCGGAGGGTTAGTCAGTTTTAAGGCTGCCAGCTTCAGAGCCTGACTCATTATCTGTTATGGCTGCTATAGAGCCACAGAGTAGGAGTAGGTTACCATGCCAGTGACGTAGCTGATTGTTGAATTCCAACATGGCGGCGCCCTTTAACACTTTCACTGTACAATTTAATCCCTTTTAAAAAGTTCAGCCATTTTTTGTTATTTTACTAATCAGAAGGCAGACAATACATCTGTTATATCATCTAAACTACAAATTTCAGTTCAGTTCATCTTTAAAAGTAGCCCAATAGAGCGGAAAAAACGGCCCAATCTGGCAACACTGCTGAACGTCCTCACCCTCCAGCGTCAACGTAAATCAATGAGACCAACTGAAGCTGGTATGCATCTAAAACTGTGATTCTGAAGAAAGTTTAAATGATATCGAAATTCCGTTTGTATGTTACTGAAGATACAAGTGTGTAGATTTGTTAAATGGTTTGAACGAAGATAAACGGTTTGAGAATTGATTTAGTTACGTCTTAAAAAGTTGAAGTAGCCTACCAGAGGACGGCTCTGCCGTCCTCCCATTGACTCCCATGTTAAAAAAAAGATAGTACTTTAAAAGTAGAATATCTTAAAAAGTATGTTATATTTAAAAAATCTGAAAGAAAGAAATAAAGAATAAAACTTATGAAGAACAATAGTTGAGCGCTGCATGCAGCACTCACCTAATGACAGAAGAAGAGGTTTCTAGGCCTCAATCCAAAACGAGCTGCCCATGCTTGCTCTCTCTCTCTCTCTCTCTCTCTCTCTCTCTCTCTCTCTCTCTCTCTCTCTCTCTCTCTCTCTCTCTCTCTCTCTCTCTCTCTCTCTCTCTCTCTCTCTCTCTCTCTCTCTCTCTCTCTCTCTCTCTCTCTCTGACTTTCAAAATGACACCACCCAAGGCTGAAGAGGTCAGCGATATCTATTGACTTGTCAGCCGTTTATTGAGCGACATTCATCTCTTTCCTTTGAGAAGTTCTCCTTACGTTGTCACGCCATTGAGCACACAAGATGGAGTGTGTATGTCAACCGCCGGGTAAGAAGAGGGGATGTGGCTTCATCCCTGTATAAGTAGAGGTCACAGAATCCTTGGTTCAGTGTGGGAGATATCACTATTCATTATTCAGTCATTTAGCAGATGTTCCTCTTTAAAGTAACAACCAGTGAATTCAGACACGCGCTATAAAGGAACTTAGCAGCCACTACGCTATCCTGGCCGTGAGGATATTATGCACAGAATTGCACGTAAAGAGCACGGGGACGACCCCTGGTCTCTGAACCATAGTACATGAGCACTCTGTCATCTGCCATCATTGACATGAGTAGCCTGTTCCAGTCCTAGTCTCCGTCTTCCAGGGCCTCCACATCCATATTAAGGCTTAACAAGGCCAGAGATATAGGGTTTCTCTGCACTGCCTGCTCCACCACTCTGTGGATATTGTTCTACATGATCAGCCAAGCGTAATACCGCTGTCATGCCCGTCCTACTGACATGGCATTGCACTCACACACACACACACACACACACACGCACACACACACACACACACACACGCACACACACGCACACACACACACACACACACACACACACACACACACACACACACACACACACACACACACACACACACACACACAAACGCACAGTGCATACATTATTGAAAAGGACTCACTTTTTCATTGAATGTCGAATCATACAATGGACGATTTCAATTCCTTGAAAACCTAATTGATGGGTTGGATAAAGTATATTCATGTGAACGCAGTGGTGGAGGGAAATATTTAGAAGAGAAAAAAGAACATTGAAAGAGGATAACTTGCCCATAATGAAAAGGGGAGACACATTTCAACTTGTGAGGATAGATATAGATAAGAGGATAGATATTTGTTCACGGAATGTAATGATCTTAATTAATAATATATTAAACTCTCTCTTTGTTTAGCTTCATAATCTAGTAAATATTTTTTACTTTCCTGTATTCATAACTTATATAATTGCCCCCCCTGGTGTCAACCAGGAAGCATTTTTCTCTTTTGGCTGCATGTAAGAAAGGTTGGGGAAGGAATTATTTTTGAATAAATAATAAATATGAACTACAACGCATCCTGAATTCCTATAGATTAACTTCATATTTTATCCATTACATGTCTGTCGGAACACATCATTATCAGTATTAAGAACTTATTTCTTTAATGTAAAATGATACAAATCTGAACTGCTCATTTTTAATCTGCTATCAGTGAATTCTGCTAAAGAAAGTGACTTTGCATCTCTCATCAAAATCACAAACATTTGAAATTGTGCATAAACTCACACCCACATCAAATCCACTTCATGGTGGTGTCAAGCTTCACCAAGAAATCCTTGCTTGACGTCTCCTGGTGTCTTGCTGAATCTCCCTGAATAATGGAGATTGTACTCTGACCCACATTGTAAGTATTTCACTGTCTGCCAACTACATTAATTACAACGCTGCCATTATGGCTCACAGCTAGCGGAGAGGTTAATTGCATGCTATTTTTACATCCCTCTGCGCTATGATTCCCTTTGCAAACTTGATCTTTGCAAATACAGGAACTATGAAGAAATTATTCATCAGCCGATTTGCTAACCCATTCTGCTAGCCATGACTTTTCCCCTTTGTGAGCCAATATAAATACATAGCGGGAGGCCTACATTTTAGTTTATTTTCTTATCCGTACTGAAGTAACTGGTTACAGTTCTGTAAGTGGTTGATCAGACAGATTCATGTTTCAATTAATCTTGCCTCCTTTATGGGAAAATATGTTTTGAGGCCTATTCTTTATTTCTGTGTAAATAATTTCCATACTAGAATAAACAAACTATAAATATCTCCGTAGCAATCAAAAATATGTAATTGTGAAGCAGTCAATCTAATTTAAAGAATGATATGGATAATGAAATCTTCTGAGGCAAGGTCATAAAGAGAGCACCTATTAACAAGAAGTAGCTCCATTAGGCTAACACAATAGTATTCATATCAAGACATCAAGACATCAATCAATATTCACTTCATTGTTTTGAATGATCTGAAAGAATAGGCAACTCTCTATATTTCAGAAACCTAAAGGTTAAGTCTTCATTTTTTGTTTTTTCATTGTTTATATTTTGGCGCTCAAGCCAACTAGACTATATATTAATGTGGGTGTGAGCCTTTTATGGAACTATAGGGCACAGGACAATGGGAGCATTGCTGAGTCAATATTTATATGAAACAAAATCTGAAGGGTTGCAATTGTCAACATTAGAAATAACTTATGTTTTCATATCTGATTTTTTTTGGAGCAGCATGCTATGTTCCAGTTAAACGTGTTGTGTTGTTATGTTTAGAAACGGTCATATAAATATATAAATATATTTATTGTGGTAGGCTATAATGTTTACTCCTGATTCAGTCACGTTGGACGTCAAGCTATGTCTGTCTTTTCATTTGCAAGTATGCTATAGTTTGTAATGATTTGTGAGTGTCTGTTTGGAATCATATTTCCTTTGCTCCATCCCCTGTTCATGATCAGCGCTCTACTCGTGTATTGGATTCGTTTCCCGCCTAGTTTTTGGCGAATCGTCCATCTGCTGTTTGTGTTGAGCATTTGTATTGTTATGAAAGGTATATCCACGATACATTCACAGATCACAGAAATCTTAAAGTGTTATCTGGCTTACGGTCCAACTACATCCTGATTGGGACATTTCTCAAGTTTGACCTTCACTTGGTTCTTACTTTTAAATTGACCGACGCAAAGAATGCGCACAAGAGCGACACCATCGGCCGGTCCCTGCTGCTACCATTGGGAGCCTTCACTTTCACTGTCGTTGCGTCGCACACCATCGGGGCAGAACGGTGCCACGGCGGATCTCAGTGTTTCCAAGGCATGATTCACATTTAAGCATAGCAATAGAATGGCCTTTGGTCATCTCGTCCCACAACTGAAGCTGGAAGAGGCGACAGAGGACGGCTTGTTCAGGAACATCTCCACGCTGCACCCTTCCCAGCATGCACCCAACCAACGCGGGAAGACCGTGTCCCCTTACAACACCCGAAAACAACAAAAGTAAGGACAACAAAAGCTGCCCAATCTATGAATGACTAAGCATCAAACGCGGTGAACGAATGTGATGACTTGATTGTTCAAAAGTTCCGTGTCAGTTGGGTTGTTTTTTTTTAGGGTACCTCCGTTGCCCCTGAATGCACACAAGGATTCCCCTATCAGATGGAATATTGTTCCACTAGATTGCTGCACACAGCTTAGGCTACTCTCTTTCTTCTCTTTTGTTATTTTGTTTCCCCCTCCCTACCCTACTAATTTCAAATGCATTGTGAAAACCGCCGCTTGAATTTACAGTTAAGTTACTGCATGATTAAAAAAGATAGATTTTAAGTGATTTAAATGACAATGCAAAAGTACAATGCAGTTTTAATTCTCCACATGTTCTTGGACATGTCTAATGCTGCCTATTTGGGCTACGGTGCATCTGGAGAACAATAAAACAAAGTCTAGTAGGAATTGTACGCACGCATGTCTACCTGGCTTCAATTGGTTCCCTGTTACTAACTGCCTCACAAGAATATCTGAGGGATATTTGATGAAGGAGGTGAGTGAAAGCATTTCCTTTCAGTCCCTTCATTGTCAGTTCAGATGCATATTATTCAACCATAAGCAATGAGGTCCAGTGAAATGTGACACAGTTTTGCTTCATTCTGGCTGATACTAATTCCATTAACAAACTCTGACATACAATGGGTACTTTATGGCACAAAGCAATTACACCCAGTCTGCATGGCTCCAGTGGATGGCAGAGGTCACCCCAATGGCGCTCACAGCCTTGCTGGCATTCGATCTGCCTCTTGGTGCATTCACATCCACCCTGCTGGAGCAGAGGAAGGCAGCGGAGCATGTTTGGTTTATTGGCAGATAGCAGGTAATCCATGGGTAAAATAAATGATGCATTAAATAACAACATGACTAATTTTTTATTCAATCCTTTAAAACAATGCTACAATTTCAAATGTGTACAATACATTACCTTGAGAGTTCTTTACATTTTGATAAGTCTGACTGGCTTGTTCCCTTCATGTCCACCAATGAATAAGCCAATATAACTGAATGGCGTATTGTATTTCGGAGTATTTAAATTTGATGTGGTGATGATTAGCTTTCCCCTTGAATGGTAAGAAGACGCCTCGATATCAAGCAGTGCTGCATTAAAACAACAGCACACCGTTTACAGAAAGCTATGAGAACTGTCATAAAGGACAATTGAAACAGGGCTTTGTCTACGATTAAACCCGGTGGTTAGCAGCCGCTTTGGTGCTGTGATTAGGCATCTTTCCCTCCCCTCTCCTTAAGCCCTTATCAGACCCTTAATGTGATGCCTCTGTCCTGAGATTCTCTGGGTAATAGCAACGCCATCTTTGGCCATGCCAGATTGCACAGCTCACTGATAGTGTTACAATGCTAAGAGGCATATGTCTAATGATGTGGCTTCTAACAGAAGCTTCTGGGCATAGAGGGACAGAGAGAAAGAGAGAATTTTTTTTTCACCACAGACATTTCGCTTAATGTGCGAACGATGGCAAGAAGCCCAGGATTTAATCTTTCTCCCATCCAGAAAACAACCCAAACAACTTTAAGGCAACTTTGAGGCTCACAAAGTGCCTCAGGACTGGTCAACGGCCTTAGACCTTTTCCTTGATTGTTGCTGGGGAAATATTTGATTCACACAGCCTAATCCACTTAAAACTGTTAAGGGAAGTGTCTTTTTTATATGATTTTAGATTCTTTGACCTTGCAATTCATATTTTTACTGGAATTTCAATAGGGAAAGCTCAGTTCAAATGAACAGATATCTCTGTAATAGAAGCAGACAGAAAATGGTCTTGCTGAAGGCAGGCTTGGCTCCTCTTCCTGATCATCCAGGCTTCCTATGGTGACTAGACCGCATGTGCCCTGGAGCCCGGAGGATTTGGGTATTTTAGGTTTGAAGTCATTATCCTGCCAGTCCTTCTGGAAGTCGGATTTGTAAAAAAATCGTAACTTGTCCTCAATTCACATTTGGCCTATATATATCAGCTATTGTGCTGAATTAGACTTACAGTACTTCTTTATCTCTGTGTACAGCTTTATAATGTGAGATTTCTTTGCATAAAGTACGATTTTGTTTCGTTATTTGATCATGTTTTCTATGAATTGTTTATTAAGTCATCAGTAACCAGAGCCCGAATTAAGGATAAATTGTTATTTTTGTCTGACGAGAATCAAGGAAAAACACAATAAATAATGATAAAATGTATTGCCAAAGACATTTAAGTATGTCACTTGATATATCTACAAAACAATTAGTCAAAGATCAATATTATAATTGTGTTAACTGCTGAATCAACAAATTGTTTTCACACTAGTAAACTCCACCCCATGCAGCTGTGAGCTTGACAAACTGAAAACTCACTGCTACTTTTTAAGTGACCTTGATGAAGCCAGGATCAGTCTGTTACTACCTTTTCTGCTAGGCCTCGTGCGCATTAAAATGCGTAGACAGTTTGTGAGTGACCTTGTTCTTGGCGACCATGCAAAAGCATAAAACCTCAGCCAGTTGGTTTTTACTGAGAGCTGATTAGAATGCACTGAGAGTATCACTATAAAGGAATTCATCCGGACAAGCCCCTGGCACTACCCGGGGGCTGGCGTCCTTCCAAGCGGATAAAATGGTTACATTCGTTATTCAAGCCACTCAATTGGAATACGGCCAATAAGTAGTCAACACGGTCGAGGGTGATGCAATACGCATTTAGGATGTGGTGGATTGGAGGAGGAGCGGGAGGAGAATGGAATACAACTTTTGTACTTCAAAACTAGTGACAAGGTTGTAACAATGGATAACGGTTGAAAGAAGCCCCTGTATTCATTAAGTTCTGGATTCATTTTTTGAAGAGGCCCTGGGTATAATAATAATAATAATAATACATTTAATTTAGAGGCGCCTTTCAAGACACCCAAGGTCACCTTACAGAGCATATAGTCATCATACATTTTTTAAAAAGCAAGACATTGTGGAAAAAATAAATAAATAAATAAATAAATAAACATAAGCAATAAGAAATAAATAAAAAAAAAAAACAATCAAAACAGTGATCAGTTAGACGTTGTGTGCGAGTTTGAACAAGTGAGTTTTGAGTTGTGACTTGAAGGTTGAAATGGTGTCTGACTGTTTTATGTGTGGGGGGAGGGAGTTCCAGAGCCTGGATGCTGAACAGCTGAATGACCGGGCACCCATTGAAGTGAGTCGTGATGTGGGGATACATAGTAGTCCAGCAGAGGTTGAGCGGAGGGAGCGGGAGGGAGTGTATTCTTGGAGGAGGTCGCAGAGATAACTGGGGGCTAGGTTGTGGAGAGCTTTGTAGGTGAGGAGTAGGGTTTTGTATTGGATGCGGTAGTGTACTGGGAGCCAGTGAAGTTGAATGAGGACAGGGGTAATGTGGTCAGATGATTTGGTGTGGGTGATGATCCGGGCGGCTGAGTTCTGAATGATCTGCAGTCTGTTGATAAGTTTGGTGGGGAGTCCGGTGAGGAGGGCGTTGCAGTAGTCTATGCGTGATGTGACAAATGAGTGAACTAGGATTTCAGCGCTGGATTGGGTCAGTGATGGGCGGAGTCTGGCGATGTTGCGGAGGTGGAAGAATGCAGTCCGGGTGATGTTGTGAATATGGGGTGCGAATGAGAGGGTGTTGTCCAGGATGACGCCGAGGCTCTTGACTTTGGAGGAGAAGGGTACTGGGAATCCATCGATAATTATGAGTGGAGCTGGGGTGTGTTGTGATTTAGTGAGGGTGGATTTGGATCCGATGAGCAGGGCCTCGGTCTTGTTTCCATTGAGTTTCAGGAAGTTCCTGCTCAACCAGCTCCGGATCTCTTCCAGGCACGTGATGAGGGAGGTGGGGGGGATGGCAGCGGTGGGTTTGGTGGAGATGCTTATGTGTGTGATGTGATGTGGTATGCGTGTGTCATGCTGTTGATGGCAACAGTAGGCGTCAAATTCTCCCGGTGAATGGTGGCTGCATTGATCATCTTCTTTTCATCATATAGCCCCCCAACCTCCTATAGTGTAGCCTAAAGGCAACGATAGAAAATCCTTTTTCTTTTGTAGTTGCTGACTACGTCTGAATAAAGGTCTACATCTCAAACATGGACACGACTCCATTGTAAAAGATTACAAGGTTGATATTAATGAATTAATGATCATCAATTATATGTAATATGTGCTCGGCTTCCACAACACACAAATCCATTAAGCTTCATTATTACTACCTCATTGAGTGTCTCCCCTGACTTCAAACTTCATATGGCTGCAGATTGCATGTTTCACTGCTGCAAAGTTACAGACAATGTTCATCTCATATTGAGCGTACCATATAGAATATATTTAATTTACAGAAATTGAGCACTATTTCTGTGACATAATTGCTGAAAGGAAAAAGATTCCAACTGCATTAAAGGGCTGCGGCTCTGGGGTCTAAATTAATTTGTAATCCGCTCTTTTGCTTTGATTGCACATTGATTATTAATGCAGGTTTCTGTTCAGTATTGGATACGTCATCATTGTACACTACAAAGATCCTCAAACATTGTCCTTCTGCAGAGATAACATTCCATTCAGCGGCTCTGGGTGTAGGGTTTCACGTGCCAGGGGAATTTAATAAATATGACTTTGCTATAAGCATTAAGTCTCCTGCCTGTGCCTCATGCACAGATAAATACTTTTTGTAATGGATAAAATGGTATACATACAATGGTATACAATGGATACTAACAGCGAAAAAAACGGAGAAAGAGAGAGAGAACGGGACAGAGCGAGTGTGTTCATATACACGACTCATACATATGTGCAGGTAATCACCTGCAGCTCTGCTTCTCTGTGTACATGTGGTCATCCTGGCATGACGTCAGATCCCTAAAGTCATGCATTCATTCATACAGCAATTTGGTTCTTTTTTGATGGCCCATTCATTCTGACCCAAAGCCCGAGCACCAAAGGTGTAAACCTCTAACCAATCCAGGAGAGGATCCATCTCCTCCAGGGGCCATGCTGTGGCAGCCAGATACTAAACTTCCTCGCCTGCTTCTGCTCCTCCAAAGGCGTCACCATGGAGCAGGGCTCACCCCAGGGCCCCAGCTAATGAGCCGGCACTGGGAAATTGATTTAGCTGCGCACCTCGCTATCACCATCTCAGCATCGAGATGAAAACTGGGCTGGTCCCCTGGGGTCACTGCTCAGTAGGGCCGCTCAAAGTCATTTCCTTTTTCCCTCTGACTGCAGATCCAGATTAATTGCACACAAATTACTAGGAAAAATAGGGCGTCCTATTTTTTCATATGAGCTCTCTTCACTAACAGTCGTTGCCCGGATTTGTGTTAATAGAGGATTTGTTTTTTTCCAAGGTGAGCTTAATCATCGGATCTCCCTCATCAAATAACAAATCAGTGCAGCGTGCAAATATAATTTCCCTGAGGTGATAAAGGGTTCTTGTGTGGTAAAAGCCATTTGTAAATCTCAATTAAAGTTTTCTTTGTGTTCTTGTAATTAGGGATTTTACTTTCATGTTAAAATTCTGTCCTGGTTGTCTCTGACTATCTCCATCAAAGAAGTAAAAGGGAAAAAAATAAATAACTGTCTTTAACTACAGCTGACCTATATGTATGGAATTGTGTTGCTTACATGATGCATTAAGTACAGTGATAAAATCTGAGAGTTTAATAACCTTTTCAATGGCCACATATGACTTATGACATACAGTATGCATTGTGAAGATTGTCCAGAGGGTGGCAGAATAACATTGTTATTCACACTAGAGAGGCTCAAGAATATCAGACGATTCTTTCTCATAACAAATATATGGAGGGCTCACTGCGCATGTTTTATCTTTGATGTTTTCTTGAGCGTGATACTTATGTTTTCCTGCACTGCACAGAATTGCAGAAACAGAAATGTTTTTTTTTTTCGTTTTTAACTATATATATTTTTGTGGTATAGCGTTTACTACATGTCTGTGAATCTAGAGCCCTGTCATCTGATAAATAACGCATCACAATCATCAATCACACACACACACACACACGCACACCTCACACACACAGACACACACACACACCTACACACGTGTTCACACACACACACGCAAACGCACAACGACACACACACACACACACACACACACACACACACACACACACACACACACACACAAAACCAGGATATAGCTTTCATGGAGCACTCTTAACAGTTACTGTGTTACTCCCAATGGGAGGAATAACCTTGACAACTTAAACGTTGTCATATTTCAGCCATCAAGGTGGGTCGACATGGCAGGCGCCAATGTGATTTATTTAGTTCAATCTTTTATGCAATCAAGGACATTATGTGAAGGACGCCTATTTAGGGAATGTGGATCATTTTTCAATGAATGTCTTCATGAGATCATATTAAACCAGCTTACAAAACCCAGGAAACAATGTAGGGGAGCTATAAATGCATACTGCTACTGCATGTATACTAGAACTATAATAGTGCTATACTACTATTATTACTGCATAGGGAAAACATACATATAATTTATATTCCTCATGCAAGAAACCACTGCTTTAGAAAAGAAAAGCCTCTGTGAGTTTTCCATGTGCGGTTTCACTGTACCAGGCCATGATAATGATGACTGTGAAAAGAGTTTGAAATATTAATGAAAGAGCTGTCTTGTCTTCCACACAACTGTCTGATCCTTGCCAGCCATTCCACACGTAGCAGTGAGCCAATGTTCTTAAAACTCAAAGGCTCTTATGACCCATCTCTGGTGAGGAAAGTCTATGTTTCCATGGTTTTTGCTTTTTCTTTACAATGATGAAAATACCTCTGACTTCTTCATACTCTTCTTAGAATTAATAATTAAACTTTCACAATAACGCAATGGTCCTAATCTATAAATTGTCCATTTATTAGCAAGGCTACTTAAGTCAGTTGAGGAATATGGCCCGTCACCAAGGAATTCTCTTTGCAGGTTGTCTATATCAGCATTGATACCTCATGCTTAAAAAAATAATAATTAAAATAAAGGTTGTCCAATTATCTTTCATTAAACGAATGCTATAAGGTGCCATCAGTTGAGCATTCACTAAGGCTTCAGATATTATATAAACACATACAGACATACACATGTAGATAGTGATACACATTAATTTCCTATCTCATTGTCCTTCATCTTGTGTTTTTATCACTCACTCTCTCTCACACACACACACACACACACACACACGCACGCACACACACACACACACACACACACACACACACACACACACACACACACACACACACACACACACACACACACACACACACACAATATGCCACACTGCGCCACACTGCTGAATACATTAGACAAGAGACTTGTTGTGTCACAAAACCGTAGTGAACCGTATAATCTTTTTTTTTTTGTAGGAAAGGTTATATTCATACAACAGTCTTTGATTTCATATGTCTGAAACATCCTACAGACTGTTGACAAGGAAATGTCAGTATAGCCCTCATAAAATGACTCATTATTGTGTATTAATTTCAGTAATGCACCCAAACAATAACAATGCTATGGTTGTGCAACAGAAATCAAAAGAGTTGTGTCAAGTAATTCCAATTAATTACTGTTCAACGATTTCAGATCCTTAGCAAATGCACAGGTTTTAAAGACTTTAAACCATAAACTAAGCATTTGCACGATAATATTTTTATGAATTCTATTATTTTCATATTACATTTTAATCATACAACCATGCAAATGATGCAGTACAATATATTAATATCAAATGAACAGCCAGTAGCATGTGCCCTTTTTCTCTCTTATTGTGTATCTTTCGATAGAAGCCTTTCATTGATCCAACCTCACTGTAACTGCATTGCTTCTGGAACTTATAGTTGACATGCAGTGTGCTAGGTCAAAATGACATGTACTTGGAAAGATTGCCATGACAGCCATTGTAGCAAATATAGCAATTCAAGAGAGCTCAGCAAGCCGATGATGACTAATCTTGTTTCTGTTCATTAAACATTGTAACCAATTCTCGTGTTTTTTTTAAAAAAAGCTGCAGTGTTGAACAAGGTTGAGTTGGGCATAATATTGCTTCCCATTATGCACAGAAGGGTAGCAGAGTGGAACAGATGGCTGCTGGACAGAAGGTAGGAACTAGCTTCAGTTCCTCCAACTGGCGAGTGGCGTGTGGAGAAAAAGTTATAGGCTCCAACTACAGCAGGGCTGCAACGATGAGTCGATATCTTGATTAGTCGTACGTCAGAAAACTAAACTGCGGTTCAATTAAAATATTTGGTTCATTTATCATTATGTAGAATAGTTAAGCTTATCTAAGCTAATTGTCAGATAAAGCAAGCACATTTATAACGTCACTTTGAACGCTGCTAACTAGCATTTGGTATTTTTTTTATAGACTGAGTCACTAAATGAGTAATAAATCTAAAAATAGAGGTTAGATGACTTTCCTTTGAAAATAATGCTTAGCTGCTGCAGTCCTAGTTACATGGGGACGTTTCAGTACTCTGAGCAAGTCTCTTGGCAACCCTGTGATGTAGCCTGCTCCAATCAGGGACACATCAGCGACAGAGCAGCTGAGGAGAAGTTGAGAAGTTGGTTCTGTGGCTTGAAGAAATGATGGAGCAACTATTTTCTACAAGTGGAAAGGATGTGCGAGTGAGTTCTGTCGAGTTCTGTTAAAAAAACCTGCTGTGTTTTAGTGTAAATCTGTCCTCCCCCACACAAGCGTTGGTGGTGCGGCGGCGGATAAGCTATGGAGACGGTTTGGGAGATGGACGTCCGATGAATGGTAGATGAAAGCCATGCAGCCAAGTCCCAGACAATGGTAGCTTTTGTTTGCTTATCTGCTGTAGGGAATCGGGATGTAGCCGTCTGACGTATAATTGGTTCTTTTTTTAGGCTACAACTTGGGTTCCAAAATTGGCTCCCAGCCCAGCTATTGAGGAAAGAAGGGGAGAAGACATGCATTGATCAATGCTTAACAATCTGTCGATGGAAACGAGTAACGTAGGCAATAAAAGGATGGCCACAGATCTATGAAATTGGTGATAGGAATTCAGAATTGACTGTATATTACCTAAAATATCCTTCTATTGGAAGTGGTTCATCAAGAATGCTATATTCCTGATTTTGAATAATTCACAATATAATAAGCAGAATTTGGCAGTAAGGAACTATAGCACTGCACTGTGTGTGTTTGCAGGCGTATTCCAATTAATTATTAGGTGAGTGCTGCATGCAGCACTCAACAATTGTTCTTCATAAGTTTTAGTCTTTCTTTCCTCTTTATTATTCCCTACAAACTTTGGGACCTATCTCCTTCCTCAATTGTTCACCTAGGGACCCCATTCAAATTTTAAAATGTTCAGAATAGCTTGGAATTCTTTTAATATTTTATACTTTTTAAGATATTCTACTTTTAAAATTCTATATTTTTTTAACATGGGATCACTCTTGTATCTTCAATAATATCTAAACGGAATTTCGATATCATTTAAACTTTCTTCAGAATCACAGTTTTTGTTTCATACCAGCTTCGTTTCCAGCTGTTTTCATTGAAGACGTCTACCCATTCTGACATTCCTACTTCTTAAGACAACTCAATCCTTTTTCAACCATTTAATTTTTGTTCAAATCATTTAACAATTCTACACACGTTTAACTTCAATAGTATCCAAACGGAATTTCGACATCATATAAACTTTATTCAGAATCACAGTTTAGTTTCATACCGGCTTCCTTTTCAGTTGGTCTCATTGATGGACACCGGAGCGTGAGGACAATCAGTAGTGTTGCCAGATTGGGCAGTTACTCCCGCCAGATTGGGCCACTTTTGGAGGACGTTCAGGTAGTGTTGCCAGATTGGGCTGTTTGTCCTGCTCTATTGGGCTACTTTTAATCAGGCACTGGCTCGCTATTTTCTTAAAGACACGCACAATCACATGCAAGTATGCACGCGCGCCCACACACACACACACACACGCACGCACGCACGCACGCACGCACGCACGCACGCACGCACGCACGCACACACACACACACACACACACACACACACACACACACACACACACACACACACACACACACACACACACACACACACACACACACCAGCAGTGCAGGGCAATACATTTGACCTTTCAGATTCTTTAGTTCAAATCATTTTACATTTCTGTATTTTTAGCAATGCTTTGCGCTTTTCATTCAGCTGTCAATTTATTTGTTTCCAACCATTTACATTTTCTTAAAAGGTGTGCATGTTTACATTGTTTACTCCATTTAGACTTTTGAACTTTTGTTCAAATCCCTTCACTTGATTTAAGCCAGTACTCACCGCATTTTCTGCAGGAAATGCATTTTCTAGTATATTCTTATTCAACATTAGAAAAACCCTTTAACCTGTGCTTGAATTCTTACTACAGATGACATGTGTCACTGTACAGAATGCCCATGTCATAATTCTCATTCATTCAAAGAAAACACTATGATAATGCCTAACAAAATGTTTTGTAGAACAATATATTGGCTAGTGGAACCCTGTCAGAGATTTAAGTTGGTGTAGGAGAAAGTATTTTGTGTGGAGAGATCGTATGTACCTTTAAGGTATAAGTGTTCCACTGTGTGTTCAATGACGCAGAGATAATGTAGAGATGGTTATTTTCTTATCAAGTTATACACAAACATTTACACACGCACATGTGGGCACCCCTGCATCAAAACGTCTAGACTAGAATCGCTGACTGGAAATCAGCCATCTTCTGAAACCCAACAGTTTGGGATGGAGAAGTTAGGGTAAAAAAGCAATATAACAATACATATAATCCATTTCTAATTAGAGGATTAGAAAGCAAGAGGGGAGTCCGTCAGCAAAGTTAAAATCTACTTTAGTGTGGCCTCCACTGGCCAGAAACCAGCTGGAGATCATCATGAAACACAGCCTCAGATCAGGGGAAGATAAACTAGGATCACAGTAACCAGTAATTGAACAGGTTCAAGTATGTAGAAGTTGGGTCCAAAAATATGGCATGCAAGTGTCCAGGAGAGCCGCAGTCAGGCGAAGGTGTATAAAGATTTGCCTGAAGGCATTTATTACACGGATTAGAGTTTTGAAGTAGCTAGCACATTACTGCCACTGACCTATAATCCTAGAACAAACTGCACTTGAACTCAATACCAGCTAACTTTCCCCTCACCTCCCTCAAATTCAATTGATATTCTGCCCTTTAACTTACAGATATATATATATATATATATATATATACTTTTTTTTTTTTTTTTAAAAAGACACATGAAGCCGGTATGACACTAAAACTGTGATTCTGAAAAAAGTTTAAATGATATCGAAATTCTGTTTAGATATGATTGAAGATACAAGTGATAAGATACAGAAGAAAAAATATATAGTATTTTAAAAGTAGAATATCTTAAAAGTATTAAATATTTTCAAAATCTGAAAAGAAGCGCACGACTCCAAGCTATTCTGAACAATTTAAAATTTGAATGGATTCTCTATGACGTAAAAATTAGGAGAATGAAGAATGAAGAAATTTAGATTAAAACGTATGAAGAACAATAGTTGAGCGCTGCATGCAGCACTCACCTAATTAATGTATGCCCTATCAGTAATGGAAATGTACAATTATTTTACCTGAACGCTATATAAACAGAGAAATAGTTTTATAAAACAGTACCTCTTGTTACCTCGCCACTAATTTTTAGCTTCTACAATACCCATCGACCACCTCGCCTCCTCCCGCATGAGCCATTCCCAAGAAGCGCCCATCCATCAACTCTGTCACAATACACACTGTGTGTTTATCGAATATGAAGACCCCTTTAGTGACGCTTTCATTGGGTTTTCATTAATCATGATTCAAAACCGACAATTCCGGAAAAAAGCTTATTAGTAGGCTGTTCTTCACCAAATTTCCTTTCCCCTTTTACTGGATCGAGCTCGAGTGTGTAGAAGGCGGTGGCCTCGGACTATGAACAACCGAAATTACAATGAACAAACTAAAGCAAACAAGAGCAAAATAGAAAATGCTTGTGTTTGTTTGTTACATTTTTTGTCAGGGGCCTTTCAGCCGACATCGAAGAGCTTTAATGGAGGAAAAGCTGTCACAACAACGTTGGCAATCAAAGTCGTTCTAAGCGTCCTAGTTAGCCACAAAGGAACATGCCGGGTAATTTTGTATCATCTGTCCATCCGCCAATCAGAGAAATGAAGCTAGATGTAAGTACTTAAGCATTACCTAAAGCTCAGCCGTTTTGGTACACAATCAATTTGGGAAGTGATGATGCTGAGTGAATCTAATTGCAAGTATTAGGATCCACATAGATAGATATATTCTGGTAGTGCTAGCTTTAATGTTACCATTTCCTTTGTGATCGAAGCATAGCCACTTACTTCGTAAGATGTTCAACGCACCGTTGGGTAGAGTAAACCTACATGACTTTTAGACCTACATTTGTAGACTGTGTAGAGATTGTCAATTCCACGTACTGTGCTAATTCCTTGCACTTCCACATGCAGAACTACAGAACTAACTAACCACATTTTTCTTATGTTCTTTTTATGAGACGACTTTGATGACTTTGCCAGCTTCAAGCCAGGAATGATTCTGAATTCAATTTGTTTCTCTTCTCGACAAAGCTGCACTGAATATAGTTGAATATTTACCATACTTACCTCCTCCTCGCTATATTGATGCTCTAATCGGTAACCAGGTAACCGGCATCAAGAAAATGTACATGAAACATGTCATTGTGCATCACAACCCTCTCCGATCCATCATATGCCTTGTGTTACCAAAGCGTAGTGGCAGAGCAGCGACAAACGTGGCTCAGGGGGGAGCCTCAGATAATTGTCCGGTGATTATTTCTTTTTTCTTCAAATTGAAGAAGCAGTTGGTAATCAGCTAGTCTGATGGCCTTCTACTAATGTCACTGCATATATGCAAAATGTGTCAATGGTGGTCGGAAGTAGGCACCTATTGTTAACTCACTCTAATACCACGGTATTGGAAAGTTAGAAAATATTATGTGAAACTCTTCCCATCACTACCTCATCGGTTTCCTCATTGTGGTAAATTGGTGGACATCCCATTTCGAAGAAATACAATATTGTTAACAGAAGTAGCAAAGAGGTTGGTCCTGTTTTTCTAGTTGTTTCAATAATGTATTGTTAGAGCGCAGCTGCCGTGACCGCAGCACAGCTGGATGTGATTATGATGGAGAGCCTCATCGGTTTCCTCAAATCCTCACAATCGGGCATAACTTCCGCAATTAGATAAACCTTCCCTTCCTGCAGAAACCTACGGAGCCTCACTGGGGTCCCGTGGTAGAAAAAATACCTTGATGTGTAAACCGTTCCCTCGGATTCAGAAACTGTGCGCACGTTTTTTGTTTGTTCTACACAGCAGTATACTATACACTATACAGTATGATGAATGTCTGAATGTAGGGGCTATCTTTCCACATGATGTTGATATTTGCATGTTTGTTAAAAATAAACAAATCTCTGACTGAAACACTATGTTGGCCTCATCTTGTGCTGTTTAGAACAACCAGGGGGGCTCCGTAGAAACCTTTGCATTGGTTAAGACGTTCTGTTTTCTTCTGATGACATTGTTTCCTTCATTAGTTCACACCAAAGACCTCACTAGAAAGCGTAACTAGGAATTGAGGTTGGTGTGATGTGGCTGAGGCGCAGGGTGTTTAAACCGTGCTGCATTGTTGCTTTACCCGAGGGAAAATACTTCCCATGATGCATAACTATTACTGTCACCATGTTTTTCCTCTCTCTTTGAGTCTGCTAATCTTTGAAGCTGTTATGTGATCTGGGTTGGCTGTAGCCTTCGCAAACGCCTGCTCGCCGCGAAGGTCACTTTTATATTTACATTCATATCTCTTTATCTCCACCTTGTCCACTGTTGTTGAAGCATGGAGGTCGGATACGGGTGTCTCACGCGTTGAGAAAGACCCTCATCCTAGTGGCTCACTGTTCAGCAAGTGGGAGGGCTGAAAATAGACCATGTCTGGGGGGACATCCATTCAATACCCTGCATTTGGTATCTCATGTGTGAAAGGGGATTAAAGATTCAAGATTAACTTCCATGTCCCACAAAGTGGAAAAATGTGCCATGGGCTTTTATCCATGGCGCAGTTGTAATGGTCATACATTCTAGATACAAAGAGATGCGGTATCCAATAAACAGACTCCAAATCTATATTTTTTGTTTTATTCACGTGACATGGAAGTGGGACTCACAATGACTTATTCATTACCTCTTTTACCCTGAACTCAGCCACCCCCACTCAATTCCTTGGGATTCTCTGTACATAGCACTGCTAGTGACGTGTTCAATCATCCATTCAGCAAAACATGCATTGCAGCGGAAACAGAAAAGGAGCTCAAGAGTAGACCCTGTCCTGTTCCTAAGATGTTGAGAGTAGCAGAAAACGATGGTGTGTGTGTGTGTGTGTGTGTGTGTGTGTTTGTGTGTGTGTGTGTGTGTGTGTGTGTGTGTGTGTGTGTGTGTGTGTGTGTGTGTGTGTGTGTGTGTGTGTTCACATAAACGTGTGTGTTTGTGTGTACACAAGCGTGTGTGCATGCTTACACAATCACGGCAGTCCCAGCCATTGTGGATAAGAAAGCATGCCAGAGAGAGAGAGAGAGAGAGAGAGAGAGAGAGAGAGAGAGAGAGAGAGAGAGAGAGAGAGAGAGAGAGAGAGAGAGAGAGAGAGAGAGAGAGAGAGAGAGTTGGAGGGAGGCAGAGCCGAAGAGGAATCGGGAGGCAAGTAGTGATTCAAAGAGAGGGGTAATGAGATAGAGAGAGGGATTGAGAGAGGTGTTGGATCAGGCAGTGTCCTAGAGTGCAGGGGGTGAGTTGCATTTGGCTGCAAGATTCCCTGGTATTTGATTGGGATTTGAATGGGGATCAGAGGGAGGATTCCTTTGCTCGAGGAGCGGACGCCTCCTTTCTTCCCCCCACTGTAACGCAGGAGCACTTTGTTGTGGAAGCGAGGGCAGGGACGGCAGGAAGGAGAGCCGGCGAGAGTTGTTCCCACTTCCCCCGTAGCCCATCCGCTTGACAGATGGCACGTTCTGGAAAGTAGCCCGGCGAGCAGACTTTTTATTCCGCGAGGTAAAGTACAATTTCTGCTGCCCTTCTTCTTCAACGCTTCTAGTGGCAACAATAACACAAAGAGAGGAAGCAAACCCTATGTGCTGCTAGTAGCTGCATGGTGTGTTTTGCCTTGAGTGCTCAAGTGTCTGTGCAGTGTGAATATAAACAGCTCAATGTGCATGTGATGTATGTGAATGATTAAGTCTAAAAATAACAGAGCCAAGGGATCCCGTGGTCGGAACCGCAGGTTAGCCGAGAACTTGTTACCACCACCACAACCGCACCTGTTCAGAGAGTGTCAATTGGACTTTTATCGTTTATATTATAAATACTCAATTACTTGTATTTTTGGGAGTGGCTTTTGGTGTGGGATAGAGGTGTGACTCGCCTTTGAACTGATGAATGCAAGCTGTGGGGAGTAAATTGGGGTCAAAGACAAACGAGGTCACGGTAGTAGTTATATTTTTACTGAGTCTGGATCCACCTGCGCCATTCCCTGCCAACCACCTGCTCTATGGGAGGGACACAGACACTATGTTCCTTTGCCTTTTCTGGCTGACACAGGTGGT
This sequence comes from Gadus morhua, assembly GCF_902167405.1. NCBI lineage: Eukaryota > Metazoa > Chordata > Actinopteri > Gadiformes > Gadidae > Gadus > Gadus morhua. The sequence goes on from NC_044063.1 coordinate 16,094,286, forward strand.
CACACAGTACAATAAATCAAATGTAGATTTAAGGACAAGTAAATAGTGTAATGGTTATGATTAGAACGTGGTGTTCTATTGGGAGGGTCAAGAGTGTGTCATCGTCTGAGCCTTCAAATGGTGACTTCAAACGGCGACTGCTGCTGGAGTCCAGTAGCAGTCCAAGTGACATATTGATTATGAATTATGAAGAAGATGACGATTGCCTTAAATCATGGATTTATAATAACAGAATTGTTAAAACCTGTCTGAACTGAGATGTACATTTAGGTCCTGGGCATGACCAGATGTGTCTCTAATTCTTTCTTTATACACTCGCTGGAAGAGGATGCAGTACGCTTAAGATCAGTTGACTTTTTTGGACCTTTGCCAATCTTATTTGAATACCAAGGACTTGAAAACAATGCTGTTGCATTTCTCAAACAACTTTCACTGCTGGAATTGCATTGTTTGATTTCCCTAGAAAAATAAAAGGCCAAGCCTCAGTTGTACGTATTTGGGGAAGATTTGAACACTAGGTAGAGTTACTTACTGACAATAATAGAACTACATTTGGTCCTGCTAGAAGGAATAATTATACCTTTGTGTTACCCAGTCCTTTCTTTGCTAGCCTAAAAGGGGTGAGGGGGAAGCAAGACCGTTAAGACCCTAATGGAACTGGTTGCCCTGCAACCCCAGACATATTTATCCATAGAAATAAAGCAGAGTCTAGGCAATAAATATTAAAAAACCGAATGCGATTGTGCTTAACATTTTGGTCGTTTTGTCAAATGCATCTACATTTTGTAAATATATATTTTTGATGCTTTGAACTAAAATAAATGCAGCTGTGCAATGTTTCCATGATAATACAGTCCATTAAGCCCTATGGTCCCCAGGCGGAACTTCTTCACACAAGTAGACATAAAGAGACACCCTCAACTAATTGCAAGTGTTCTGTAAAGTAATTAATTGCACAGGATACAAGTGCTTTAAAATTGAGCTGAGGTTCTGCTTCAAGTTATGCTGTGGTAAGAATAAATTGCAGTTGCTATGAAGTAGTTTTAAATTATACTTCCTGTCTTTGTACAGTTGTAATGTCGATATTTCTAACATGTCAAAAACAATCAGTGCTCTATGTCTGGGCATTTGGACCTGCTTAATGTCGTCAACGTCAAGAATCATCCTTATCGGCAGAGATTGTATGGATATTGATTCACTGCTCTGTGAAATGAAATAGGGTCAGGGAGGTTTATTTGCAGCATTTCATTTGTAGTACTGCTTGGCCTTGAATGAAGATGGATGTTGGAGTTCTTCCATTTGGAAGACTGGAGAGACTGCACCAAGGTGTCCAGCATCTGTGTTTTGCCCCCTCATCATTACCTAAAGGTGACCACTTCTGGGTGCATTCTAGCAGACAATGTGACAAAGAAGGCAATTTTCAGTCCACAGCTTTGCTCCGTGTTTCGCCTTACATTCAGATTAAATGGCACTTCTGTGGAAACGGTTGGGTAAATAGTTTTTCTTCATTTGATTTCTGTGAAATTGACCTCATATTATTCTTTGATCTTCTCTAGCGGGTGTTAAAACGTTTCATATTTTCAGGATGAAACAAGACCCGAAGGCCAAAATGAAATCAGTTAATATTGTTTTGCCGTGTGATTACATTTCTTGTCCAAGTGGCGTAGCGGAGGTTACATCTCGCATCGGTCGACCATAAGAATGAGGACATGGACGTGAATCTCTGACAAATCCTCTGAACCTAAACCATGTAAGTTATGATTGTGTTAAGTCACGGGGTTCATAGCTTGATAGAAATGAGAAGCAAGATGGGAAAATTTGTAGGCGGGGGGTGGAGTTCTTGTGTGTCTATCCACGTGTCGTTTGTTCCCGGTGGCTAAAAATAGCCTGAAATGCGCCGTGTACATGAGAAGTAAAGACGCTGAAAAGCAGTATTTTTAGTAGTGCTGAGGCACATGAAAAGAGGGCAGCATACTTTTTTCATATTTTAGACGGACCATTACCATTACATCAAAGTACTGTCCTGCTATATGGTTCCAGATTGAATGCATCATGTAACAACGTAGGCCTACGCCAGGCATGTGTGTACTATTGCTCATGTACCTTCAATGAAGCTATTTATGTAGACGCTAGCACAGCTACATGCCCATTCACATTAATAAGTTACTCGCTACTCTTCTGAAGTCTGACAGCTATCACATCATGGAAATCATTATTGAACACTCTGATCTATATTGATATTCTTCTACTATTAGCATGTGATCAATGTGAATAATAATACATTTTATCTCTGGTTATTTATTGGTGTTATATAAGTGAAGTACCGGTTTAATGTATCATGAATCTCATCGACGTTGAGTGCGTTGAGTTTAAACTTTAAATCTTTATACAAGATGGATGTGTTTATTAGCATTCCCTCACTCCACTCAGGCTGACAGCTGCCATTTTTGGCATGCATTAATTTACCGGAGAAAGAAATGTATTTTATAGGTTATAATAAGGCACTGCATAGTGGATCTCATTAAAGCCACCCTCTTCAAAGTAGACATCTACTGTCCATCTGTCTATATTTCGCATTGGTTTAAAATCAAGTCGAAGATTCAAGTTTCAAGTGCAGACCATAGATAATGTGACAAATGAGTTTTTTGTCTATGCTCATTTGAAATATGAGTCCAGGGTAACTAGATATGGAGGTGACATGATGTGAACTTGAGAAGAAAATACCTTATAATCGCAGTTGCTAACTAGCGAAGCTCATCTGGGTGCGTGGTGTGAGTGGGAATTCGCTAGCACGATTCTTGTATACATAGAGAGCGGTATGGGCTGGCCAGAATTTTCTTTTATTGAATATATCAGTTATAGGATGTGATTTTATTGCTAGCATTATGCAAATCACTATTTTTCATCAGCATTGACTACAGATTTGTCCAGGTGATTTTAAGCTAAGAGCTAGTTAAGATGTTACCCTTAGCGACTGTAAGGAGAAATAGAAGTCAGTTGTTTTCTGTCCCTCGGATAACAGCAAGATTATTTTACTTATCTAATATAGAAAACACACACAAGATAAATGGGTGATAGACCCTTTTCAGGTAGATGTAATCGTAATGGTCTGCTACTATTATATACACGGGGAGAACACTAAACTAGTGAAGATAAGTGCTGCCTGTGCCCTGGCGCGAACGGACACATCATTTGTGTTGCGAGCAACACCTGTGTTTGTCCTACAACAAGGCTCATGTGAAAAGGGTCTAAGAGCATTCATTCTAATATGATTTATTTCTGTAGAAGAGCCACGTTGAGAGACTAGGAGAAGCCTTTTTTGATTAGCCTGCAACTGTTCTCCTGAATCAGTCCTGACACAGCACAATGTTTTGCTGATTCACAGGAGTGTGTCAATTAGGAGGATGCTTATATTAATAAATTATCCTGATCTGATTGTGTTGAGACGATGAAAAAAATGGCTACATGTGACCGAAAATCCTTGCTACCTTGAGATGTACAATCATTCATCTCATGATTATATGTCTTTGTTATGCCTCGATGACAAGTGATACAGAATATATTGACAAAACTAACGACCAAACAAATCACTAATGCAATAACTAATGTAATAAAAGTACTGTAAGGATGTAGCAGACTTTGGTTTGGCTTTTGTTAATAACCTCAGACAACCCTTCTGTTGGACATCCGAAGCCTTACGAGGGGCCATCCATTACGATGGTGTGGTTAGGTTGTCGATGTTGACAGAAGTTGGACTGGCATGGCGTTGACCTAATTTGCTCTGACTATGTTCATAGGCTTGTGCCATAGCTGCAGAGAAAATACCATAACAATAGAGCTTCTGTCACAGCACACTCTTTGCCCTTGTGGTGAAAGCGTTCAGAAACCTGTAACTGTTTGTTCGGACGGCAGTAGATTGGCAAGATAATAACCCATTGCTTTTTATTTGTACTTTTGTTATTTATGACAGCAGGTTTCTTTAAGACCATTACGTTTGCACATTATGTCTGAACTGATTATCATCTTCAGCTTGATGTCCCCTAATCCATTTGGACCCACGCATGTAACCGGCAGGAAGAAAAGATAGGTCAATAGAAATGGCGTCAAATATATATAATATATAACTTGCTTTTGAACTGTGGTATAATGGAGTTCTCCCTGCATAATCTCTTTTATAGAATTGATGAGATATAATTACATCTCTGAATGGTGGTAGCTAACAAAAAAACATAAGAAAAATCTGTTGACAAGCATTTTCAGCAGTTTTTGAATGTCATACTTTTTGAAAACTTTTGTTTCATGGAAGGTACTGTATGGCTATCTATCATTGGAGACCAATGTTTATTAACATTTTGAGGGGGACATTGAGAATCTAGAGACATCTTGGAAGAATACCGGATAGACCGGGGCTAAATTATTAAGCGAATGAACAAGTAGGGTGACAGTAAAGAGTGTTTATGTAAACCTTCTCCTATTTTCCTTGGCTTTATAAATATACAGTTTAGAACTGTATTGATTCCCTAATTTTAAATGCATTGAGTCCTGGTTAAAGGCCATACTGGGCATGATAGTTCAAACTCAATGGAAGGTGTTGCTATGTTATCTGTCCGTGTACATCAGAGTAATCTTGTTTCAAAAGCAATTAATTTTCTACTTCAGCAGATCTGTTCATAGAATGGAATTCTGATAAACTGATGTAATTGTTGTTCACGCGTACCTTGTGACGTGTGTCTTGTCACTCAACACAGCAAGATATTATTTTGGATAATTAGGTATTTATACCCTGCGAAAGGGACAGTGAGGAAGGGCTGCAAAAATGCAGAAAAAAAATTCAATCAAAATGAAATTACTGGTGCAGAATAGGCATTTCAGAGGAACCAAAATATTGGAGAGGAAACCTTAGCTTAAATGTTCTGATTGGCCATAACGCTCCCTCCCTTGGGTTATCTCTGAAATGCATCGCCTTGACATTTGGTATCATTATATGACTTTCTAGAGAAATGCCAGTGCTTTTTCAACATGGATACTAAATTGGTAGGCATGTGCAATGAAGCGTATGTAAGGAAGGAATCATTCTGGAAGACTCCAATCATTCGCAATTGTAAACCGAGTGCGGGCAGGTAGCCTGGGTAGGTAGCTCATCCAATTATTTAATATGGGCCAAATTAAAAGTTTGGAAAGGCGTATTTATCCCATATACCGGGTTTACTCTTTTTCTTTTCAAGAGACTTATTGATTGCTGTTTAAATTAAGAATGTTAATAAATTCATTGGCTACCTTGACTTAAACAAACATTTGAAACCAAGTGAAGCTCCACACTGAATGGAAACCTTATGCCAAGCCAATTAGTCGCTAACCTTTTATTTTTATTTAGCTTGGTAAGGATGTGGAATGCCCAATTGAATCCATGATGTGGTAAGCCTGTCCAACAAATAAAACTGTACATTGATTAGAGCTTTGCCTTTCCTCCTTGCTACTGAATGATAGTTCCCAGAGGAGCAGGCTAGTTGATTTAATGGGGGGCAGAGAGGCCTCACACACAGACACCTTCCAGTGTGCTTGTGCTTGTGTGTGTGTGTGTGTGTGTGTGTGTGTGTGTGTGTGTGTGTGTGTGTGTGTGTGTGTGTGTGTGTGTGTGTGTGTGTGTGTGTGTGTTTGTGTACCAGAATGATCTGGTCCAAGGAGAGACGATGCGCTCCCAGAACACAGTCCATTGGTTATGGAGACATGTGCGATTTAACGCCTTGGAGGGTAGATCATCTTATCCTATAGGTTCCTTGAAGCAAACAATACAAAACGGTAATCACTATATATCAGAGAAATTGCTAAATACTATCACTTATAATCTTCATTAAATAAAAAGTGTTGAATAAGTGGAAGACCGTCAGGAAACACCTTTTCCATGTTACTAATGAGCAATTACTGGTGTTAGTGGCTAATGATTCTTGCACTAAAAAAGGCAATAATTTGCTAATTTAATAACTATTTGTAAATCCTATTACACATAAGGCCCTTAGTAGCCATTCATCTCCTCTGAAATTATTTTCTAACAAAACAGCCCCATTTGTGAAAGACGAGCACATAGGGTTTTTCCATCAGTTGTATTTGGAGCCAGTTAACAGTTCACTTTCATAACAGTCTGCTCTCTGGTACTCAAATCTATATATCGTGTCTGAGTTGTGATTAGTCATAGAACTTACACCCTGCCCTCATTTGAGATAATCCAAAATGTTAATGCTGAATCTAAATCAAGCACATTGGCTTGGTGTATTTCTTGGTTTGATCAAATTATTTTAATTTATAATTGATTCCAATCTTTCTTTGGAAGCCAAGGGCCTAGAGAAATGGGTTATATTTCCCACTCATCTTCATAATAGTACTTTAGGAAAGGGGGAAATAACACACTGAAATCTACACTGTTAATCATTTTCAGAGAGGTAACCTGTTTGCAGGGCTTATCGGAACTCCTGTTCCATGTTTTGGGAAGGGATACCTTCCTTACTCAGAGGTTTGTTTTTATCAAGTGAAAAGATAGCCAGGAAAGCAGAGACCGTCTTCAGAGGAACCCAGCTAAGCCACTCAGATGGTGTATGGCAGGGTTGACTACCACAGAGGTGAATGGGTTTACCAAAGTTCAGTAGCAGATTTAGTTGTTGCCACATTTTTTTAATCGATTCATTGCTTTTGGTAACCTTATTGCCTGGGGTGACCTCATTGAAATTGTAAGGCATTATTAAAACAATTAGACAATAACCCTGTAAGAAGTATAGCCCTCTGAAGATGCGCTCGTACGCTGTATTCATGAATTGATATATATTCTGCGTGCACATTTAGTTATAGCTATTATACGAGTGTGTAAGGGAGGACCAAGAATCCAGCGTGTGTGCCTTCTCTGGAGGAGCTGCCAGAAGTGAGGCTGAAGATGGATGAGACAATGTGAGGACATGCTGCAGTTTCCTCACCCTGCCTGGTGCTGCTAACCCAAGGCGATCTCCACATCTCTATACCCGTGTCTCCCATCTGTTTCTCCCTCTTAATTTCTCTCTACATGTGTCTCTCTCTCTCTCTCTCTCTCTCTCTCTCTCTCTCTCTCTCTCTCTCTCTCTCTCTCTCTCTCTCTCTCTCTCTCTCTCTCTCTCTCTCTCTCTCTCTCTCTCTACCTCTACCTCTGTTTGTGTGTTTGATTGAATCTCTCTGAATTCTTCTTGGGGCAACCACATAATCACACAGATGAAGAATAATCAGTGCAGGGCCACAGGCAGTGCATAGCAAACAAGAGTTCAGCTTTAGACCAATTGGGTAGTTTGCCTATTATTTTCCCTGATGATAATAAGGCTGCTGTTGCTGCCAGCCTGGGACAGTTTGGCCTTCCTGTCCACGTTAGGCCTCAGGTCAGGTTTTTCTATGATTTATTGTTTGTTTTTGTCACAGCTTCAGCAAACTTCGGAGATTTTGAGGGTCATATGCTTGTCAGAAGGATTCTGGCACAAAGGGAGTATGGTATTTTAGCTGCAGGATACTGCTGCTAACAAGCTTATAAACTGATATGTACATAGATCGAGATAGAGTCTGGGACTTCGGAGGATCCCAGCTAAGCCCCTTAGATGGTGCATGGCAGGGTTTACTGCCACAGAGGTGAATTTGTTTCGCAAAGTTTACTGCCACAGAGGTGAATTTGCTTCCCAAAGTTCAGCAACAGAATTAGTTGCTGGCAATTTTTAAATGGATTCATTGCTTTTTGTAAAAGGAAAGCCTCTCCCTAGGGCTATTTCATGAGGGTGTTGTAGGAAGGACCCAGGATCCGAAGGCTGAAGATGGATGAGATGATGTGATGACATGCTGCAGTTTCCTCTCTTCCTCTACCACTCTGTGTGTTTGATTGTATCTCTAAAAACTAATATTTTTGCGGCAACCACATCATCACACACATGCAATATTCACTGCAGTGCCACAGGCAGTGTATAGCAAACAAGAGTTCAGCTGGAGAACAATAGGGTAGTTTGCCTAGTCCTTTCCCTGATGATAATAAGGCTGCTGTTGCTGCCAGCCCGAGACAGTTTGGCTTTCCCGGCCGTATTAGGCCTCAGGTCAGGGTCAGGGCAGGTCAGGTTCTACTATGTTTTTTTTTTGTTTTTTTTTGTCACAGCTTCAGCAAACTGCTTATATGTTGAGGGTCATATGCGTGTCGGATTCTGACTCCCAGGGGGTATGGTATTTTAGCTGCAGGATACTGCTGTAAACAAGCTTAGCATGCTTAACTCTTTAGCTTGGGTTCGAAAACTGAACATGTGCATACATGCGGTTCTATGTGGAGGATACATGTTGTCGTGCTCCTGTAGATGTTTGTTTTCAGACATGTAGGTCTCATCTGCAGATCTCTGATATGAACTGGTCTATCAATACAGACCAGGGCACTTCCATTAAAATTGCTATCCCAAAAAAAGAAAACGTTTTTGATGGACGCTTAGTAAGATAATATGAAACCACATTGTATACTATGTGATGTGATGTGAATAATGCTTGATTATAGATAGTATATCAATGAAAGATTAAGCAGATAAATTTCTTGCTATATATTCCGTGTCAGAGGAGTGTAAGAGGAGCTGAAAGATTTGGCACAGATTAAGAGAGTCAACAAACTGTCTGTACATCAATGTATAAGTGTACTTTCTTGTGATGAATTTCTCATGATTCCATTTGAATACATAAGTCTCCTTGATAAATATCCTAGGGGGGAACCATGCCATGATATTGTCACAGAAGCAATCAGTCTTTGGACTTACCCTCGGTATGTGTGTGTGTGTGTGTGTGTGTGTGTGTGTGTGTGCGGGTGTGCGTGTGTGCGTGTGGGCATGCATGCGTGCGTGCGTGCGTGCGTGCGGCCATTTCATGATGTTCAATGAAGACTCTGTGTCTCATGCATGCTGCCATGCATGAGACACACATTGTGGCCAAGAAACATACAGGCACAATGGGGCAGCAATGTCACAGATATATTGCCCACATTGTAGTGTGTCACCTTTAACCTTGCATCCGCACAGGCGTTAAAGATCAGCTTCCATGGACTTTGGCATAACAAGTGTTTGTTATTATGGCATTTTATTTAATGATGGTGACACGCACATAAAAGTCTAGCAGCAAAGGGATAACTTGATGATAGTTCTAAAACTAGAGACGCACGAAATAGGATAATAGTTTTAAAACTGGAGACGCAAGAAATAGGATATTCTATTAAAATATCCACGATTTTTTGATGGACTTTATATGTTGCCTTCGTATTTGTAACTTGGCCTATTTATGCAAATATGCATGCAAATTTATCCCTGTGCAGCATGCAACACACGCACACATTTTTTTTAACTTGGCCTATATTGAAATATGAATGTGGTGAGATGTACCAATAGGCCATTTTCACACAGACTTTCCATAATGCCAACATCCAGGCAACCAATGAGAACGTTCAGAACTCTTTACTCATGAATATTTATATCTTGCCCAAAAAGAAATACACTGGCGCGTCGAGCGGGTCGCTTGCCCGTTAAGAAACATGCATATATATATACACGTCTTGTGAACTTTTGACAGGAAACCTAGACTCATTTGAACTACAAGATCATATGTAGATCGACCAATAGTTTGCGATCAGATGAAAAATATGATTTCCTTAAATAACCCGATGAATTTACAAAATCCTCGACAAATGATGCCATGCTTGAGTTACAAAATGATTCAATACATTTTCTATAGTTTTGATTACGGACATCAATTATGCTGCTATTTTTCCGGCTTGTCCCGACCACGGCGGCCTGCTGAACGTTTGTCCTTCCAATCGAACCACCCGACTGTACATAGCGACACCATCCAGGCCAGTAAGAGGTTAAAATGAGGGAGGTCATTTTCCTGTTTTGCAGCACGCTCCGCCACTGATAGGTCATCGCTCAGTGGTCTGCTTTCTCGCACTCCCATCTGTGGATAACGGTGTCCTTTCCCCGCCTACAAGATGCACTGATTGCCTGTGTTGGGTTCTTTCACTAAGTCAATCGCATTCGGAAAGAACATTTGTAAGAAGATCGACTGTTGTGGTCCGCTGGGATATGGTACAGAAATAGCCGCTTGTGTGCTGAGCCACACAGCGCAACTTGACTTGTTGAAACCAAAGGTAAAACACTTTATTTCACACAGACACGGACGGGGCATGAGTTGAGTTTCTTCCTCCTTCCTTCCACTGCGACCAGGTATCATGAGCGATGTCATAATTGTATGAGCTGTTGTCAAGTTATGATGCAACTGCAATTCAATAGAAAGCGATTGCAATCGATACACACAGCACTCGCTTGGAAATAACAAAGTACTCTTGACTAACAGGTTCGGTCTTTTTGTTTCTTCAAGTTGTCCAAACATCATCAGTCGCCGGGTCGTCATTGTTTTGATCAGGATTATTTTCATTGAATACGCGAGGTTAATTTCGTAGGTTGAATAAAACGTGTTGCATAGTTAACGTCATGTAGCCTACCTATGTATGTTTTTTAGGTAGGCCTAGCGTTTTCATTCATTCACAATTTGATAAAGTTAATAAGGGATTTGCTTGAGCGATAAACTTCATAAAAATAAATATAATTATCTGTCATTCTCTAGTAAAAGTTGTATTAAGTCTTTGTATGTGTCTTATAAGTGAAATTATTAATGTATACTCAAGTGATGGATTCCAATAATTCTATAAATGACTTGTGTAAGAGAAGGACAGATCTTTGGTGGCTTTGTAATGTGACTCCTTCCCAGCTGTTTGGGCACACTTGTCTGTCATGTTGCCCTTGTTGATTGTGTGCTGAGAGGCATGTGTTAACGACAACTGGTGAAAAAAGGGGTCCACATCCTGTGTGAAGTTCTTACTTAATCCAAGTTAGCAGAAACGCTTTCTGCAAAAGGGAAGTGTATGTGCGAATAAGTGTATGTTTGTTTATTTGCATGTTTTTGTGGGCAAATGTATGCCTTCCCCTTCACATTTGCCAATGAATTGAAACCTATTGAGCAGCAATGAGCCTTTTTTTGACCGCTGTGCTTTATATACTCGTCCGGATAAAACTCAGTTCTGTTGGTTGAGGGAGCACTTTGTGAATGTAAAGTAGATGTTGCATTGGCCGTCCCCTTCTAAATACAAAGTTTCTTTCTCGTGTGTTAGTTGGCTGTCAGTGCTGAGAAAGAAAAAAAATACTTAACCACAAACACAGACTGTGGTACCCCGCTCCCCCAATGAGCCGGGTTCCAGGTACGAATCACACGTTAAGGGGCCACTCACACTAGGGCCACGGCCCTGTGCCCGAGCTCATTTGCATACTAAAGTCTGTGACCACGCCATCCATATTCCAGCACGGAACAGCCCCTTGGCCACGGCACACTTGGGAGAGGTGTGCCGTGGCCAAAGTACAGATGCTAATGAGATGACACGCGCACACGCGCGGTTACGCAATGTGAGCTGGATGACGTAGTCCTTGCGCGACCCTTCTTTCTTTATAGGTCCATGCCCTTTTTCCCCACAAATTTTTTTTTCAGCAATGGCGGCAAGCGGTTCACGATTGGGTTTACGTTGGTGCGATAGTGAAGTCTAGGGTTTACTTGAAATTTGGGCCGACAACAGCATTCACATTGTTGTTCTCCATTGTTGTTATGGGGGCGAGGACGCTTGGTGATGACGTATTTATCGTATTACGACGTGATGACGTATGTATGAAGGAGCAATCGTGCCCAGGCCACGGCCTTTTGGAGCAGTGTGACCACGGGCCAGCGGGGGGAGTGGGGAGGGGGGGAATCGTGCTGAATCTTCCTGCAGCACGGAACAGGCAAACGGCCCTAGTGTGAGTGGCCCCTAAGCGAGGGTTAAGCGAGGGTTAAGCCGCACTTGGTATTTATTGCATACATCTTTGACAAATAATGTAATCGCGGTCTCTAGTGCCTCCGTGAGCCTCTAGTCGCTCGGGGACCCGAGCGCTTCCTTCTCTCTCGCTCCCGTTCCTCCCAAATGTCAGTCCTCGTGCTCCTTTTAAAGTGTCTTCCTGGCTGTCCAGCCAGGTGTCTCCCATCTCGCTGATTGGGGTTCAACGGGCGCTCTCCGTCGCCGGCTGGTGGGTGACGGTGGTATTTTCCGTCCAGGATGAAACCTCAGGTCCGTCCGGGCCGAGGTTTAAGGGGCGGGACGCCACACACACACACACACACACACACACACACACACACACACACACACACACACACACACACACACACACACACACACACGAACACACACACACACACGCGCGCACACACACACACAGGAATCATTGTACCAACTTTGCTGTTTGATGGTCTTTCTTGTTGCTTACCGTAGACTATAAAACATGGTCTGTATTCTGAGTGGACTATCTCCAGATAATTTCAAGACTGCTGATTTATCGATTACAACGGCTCAAAATGTATCAGTTGAAATTTGTCATTGAACAACTGTCTATTGAAATGAGAATGTGAATTAAGGCCGTATGACCTTTGTATTATAATGTAACACATATGGCATAGAGTATGACTGAGAGATGTTTTCGGACTGACCTTAGGGGCTGAGTTCCAGTGTGTTAAAGCGGCGCAGTGTATCAGCGAGTGTCCGCCTGGCTACTAAGCTCGCCTGATGTCAGAGGCTTTTTGTGATTGTGAAATGAGTCATGGCTCCAGACGAGTATGGAACGAGGACAGTGCTGAGCTAATGGCTTAAGCTTGGTATATATACCCAGATCAGGTCCCATGGCGCATGACAACTAACTCTTGTTTCATCGATATACAGGAGAAACTTGCTCACGATAGGGTTGAGTTACAAAATGACAACTGCGGTAGGTTAAATGTGTAATACACATGTTGTATACAATATTCCGACACAGAACGAGTCATGCCCGCCTGGCCCCCCATCATTTGCACCCTGATGGAGGCCTACTGGACTACTGTGTTTGAGAGACTTGAGTGAAGCTGGAAGTGTATGGATTTAGCATTCATCCATTTCATTAGCATGCATTCATCAACAGTCATTCATTCTGTCTGTGGTCGGCCAAAGTGCTTAACAGCGTGTGACTGAGTAATAAAGTGATGTGTCACAAGATGCGCTTGTTATAGTAGTCCATCCTTGATGGTTATGGGGTGTTTTGTGGACCTCCGGCCTATGGCAGGGACTCTTGGCCGTGAGCCTTTAGGAGGCTACACACACAAGACATTGTGGACCAGTGCATTAGTGCAGGAAGTAACATGTGTGCCTTGTGTCAGACTGAAATGCTCACATATGTTCGATCATCCGGTGTGGCTTAGCAATGATTTCCTACTGGTTTAAGGATTCCATCTAAATACAAAATCTGTATACAATAGGGAATTTACTTATTTTGACGTCCAAGCAAACATTTCCTGTACAGCCATGGCTAATCAAATGCACTGATTGATCTATGATATTTCTGACTAATGGAAAGAAAGCAGCAAAGACATTTTTTGGAGTTTCAAGGAGTTGTCAAATTAATTCATATCAAGGAGTTCTCAAATTATGTCAAAAAAGCTTGCTTGGCACTGAAGGTTTGGCGGCTAAATGTTCAAACATGACTCAAATTAAACCCTCATATCCAACTGGGCTACTTCAAATAACGGCTAAGGAATTGTAATTATAAGGGGCAGTTTTTTTTTTTTTTTACCTGCTAATTGGTCCAATTTATTCACTAGTGGCTCGTTGTTCTGTATAAACTCAACTTTCAAAATACACACAGGACACGGTGTAACATTACAATGTAAAACGTCAACCATATTATGGAATGCCTCTTTTGACGTTTCACCTGAAAGATTTCCTTTTGAAACTATTTAATTTGGCAGTTCCCTAGTAACTTGGTAACTTAATGTCGTTCATCTACCCCTGGGGTTACAATGTTTTATCCACATGCTCAAATGGTTCAGTGTTTACTCATCATGTTCTTGAGTAGCTACATGGAATAATCTTTTGAAAATCTTCTGGCTTCTGACTGACCCCAAAGTACATCCCCACCTTGTTGATTCTTGCGCTACGATTGGACTACCTGGTCTGAATGAAAAATTGGTACAGTTCTGATTGGGCTATCTGGTCTGAATAATAAATTGGTAAAGTTTTGATTGGGCTATCTGGTCTGGATGGAATTGGTACAGTTCTGATTGGGCTACCTGGTCTGAATGATAAATTGGTACAGTTCTGATTTGGCTACCCGGTCTGATTGATGAACTGGTTCAGTGTGAGTGCAGCCATGCAGCAGAGATGAAAGGATGTGTGATGTTTCACCCCCGTTCTCATTAAGTCCACCTAGAGATAGTCGTACAGCTGCAGCAATGCACTAGCTTGTCCAAGCTCTGTGAGAAAACAGCTATTAAGAACAACCCGTTTTTTTTATCCTACGTTGTCCCATACATTGTTTGTGTCAAGACACTGCCTTTGAATGGCTTGGTGAGTTAGTTGTATGAGGTTTACGACTGGCAGAGAAATAAAAATGGTCCTGGACTTGCTCTAGACCTAACTCTATTTTGACATAGATGATGTTGGATCTTTTCGCCTTGTTAAAATATTTCACAAAAATAGACAATCAATCTGTTAAAAGTTTTACACTGCAACCCAAAATGTAATCCATCTAATGCTGACACATGACAGCAAGTTATTGCTCCAGATTTAGTAATATCCCATGCCAGGGACCCGCCTCTTGTTATACTACTGTTACATGGTTTATTTTGGAAGGCAGGATATAAATAAGAGATGAGGGGCTTGAGCCTTGATCAGCCCAGAAACCCTCTACAAGTTGAATAATGAACCAAGTGGAGAGCTCCCATCTCTTCAGAAATATGCTCCGTCTGCCAACTCTGAGTCCGACGTCCCCCTGGCGCTGAAGTGTCCACGGCACGCTTACGTAAGCTATGCAGACAGGAGGTGAGGAGCCCTCTTCACAGGGCCCAAAATGCTATCATTCCCCATTCATGAAACTAAATATTTCTGAATTGCGAGGTTAGGTGCTCATAATTCAACTGGCGAGATTTAATTTATTTTTCCTTCAAATTAAAGTAGAAAAGTGTCCTCTGCTAGTTTGTAAACATTACAGTTACTGTGTTGAAGACATCTGTGGTTGTTTCAGTGTCCATCCTTGCCAGAGGGGGCCTGTCGAGATGCAGATTAGCACAGGAAATGGAAAAGTTATGGGCTGTTATGAGCTGGGTTTATGTGGCCATCTTGGTCTATCGACAGAGATATTTTGTCCACCAGCTAAAATGGGCGCATCTACATCACACTCCTCTTGTTCTGCCAAGTTAACATGAGGTATGATTTAGAAAATAAAGTGGTGTAACCAATAACAAGATTAGGCGTAAATAAAGATATAAGGAGGATTCCTTATCTAAGGATCTGGTGTGCTGTGATCACTAGCTCTATGTGGTAAGGTTTTTCTTCTTACTTATATGTTTTAAATAACATACAAAAGATATTTCCTTTTTGTTGCGTCACTTCCAGGGTCATACAAAGGTCACTTGTCACTTGTTAAAGCATTCTATCTCGGTTGTTTTTGTTATTTTGACATACAGTATACTGCTTAGTAGAGTGCCACCTATGTGCCCTTCCATCAAAACATAGCTGCTGTAATCAAATTCTCATTAGCACTTGGCTTATCATCACTCAACAACACTGGCAAGGACACACAGAGCTTAGAAGAGAGACGCCAAAGCAAGACGGGATTTGAACCCTGTATGGTCGTGGAAAATGAGGGATGCGACGGTGCCGTGAACCGCCCCAGAGATGGAGCTCCGTGTGTCTCAGCTGTAACAGCAAAGGGGCTCCATGGTGGGTCCGTCTGTCCACTCCACTGATGTTCACAGGGCCAAGTCCAAGCGGCCGAGAGGCAGCAGATCACCAGGTCCCAAACAGCTGTACACTGTACTTTTAATCCAAGAGTCGCCATCGAGGGCTTTTAGTTTTGTTATTTGTCCTCATGTCGCTTACCACACAGCGGAACCCTCTACGATTTTGTATTCCTTTTGCTTTGGTGACCCCTTGGGTGGTCAGCAGGGAGATCCAAACAGTGTTGCCACTGTCATCCAGTTCGTAACATTCATAACACTGCAAATGCAAGCGCTTTCTTCAGTGGGCCATAGGCTCAATCCACATGGTGAGACCTCATTCGGCGATAGTGACTTCATAAACATTAGTTGTATGAACATTTTAGAGATTGCCACTAATGCATCATTGTTATAGGTCTTTACAGGTTCCTCACACAAAACATTATCACTCATTATCCAAATATGTTAATAGCCGGCAATGTAGTCATGCGTCTGGGTACAGCTTCCCCTTCCACCATTCTGTCCAGACTCCCACCTGACGTGCTTCCAACACCATGTGCAGACTCCCAGTCACCTGACGTGCTTCCAACAACATGTGCAGTCTCCCAGTCACCTGAGCCAACACCTCACCGTCCTCAGGCTTCTCCTGTGGCCCGTGTGTAGCTGTGTTTTCATATTTAATGCATGGTGTCGTCCGACCCACACCCTCCTGCTCCAGGTTAAATGCTGTGGTTAATTCCTGCGAGATAGCATTGGGACCTGCCTAATTCTGCATAAATGCAGTATTATGTCTGAACGTAAATTGAACTTTCTCTGTGCTTGAACAATTTTACTAGAGAAGATGTCTACCTTACATTCCACCTTGTTACAACTTTGTGGTGCGAGGTGAAGTCATAAAAATGTTAAAGTTAAATTGTAAGAAAAAAAGCATTGTAACATTTGGCTTTTTAGTACATGGTTTACATTTTACACTTATTTGACGTGTCTTTATGCTGTTTAGTGCCATATTCTTTATTGGCATATTCTGGCAGCTATCTGTAATCTAAGACATGATTTTGTCTAGGGCTGTTCCCATCGTTAAACAGGCGTAGTTTTTTGCTCTTTTAACAGTAGCATTGGTCAAATATTTGTTCATAGGTTAAGGGTCATCAATCCAAAAAAGATTAGGCTCTCTACGTTACTCTGATAAGAGTGTTTAAACAGACAGTAGAGTAGAGAAGTTTGGTTTGCACTGAGTTCATTTGCTTAAGTATTTATGATTCACTTTTCCAAAATCACACTCCCACCTCTATTTTTTAAATATAGCTAACTACTGATTGATCAACCATTAAACATTTTTGAAACGTTGTTTTGACATATGTATTTTTTTTACGCCAAAAGCTTATTACTATTCTATTTATTTAGCAGCGTTCTATATAAGGCCGTACAATGGCTTGTTAGTCCACAGTATATAGAAATTCAAGATGCTTGAATGGTAAGCTGTGAGAAGCAGACAGATGGTGGTGTTGACTCTTGGCTTGATCACTGTGTCTTTTATGTTTTGACATCTGCCATAATGCCTGGCAGCTCCCGGTTTGGTGAGTAGTACCCTAGCACCCACTTTTTTTTTTCTCCGAGGAGATTCTCCTGCCAGCAAGAAAGCCATAATTACAGTAATACTTCTCCTGCAACAGTGCTGTGGGTGAGCCCGCTGCATACTGTGCAGCGGGTGCATAATTAAGGCATTGAGCAGGTGGCTGGTAGCATATGCGTCTCCTCAGCCAAGGTTAAAAGCTGAGACAATATCCTGGCTGCCTCCCAAAAAAACAGTGTTACCACAACCTTCATGTCATTTGTAATTTGATAACTATCCATTATGATTCGATAGGTTTGATCAGCAAGTAATCGATAGGTCTGGTTCTTGGCACTATGTGTCATATGCATCGGAAGGTGCGATGTACACTAACAGTGTCAAGCGGTTCTCACTGACATTCCCCCTGGTGCATTGTGGTGGTGGCTCAAGACGGTGTAGTCCCGGTGGCTTGACTAGAGAATCTGGGTACGTTGTGTGAAGACAAGTTAATGTCATTTTTTATAGCCCTCCATGACAGTTACAGGAAGTGCACGTGCATGCGTGTGTCTGTTTGCATCCAATCTTTTCCAACACCTGATGGCTTGTTTTGTGGTCTCGTGGTGACAGCATACGCATGTTTATGCCTGCTTGCGTGTCTGCTTGTTGCTGTGTGTGGTTTTGTGCATCTGTTTGTTGCTGTGGGTGTTTCTCTGTGTATTCTTCACATTGTCATACTCAGTCTTGCCTATACCAAGCGTCCTCTCAACTCCCCTTTAACCTTTAGGAACTAACTGTGTGGCGACAGCAGCAAACCAGCAAGCCATCGGATCGCCATCCTCCTCTGCGTGCAGTACCTCTATCTCCTACACACGAGTAGAAAGCAACCAAGAGCTCCATCAGGGGCTGGAGCTACGGGTTAAACACAACAAAGCCAAGAGCTGTCTCTTAACCTGCTGCCTTTTGTTTAACGGTTAACCTTCAAGAGCCAACCCCCTTGATGCCTTCACCTTTAGCATTCGCCAACAGTAGCTAGCCAATCGGGTGGCCGTCAGAGCTGCGTCTCGGTCCGTAGCGTGGAGAATGTCCCTGAAAGCATATGTGTAACTTTGCCTGCCGGTCCCCAGGGAGAGCCCACAGTGGGGTCGTGTTACGCTCCCTGACAGACCTTATGCATCTTTCATCCACCTCTCCCACAACAGAAGCCCCCTTTGTTATCTAATCCAGCACTCTCCTCTCCAGCCTGACAGACCAGCTTGAATGCCACTGCTCGGCGTCTGCCAACCCGCTCGGACAAACGGATATCTCCATAAACCTCATCGTTGAGCAGAGGAAACCAAGCACTGTCCCGAAGTGTGTCCAGGCTACAAGACGTCGGGGTTGTTTCCCGGCCAACGATTCTAGAGAGCGAGGGAGACAGAGAGTGAGCTCATCTTTGCAACTTTTGCTCAACTTTGCAATTGCAAAAAAAAACAGGGGAGCTGATGGGACTGCAGTAGAGGTTGCTCAACGACTATTGACAATCTCACTTTGTACCACAACAAATCCTCTCCAAACCTCCGTTGGACCGCTTTTCTCGCTTTTACGACAAAGCTTTCGGCCTAGGATCGGGGGTGGGAAACAACCAATCCAGCATCATGGGTGAGAGGCTGCGGCCGCCGTCTCTCCAGGTGAGCGTGCCAAAGGACGGGCCGGAGTATTCGGACTGGGGGAACCACTTGGCCTCGGACTGTTCGGTGAAGTCCTGCTCGTCCACGCCAACGCTGCGGCGCAAGCGCTTCAAGATGCGGCGCATGAGGAATGTGCCCAGCGAGCGGGAGAACGCCCGCCCGCCTGTGCGCTCGCGCTCGGGCTCCAAGGAGTACCTGCAGCTGCCCTCCATCGAGATCACCCCGTCCAGCGACGAGGACGCGCTCTCCACCTGGTCCAACTGCTCCACGCCGAGCGCCTCGCCACGACGCAAGCGCTTCCTGTTGAGGAAGTGGCTGAAGGTCAGGGAGAAAAAGGAGCAAGGCAGTGAGAGCAGGTTGGTAAGGGAAACCATCGCCGCCCTTCTCATCCTCTAACCTCCCATACTCCCATACAATCTCATCCTCCCACCTTCCCGCTCCTTTTTTGTCCCCGGTAGGTCCATGCTGTTGCCTGTGTTTCCTCCACTCCTTTGTTATCTGGCTGATTGGTTTGTAATGCTACAGGTCCAGAGAATACAAGTCATTATGTTTTGACCAACTTGCAAGAAATGTATCATCTTTATTCAAAGAAACTTATTTATCTGCCCTTTTGCAGGAAGCATAATGGTTTTACACCCTATAATGACATTATGTTCTTGTTAAAACTTGTTTCGGGGAAACAATGTGAGATTATTAAAAGTTGACTCATCTCTTTTTGAGTGAGTCAAAGTCAACACATTTGGTCGCCGTGTGGTTGATCATATGTCAATGTTGTCAGTTTTTGGCAGGATCACAATGAGTGATCGTCCCCCTGTCCCACTTGAGCGCTCCATTTGAGTGAGGGTCTAAAGTTGAGATCCAACTGCTTGTGATCTTAGCCGTTGCGGTTCAGTCAACCATGCAGAGTTTCCACTGGTGCGACCTATATGAGGCCCACGTTAATGCCGCTTTTCTCATCACAGTGCAGCCTAGTTATTCAACAACACTGCTTACTGAATGACGCTTCTTTGCACTTTTAGTTTCTCTTTTGCCATCTCTTTTGAACAACATGGCGTCCCCACAGCCTATACAAGGACTTTTTTAATTCAACATGTGTTTTTGATGTCTTGGGAGACCCGTTGGCTCTTGTTAGCGAAGAGAAGGCCCCTACCAGAAATCTCAACCGTGGCTTCTCTGAAAATACAATGCATTTTCTGTCTTGAGAGTGAGACTACCGCGTTTAACCTCGTCAGTGTAAAGTGTAAAACACTGAATAATAATCCACTTCAGCAAAGCCACGGTGACAGAATACCGTTCCCGAGGGCGAATATTGGGCAGCTTAATTAGCCACACTCTTTCTTATAATTTGGCTGATTTATATGAAAAGAAAAGGAAGCTTAGATTCAATACTACATGGGAATAAGTTATCTGTAGTAGGAATGCAAGTAAGTTCCCTATAACCATAACAAACTGAACAAGTCGACCTCGCAATGAAACAAGTAGGTTTCAATATATACATAATATATGATACTAACCTTGCAGATTAATGTATTCTCCTTATTCAAGGTGTATTTCATGCATGAGGGTGTGTGCTATTAATTGGCATTTGCATGTACAATACATCATAGGATAACCGGTTATTGTATCTAGTGTTGTTTTTACCTAAAGTCTGATTGTAGTTTGGTGTCAAATAGACCAATGATGACAGAATGAGATCTTTTTGAAATTCATTAATTATTGAGCCAGCTTGATACAGTTTCTGCAAACCAGACTACAGGCACGTAGGCTGATGTGCTGCACAAAAGACATTGTAAAACCGAATGAAAAAGACATATCATAAGATATAATATTTTTTTATATACAACCATTAACCATCATCTCTTTATAATGCCTCATGATTTAGAGTATACAGCACTTTTGGGAGGGTGTGGGCCTTGTCTATGGAGAAACGTGCACTTGGTACGGTAATGTCAACTCTATCGTTAAACAAATGACCAGAAGAGGTACAGTAAACTCAGTTGAAGTACAGCTGCATCGTTAAGCATGAAAGTTAAACCAAAACTTATTTTGTGAATAATTGACTGGCACACAATAAATGGAATTCAGTGTATTTCCTTGTTACTGCTCCTGTCAAACACCATAGGTGCTAGGGCATTGCTATTGATTGTAATGCTTCATGCTGTGTGGAAGATTATCCGAGCAGCCACTTTTGGTCTTAAAAAACCCTGACTGGACATTACCTTCTTATTTGCCGGTCAATGTGCAAACATGACCTGGGAATGAGTAGTTGAACGTTGCTGCCATCACACAGGATTGGATAGGAACAATGGGGACTTCACCAGAGGGCTATCTGCCCTGCTGTAAGTAGCACTTACCATAACCATGAAGTAGATATCTGAGGTAGGGATATGTTTCGTTGCTACATGGTCCAGATTCATCTCATGATTTTTTTAGATCTTCTATGGTTGAATGTTCGAAATCATTAGCAAAGTCGGTCACTGAGGTCGCAGCTAACGTTTGTAGCAACTGGTGGGCTTGTTTTCGTAGATAGTGCAGAGTATGTGGGGAAGGCATGGTGAAACAGGCTGTTTGCTTGACCGATAAGACAAGGACCATTTCTGCAGGGGAAACATCTCAAGGGTTCCCTGATTCAGTTTGAGACACATCCATGGCCATTCTGTAAACTAATACACTGAGTAAAAAAAAGATGGATTAAGAATGTTGTATGAGCAATTATTATGTGCAGTATGAACATACATAAAGACAACTAGAAATCATATTTAGATTTATATTATTTTATTTCTTATATTTATTCACAGTAAATTATATTTAGTACTACTTATATCCAGATGCATGCACAGTTCGCTGTTAGGCATCTTGCCTAGGGATGCCTAAAACTTTGTATGTGGACTTTGGGGTGTGAACCTTTTGGCTGGCATTCAGACAGCTAAACCCAATAGACTATCCTGCCTCCATAATAAAGTTGTGGTGGTAATGCAGCTGATCTTTTTATCTATTAATCATGCTTCATTCCTAACTAAAAACAAGTAATTTGTGAACAGGCCAGCCTTTGGTGTGTTCACGTAATAAAAGTTTTTCTGTTTATCAAAAGGTTATCAACGCGACCGGTACGCAAATAGTCTCACGCCGCGTGTCACCTTATGCGTAGGATTCTTATAATAGAAAAGAACGCTGTTCTTGTAAAAGAGAAGTGGTGCTGGAGTTATATTCTCCGTTACTTGACCGTTGTTCTCAAGCATTAGAAAATGCGCATTCACACCTGTAATTGGGAGTGGAGGTTAGATTGCCATGTATAGCTTCACGATGCCTCAGTCACCAGTCCTGGTGTCCGCTCTAGGATACATTATTAAATCATCTGAGCGGAGATGTGGATTATTTAGCTGATGGCCTTGTGGTGAGAGCAGCTTTAATTTGTTGTGATGTCAGACAAATCAAATGGAAAATGAGAAGGATCAACTCTGTGTTGTTCTAATTATCATTGATCGGTGAAAAACTTGCTTTAATCTGGAAAAAACGTTAAAGGTGCATAATTGAGGTGTTAAAGCACAGTTCTCTGCTTTCAAATGAACACCACTATGGGAAAAATGCTTAATTGTGTACAGTTTATCCCTGTCTTCTATTTGTCTCCTTTTTCAGTGTGTTGAATTCACCAATCAATAGAGGTATACTCTGATTTCTCGCCACACATAGTGACAGCGTAGCCAGACAAAATAGATTTTAGTTGCGGAATCCTGCTCCATTGCTCGGGCAGAACTGTGAATCAACATAAATATCTTAAATGCAATCTAAACCTTTTGGTCATCCTTAATGTCAGGTATTTGTTAGCTTGTCTGTCTGTAATGCATTTGCATTACAGTTCCAGTTCCGAGTGGGATCTGTTGCAGCTGAGGTCCTTGTGAAAGTAGGTTTTACAAATCCCTGACTATGGATTAGGACTTCTGGACTGCTAAGACATTTCCTCTATTGACCATATATTGGCAAGGTTTGCCAAGGTTTCTTTTATGTCTTTTATGTCTAAAAAAGTTAACTTGAACCTATTTATATAATGTTTACACATGTAGAGTTCACTCCCAAATAATTGTGTGTGGAATGGCAGAGAAATGTACATGATATTACTAGTACTGCAAAATTTCATTGTATTCACAGTAATACCAAAAGACTTCTCAGCAATTTCCTTATTTCCGATGTCCACTCCTACCACAGGCTCTTTGTCTGGTAGAATAAAGGTTTCTGGAAATCAGATGAAAGGCTTCTGGTCCCAGACTCAGAAGTGAATTAATGGCGACATTTCCAGCAGGGGCCTTTTTCTTTTCTAAATGTCACAGTGTGGTAAAAAAAATAGCAGTTCCATCTTTATGTTATTTTATCCATCCTTCAGATGTGTCTGGGATTGTATTACAGTAAGAGAAATAAGAAAGTCCTATTAATAAACCATGAAGGTGGAAGGCTTTGACGTTGAATGTCTGTTTTGCACATAAGGCATTCTATCCCTGGTGACCTTTTTGTTTGTTATTGTTTCTCACTCGCAGCTGTGTTCTAGTCCCTGCTGCCATGGTGAAAATGAGTTGCTATAGCCCCCTCTAGTGTTCTTAGAATAACACTGCACTATTAACCTGCTGCCTCACATTCATACTTCAAAGGGTTAGCTTGGTGTTTTATTTGCATCAAGTTTTTTTATCAGATGGTTTTATCACCTGAAGATGGGGGAATTGGGTTTTATTTGTTTATTATTATTTATTCCAGTGTTTGTGGAATTGTGTGTGAAATTGTTAGAGGAAGTCCAGATAGTAGTCATAGCAGTCACTAGTTAAATGTTTCACAGGACTTGGTAAAATATGGCCTATAAACTCCTCTGAGACTTTGACTGTGATTAAGAGCTAAACAAATAAAAAAGGACCTGACTTGGCTTGAGAACAAATTGAAAAATGACCCTGTACCACCAAAGCATTCTACTGTATTGGGTAGGAGCAAGATACGTTTAGCAAGCCAAGTCGTGTTTCCAGGCTTAACAGACGTATGTTCCGATTAATCAAGGTCAGGTTCTCCGTCACGACTAGGGCCTGGCCTTAAAGGTGTTAAATGACCATGGTGTATTATATGCTTTCCAAAAGCTGTTTTTCTGCTTTGATAAAATATTTATAGATCACACTAAGTCTCTAAACAAGATGGTTTTGTGTTTCTTGTCACCGTCAAACGTTCACATGCCACCATTTAGAATAATAGAACAATAGCCGGCGTTATGAGTTAAGGTCTCACTCCTTGCATTTATCTATCTCTCTCTCTCGCTCTCTTGCTCTTTCTCCTTCTCTCCCCATTATGTGTGCACACGCTGATAACACAAGCGGAAAAATCCAAGCCACTTTTTTTGCAACTTACTTCCTTTGAGATACTCGTGTTCCAAAAAGGTGCCGACCAATCACAAAGTGAAATGTACAAAGTTGCGTCTGCCAAAGACACCAAAGTCCTTTTAACTTGTGTGTTGGAATCCTGTAATATATACCGTACATGGAGTGATGATGCAGGCAGCGAGCACAGCCTTGTGAATATGTGTCAGTGAATGGTTGCTATAACTGTCCTTCGTCCCATTCTGCCATGATCCCTTGCAGCAGCCAGCCGAGCAGCCAGCAGAGCAGCCAGCAGAGCAGCCATGAGGATGACTCCAATCGCTTCCTGACCCCCTTAATCCGAGTGGAGAGGTGAGGTTGCCCGAGAATGATTTCTTGATGTCTTTTTATGACTGTCATATATTTTGTCCGTGTGAGTGTGCTGAAACTAGCACTGTCCACTTGAGAGCGGCATCCTCACCTCTGTGGTTGTGGCCAAAAATATGTCTGGAAGAAAGTTGTTAATGTGCGAAAAATGTGTGTTTGATGTTACTCGTGCTGGATTGTACTTTGGCCCTGCTGGAGCCAAACTCAGATCCCTTGTGATTTTGTTTGCGTGTGTGAGAATATATTAGTGTGTGTGTGTGTGTGTGTGTGTGTGTGTGTGTGTGTGTGTGTGTGTGTGTGTGTGTGTGTGTGTGTGTGCGTGTGCGTGCGTGTTTGTGACGTCTTGGCTGACCCCTCAGGGGACACAGAAAGACTGCAGTAAGCAGGTCTATCCAGCTGCCTTAATCACCCCACAAGGGCTCATGTGGAGCGTCGAAAACACTGTGAGACCGTACGCACGATACCTTCCTTCCTTCTTTGCCTTTCCCCTTCCTTATGTCGTTCAGTACATTGGGTGTTTAGAGATGTATCGTTCCCGCGAGATAATTTACATGTAACATAGGAATATCTAACTTACTCATTATAAAAATGGGCCAACAATATTTGTATGAAGCAGTTATTACAATATACCTTTGTGTTCTATCCAGTTACCTGCCTTGTCCACCAGAGGGCAGTTCCTCTTCATTGCTATTGTCATGACTACAGTTGGATGATACTGCCCAAATTGTTGCATTAGAGTCAATAAAACGATTCTTATAAATGAGATAAAATCGTTGTTCTCTGCCAATTATTGTTTTGTGGTCTCGGCGGATTGTTTGGTTATGAATTGATCATTTGCTGGATTTTGTGTGTTTTTGTCTGTTGGTAAAGTTTTGGGTTACTAATTGGCCTGTAATTAACATTTTCAATGGGAGGGGTGTGCTGAGTAGAGGATTGAAGTGTTTGATCTAAGACATTGTGGAAAAGAGGCCAGGAGAAGGAAAACCATGAAGCAGAATTGAAATGTGAGCACGGCTCGCATTAACCCAGCATTATTCTTTTAATAGTGTGGGACATTATTAACCTATGGTCCTATGTTGTCCTGACTGTAATTGTGGATGAATCATGGACTACTATGTGTTGTTTCCCTCAAAGTTACATAATATTCTGCTGCTGATGCAGGCGCTACTACTGTGATATATTGATATGATATGATATGATATGATATATTACTGTCTCTTCACGGGATATATATTATTGGACCATTATTGGGGCTCACTAATTCAGTGTGTGTGCATGTCATGTGTGTGTGTGTGTGTGTGTGTGTGTGTGTGTGTGTGTGTGTGTGTGTGTGTGTGTGTGTGTGTGTGTGTGTGTGTGTGTGTGTGTGTGTGTGTGTGTGTGTGTGTTGTGTGCATGGAGTAGGACACATAGTGTTGGACTCATATATCTTGAGAGAGAGAGAGCGAGAGAGGCTGAGAGAGAGAGAGAGAGAGAGAGAGAGAGAGAGAGAGAGAGAGAGAGAGAGAGAGAGAGAGAGAGAGAGAGAGATAAAGACGCAGTGCAGTCAGAGGGAAGCGTGGCGTCTGGGCCGCTAACCCTCAGGAGACACAGAGGCGCTGCAGTAAGCAGCCCTTCCTACCTGCATCACGGCTGCTCCGTGGCCTTAATCACCACACTGGCCCGCTGGAGGCCAGCAAACACCACACGAGTACGCTGTTTAACAATGCACTGTTGTATCCTTTCGCTGCCTTTACTGTGTCCTCCCGAGTGGAACATTGTGCAGCTTACGGGATGGACTCTGCTGCGAGGCGTTGGCATTCAACACAGGAATAGCCACTGGTTGCGTTTCCTTTCCGGCGTCTTGCAGCGTCAGCGAGTGATATTTCTTTAGAAACGGCCGAGCTGTCTCAACAACAACTACAATGTTTTGCGATTGGAAATGTCTTTGTCAAACTGAGGAGCTAACCCTCCACCCGAATGAGAGCACAAATAAACATGTCGTTTGGGAATTGTGGAAAGCTGTTTGAAAGTTTGTTTGTTGGGTTGTCGCTGTGTTGTAGAATATATTTGTAGCAAATGGTGGACATGAGAGATGGAAATCTTGTTACGTAGGGATGAAAGATATTTCCTCCCAAACAGTTTCTTTCTCAAAAAACAACAATTGCAATTCTGCAACGTATAGGACATCTATTAAATGTTGCGCGCACACACACACACACACACACACACACACACACACACACACACACACACACACACACACACACACACACACACACACACACACACACACACACACACACACACACACTCACGCACACACACACACACACACTCACACACACACACACACACACACACACACACACACACACACACACACACACACACACACACACACACACACACACACACACACACACACAGACAGACACAGACATCCCCCAGACTAAGCCAGCTGTCTCCGCCTGCTGCCTTCTCTACCTCCACTATTCCCATACCGGTTCCTCTCATCCTGCGCTGGCTTGCAGTCGGCCACTTTCTCTCCCTTTTCCTTTCTCTTACACCATTCACTCTGTTCTCCCCTCCCCTCTCTCCCTTACTCCCCCCCCCCCCCCCCCCAGCCCACCTCCCTTCTCTCTCTCTCGTTCCCTCACACTCTGTATCTCTTTCCCTGGGCTTGGCGTAGGGGGAACACATTATTGTAAACCTATGGGATTTCTGGCTGCTACTCTGGTGGCTGCTCCGGTGCTATCTGCTAGCGTGCGCGGCGGGGGGGAGCAGCGCTACGTAGCCCCCGGCTATAGAGGGCACGGAATGTCATGTCTCCTCTGCAGGTAAACACATCCACCGGCTAGGTGCTGTCTGTCTGTCTGTCTGTCTGTCTGTCTGTCTGTCTGTCTGTCTGTCTGTCTGTCTCTCTGTCTGTCTGGCGGCGTGTTATTTGGCTCCCCCGCCTGTATGTCAGTCTGTTGGGTCCACCTGTCTTCTCTGTACTTCTGTCTGTTTGTCTGCTGCCCTGTTAGCCGTCTGTTTGCCAGTCTGTCTGTCCCGCTGTCCCTGTGTGTGTTTGTGTGTGTGTGTGTGTGTGTGTGTGTGTGTGTGTGTGTGTGTGTGTGTGTGTGTGTGTGTGTGTGTGTGTGTGTGTGTGTGTGTGTGTGTGTGTGTCTGTCCATCTCTGCCCTTGCTGTCGCATTGTTTTTTGTGATGTCATTCTTTCACTACGGCCAGTCCTCTGCCGCCGTAGGGGGTGGGGGAGCCTTGGAGACCCCCCCCCCCCCCCCCCCCACCACCACCACCACCAGCCTGCCCCCTGTCCCGTGGTCGGTGTGTTTGTTGTGTTCCGCTGTGAACAGCTGAATAGGTGTGCACCTATGAGAGGGACGATAAGCTAGTCTACCCACAGCTACGATGCATGTCAGTGCGTTTGCTTCGGCGCTGCTCATCTGTGTTGGGAGGAGTAATGTGTGTGTTCCTGTTGATGTCTGATATTTGATCTGGGAATGGTGTGTCTCTGTGGTGGGGTTGCAGAGTGTCGTGAGTGCATCCGTGATACATCTGCTGGTCTGTCTGCTGAATTGGAAAAAGATTGCGCTTTCTTCCGGGTTGACATGGGCAGGGTTGTTCGGCATGTACCTGTAGTTTTAACCGGCTGGTTTGCTGTGGCTGTTTTTGTTGGCAGATAAATAATCTGCATTGAAATCAATATAGACTAAGCTAAAGTCAAACGGCAATGGACAACAATATGGCGTTTCAGTTTCTGCCCTCAATATATTAAGTAAACAGTATGTTATTACATTGATTTGTTGAATACGTGATTCTAATTGGTCAATTGGTGAATTCTAAGGTCTGTTATTTCCGAATAGTATGACGCTTCAATAAATAACAGACCGTTGCTATGAACTCTATTTCCAACCGTAGCAACAAACAGACAATTTTCTTTAGCGAAAGCAATAAAATATTTTTTCTAATCAATAAAAAAAATTGTGAGCAGTAATATTTTGCATCAAATTATGGATTTCCTCAGTAGGCAGCAGTGTAAGTGTGCCATACCCAGTATTTCCTCTGGCTTTTTCTGTTTTCTTTTACACTTGGAATCCATCTCTGACAACATGAATATTGAATGTACGTGGATGACACTGTACACCTGGCTAAACAACGCTCTCCTTCTCCCCCCGCAGGTCTGACAGTGCAGCCGACAAGATCGGGTAGGTCCCTCTCCCTCCACCGACCCATGCCGTTCCTGCTATGTTGTTTGTTATGTGTGTCTTATCCCGATCGTCCTATATGGTGTGGTGCTGTGGGGGGCTTGGGGGTGGTGGTGGTGGTGGAAGGGGAGATGCAAAGAGATTTGTATAGTGAGATCGCTGCTCCTACTATCACCCCACTCTGGCCCAGCGCCGCCCCCTGTGTCACTCTGCCATGTGACACAGTCCCACGGCTATTGTTTGCTTCCCTCGTCCGAGGTGTCCGACTATACGCTTTAAGCGAGGCCAGAGGCCAGGCCAATGAATACAGTTGCAAGCCATGGAATGTCATTGTTTGCTTTTATTGGACAAACAACATCAGCCACAACACCAGCCCTGCAAACAGGGAGTTGGGGTTAGTTTCGGCGGAGTCGCCCAAAATCAGACAACTTTTTTGTAGTTATCTATCTGTCTAGCAAGCCGACAGCCGGTCTAAGGGACGGCTACTTTCTAGAAAGTTTCTTCAGACACAAACGTTTGTTAAGACATCCGATACAGTGGAGTTGAGGAATTGGAGGCTTGAGTTGCAGAAGGTAAGTGAGTGTTGATGGATGAAGTGTTGTGTTGAGGACGCGCTCCTCAACCTCATACTGCTCCTGCGCTTACTGTTCAGACAAGAGGTGCTTACGGGTTTGGATCTAGATTTCAGATGACATGGTTGTGCTGTCTATGGCTCTTTCTCTATGCCCTCTATAACTCTTCTCTTAGAGATACCATAGTTGTAAACTAATAACATGAGAGGTCTTTTATTTTAACAGTATTAGAAGCTTGGTTCTGAGATATGATATCCACAGAGATAGTGTTGAATCGGCCCATATTCCACATAATGGTGTGTATGTAATGGCTTCCCCATGGTTGTGTGTTGGCTGATGTGATATTATTAGTGTGATGCTTATGTAAATGTTGTGCTGGTTAATATTGAAAATGGGGAAATATAAAGTGGACTGCAGTATTATCACGAGTCATAATTTTTTTCGGCTTGCAAATCAAGTCATTTTCGCAGTGGTGCTGACTCCTATGCTGGTTCCAGAATAGACTAACTGTTCTGCATGAATAGAGTGGGGTGCAGGGAAACAGATACGTCGGCAAAAATACTCTTCCCCTTATATAATTGGATCGGTCCGTTTGCCGTAGTTTTGACCCTATGTTTTAAAAGCCATCCTTTAATGGATAGTAACTTAAGTTAGACGTCCGTTAGTAAGACAAATTACTTTAATGATCAGCTGTGCAAAGTCTCTTGAGTTCTTAGTCTCAGAGTCTGCTTTGGCTTTACTGAGTTTTTCAACCAGTCCACATTGTCCTCTTTGCATGTGGCCATTATGTTACCATAAATATGATGGAATCAATGGATCTTTTGAATCGTCTCCACAAACACTAAGGCTCATACAGTACACAGACACATGAATATGCAACTCTTGGCACCGCCAACACCGATGCCTTGCTCGATTCCCAGTACACTTTCTCTCTATCCTCTTATCATGCTTAATGCTGTAACAGTTATTTCCTCTATAGATCGATTCTGGGCATTTGGTTCTCTTTGCTGATGTTGCGATTCACTCCATTTTCCATCTGCTGAAGTTTGTTTTGTACATTGTTATGGATGGGTCGTGTTTTGGGTGCTGAACACAAATTATCTTTGAAATATGGGTCGTAAACATGAACTACCACCATATATCATAACTGTTATAGTGAGTTTTTTCTTTGCAGCATGATTCAGTAGTGATTTACCGGTAAAGACTAAGTAAGAGTAAAGATGCACTGACAGCACAATATCTAAACGTGTGTGTGTGTGTGTGTGTGTGTGTGTGTGTGTGTGTGTGTGTGTGTGTGTGTGTGTGTGTGTGTGTGTGTGTGTGTGTGTGTGTGTGTGTGTGTGTGTGGGTGTTTTGGTTTTCTGTGTAAACCACCACTGTGTAAACCACACGGTTTTGTACCCTTCTGCGTTCCTTCACTGCCAAACCCTTGTGAGTTGCCTTGGTTGATCGATCCCCCGTTATTTTTTTAGAAAGGTACCTGTAAATAATGAATGCAAACAGCTCCTCGGCTGGCTGAAGTGGCACAAGTCCAAGTGCTCCTGGATACTCTGCGCTCTGCACTCTATACAGATCTCTCTTCCTGCAGCGGGGCACGCAGACGTCATGCAGACGTATACCTGTGGAAGTTTGTCTGGCTGGAGTTTACTTGCAAAATCTTGAGCAGTAGCCAGGCATCAGATGAATTTCTTGTACTCCAATGGTTGGGCTGATGTACTCATACCGGTCACTAGTTTAAACTAGTATACTCTTTTAATCTATTTATATGAATAATACTTGAGCTTTGAACCCGATTTTACAATGGTCTTCATTGTGCTTCCTTTCACCTCAGTTCACCCTCCTTCAGCTGCTGTTGGGCTGGTTGACCTCTGCTCCTCTGTGGTGTGAGACATGCCCTTCCATCAGTGGAAGTCAGCATTAACTGATTTTACTCCTGACAATGCTTGTGCAATGTTGGGTAATGATTACCATTTACACATAAAGTCTGACTAGTGGACCATTAAGTTTGCATAATTCTAACTATTAACCCAGTTCACAATAAAAAAAATTAGATTTTAGTTCACCATATGCCATTATTATGATCATTATAATACTTATTACTCACTAATACTTATTGTTATTATTATTGTTATTATTATTTTGATCATTATTATTATTGTTATTATTATTATTATACATTTTTATGAGTGCATCCAGGTGATCACCAATGCAAACCTATCCCCTGTCTAGTTGAATCCTGAGCAGCTGTCAGCAGTTGCAGCTTATACAGTTTTATCTTTCTATCCCACGCTGAACATTATTTTAAACGCCTCATAAGATGATGACCTTTCTTTCAAATATGGCCCCGCTGAGCGTATGTTAGCATCTCCCGCTCCTAACTAAATAATAGTACCAGTGTGACCTTTTGGCTGTATAGCAGTATAGTGCCTGCTCAGCGAAACCAAGGGAACATTAAACTAGAGAGAGAGAGAGAGAGAGAGAGAGAGAGAGAGAGAGAGAGAGAGAG
This sequence comes from Gadus morhua, assembly GCF_902167405.1. Taxonomy (NCBI): domain Eukaryota; kingdom Metazoa; phylum Chordata; class Actinopteri; order Gadiformes; family Gadidae; genus Gadus; species Gadus morhua. The sequence goes on from NC_044063.1 coordinate 16,126,318, forward strand.
AGAGAGTGATGAGTGGGCCTTGGTGGTGACGTAACCTGTCACTGTTGGGAATCTGGGTCACAAATGGTTCAGGCTGGTGTGTGTGTTTGTGAAGGGGAGATGAAGAGTACACACAAACAAAAATTATAAAACAGGCAAAATAGAGAAGAGAAAGATCGCTAAAGGATCACCCTGTCAGGATAAGCTGTTCACAGAGAGCCAAGAGAAAGGGGCCGTCCTAGTCCCCCCACACACAAACACACACAAACACACACACGTAGCGCGGCACGGACGACCAATCAAATCACTTGCATCGCTGCTCCCACCGTGCTCACACCAAGTGAGCATCGACAACAGACCGAGAGAGAGGAAAGGAGAGGGTGGACCCACACCTGAACGGAAACCTCCGGACCCTATGTGGGAGTGCAGGATAACCACTCTTTAAGGGATTTATAAGGTGCAGGATGGATGATTGAGAACGGGATTAATTAATTTTACATTAATTTTGTACCCACTAATTTTGGGATTTCCGGTGCAAATATGGAGATTTTCTGGTTAGATTTTCTGTTTTTTTGGACGTTTTGTGAGCGTCGGGCATTAAATCAAGCAGTTACAACCGTCCACGCTTGGAGTTGACCGGGATGCCACACAACGTCGCTGACTCATATTGGAGGTGCTTGGTTGCACAGATAGGCACGATGTGTACGTATTTCTGAGACAATGATAAAGGCAATGGGGGAACATGTTGGACGGGGGACAGAGAAAGTGGGCATGTGACTGAACTCAAGAGAGGCCATGAAAGCTGCAGGAGAGGCCAGGATTATGTCTAAGGTCAGGAGCATTTCTATTACCACAGCCACGTCTGCTCTCATCCCACTCTCATTTCATTTAGGACCTCATTCCTTAAAATATCAACAATATCAACTGAGTCACTGAGCTAAAATCCAACCAAATATAACGCTTGAAAATTGTAATCCATTTTGTTCCTGCACGCACACAGGAAGAGTACAATTAAAGTAGTTGTGTTTAAAGCCTTTTCAAGATGTTTCGGTTAAATTTCATAAGTATTTAATATATTAGCAAAATATTTTGTTTACTATTCAATTGTTTTCTGGACACTGGTGACATGTGTCACCAATGGTGCTTAGCAATTTACAGAGGTGGGTCAATTCATTCATTTTTGCCAATAGGTGGTAGTGTACTTGCAACAATGGCTGTACTAAGGATGTAATATAAACTATAACATCCTTAATGTAGTTATCTTTTTCTGTCTTCAGCAGTTCAAACAAACCCCCACCATAACTTAATTCACTCATACACTCTTAAGACAGTGGCACAAATCAATATGTGCTTCAGAAATGCCACACTATGTGTCTCACACTCATACACAAACATTCACACGCACACACAAATATTAAATCTCACCCACACAAACAATCGATTGCTCACACGCACACCAACAAATACAAAGAAGACCGGATTTTAAAGCTGGCTAGCATGTCTCCTAAATCTTCAGGTGTGATAATGGGTGCTCTCCAGGTCCATTAGGTGTCATTTAGTGGGATTTATTGTACCCCTCTGGGTGCTTGGTGGTGGGGGTGGGCCTCAAAGCCGGCCCTACCATTCCCTCTCCATGTGATGAATTCCATTCCGGGACATCCCTTGCAAAACTATTCCACACTCCTTTTAATTAAGGGCTGATGGTGGTGGACTAATGACTCCACAAAGTGTTATCAGCTCCAGATCCGCCTAGTTTCATTAGTCCTGCAGTGTAATGAACTGTGGGATTGATGATTTAGTTCAACAGAGGATTTTAATAAAAAAATTGCGTCTTTATGTCAACCTTTTAAAATTAGCCGAATTCTATGCTAACGGCTTCTATTGCAATGCAGCTTGGAAAACGCACTTTATCTTGCGGAGCAGTTGTCATTTGTGGATTCACTATTACACTGAGTACCAATCATTTGTCTCAAGAGGCGTTTCATAATTTCAGATTTTCCTTTTGAAAATAATCACATTATGGAGAATTCATAATTCACATTTAGCTACAGTTAAAATATCAGCATCATTGAAACATTAATATATTTTTATTGTATTGTAATATCATGAAAAATATATGTAATTCTAACTGTAAATTCAAACATATTAGTTTCTAAAGGTAGCACATTTAATCACGTTTAGTTCAAGATTCAACGAAAATTGTGTGTGTATGAAAGCACTTGTTTCACATGAAGTGCGTAAAATTAGTTTATTCTGCCTCGTTCTCTTGACAGACACGCAAACCAGACTAATTAGGACCCCCAAAATAGCCGTGTGTGTGTCACTGTGATGACCCCATGCAGACCCCCTTTCAGCTCTTCACACAGCTCGCACAGAGTACAGAAAACCAATGGTATAGATGCCACAAACCCCACCGCCACATTAACCATAATTACTCATCACCTAAAAACCTAATCCATGGGTTGTTCAAGGTGGCTGTGGGGGTCTTATTACATAAATGAATCAAATAATGTGAGCTATTATGAGATTTTCTTCCAGCGAGAAAAACTGAGTCATTGTTACATGACTTACGTTTCATGGCAGCTGTTGCTGAACCCCCGTACTGAAGGTGATTCATTAATAACCAGACGCTGAACCGTTTGTCTATCACTGGCACTCACACTCTGGCTCAAAGTGTTAGTGAATAGGGCCGTGGTGTCGTGCTGGGCGGACATCTGCCTCCCTGCAGACTGTCAGAAGAAAGATACAATGGACACGAGCCATGTGAAGGCTTAGTGACTAAATTTAGACCGGAGACTGTAGCTTTCCAACAATAATGGCTCAAACCTCCGTCCGATAACTTGGTGTCTAAGCTGCTAAACTGTATGCTAGATGCACAGTATTAAATGCACAGTATTTCCCCCCCATGCCAAAATGCTTTAGAGAGGAAAAAAAACATCCCTAGCTTGACCAGGTAATGCACCGATTTTTCCCTTATCGTTACAAATCATTATGAACTAAAGTGATTCTCAGTCAATGTGAAGCGCTGATCGGTGAAGGTCTGTGGGTAGGCAAGATAAAGAACTTGAGAAAGTCTGGTCCAATTGATCGCATAATGTCTCGAAATGTAGATTGCAAAGAACATTATGTAAGTTGAGTGATAGCTTAATAATAATAAGAACCATAAAAACAATAATTATCTGCATTTGGAGATGTTGGTGCCCATTAAGGTCAAATATAACCCCCAACACACCAAGCCCAGTCTGCAGACCAGGTGCTTTCTGCTGGGCAGCGCTACATGAAATTGCTTCTACAACCAATTGTATTTCCGTGCACTCCCGCAGGGTCGTGCTGGCAATATGTTGAGGGAACAGACCACCATCAAATGAAACCCTTACGACACAACTGTTCCGTGATCAGCCCGCTGCGGCGCAGGGTTGAATTCTGCTGAAGTGTTTAGTATTAACACCTTGCTTCATTTGCCAGGCTTCCTTGTCTCTTACATTACCCTCCTTTGGGGGTGGGGTTTGAAAGACTTTCTGAATGAAGCGGTGAAAAGATCTCATCGATATCTAGGCCCTATTGAGATATATTTCTATTGATTATGGGTCAAGAGTCAGCTGACCTCAGTCCTTAACGACCAACAGGACTGAGTACAGTTCATGCAAGCGTATGGTTGATTGGCTTAGTTGTTATGTCTTTGTTAATATGCCACGCATATTCCCTTGTCTCCCCACACACAATGAAACCTAAAACCCTTTATGATCTTGATCAATATTGTGTGGCAGTCTATACAAGACAGTTCAGTGTGTTGCCCACTCGGTGGCGAGGCAATGACTCAGCATACACCGCAGAATACGCCGTCATGCTCTGAACAAAACATGAATTGATTTGGATGAATGGTAAAATCACAGTGGCTTGCAGCGTGGGTGCTCCATGTTGACTCACTGGTTTCCAAATGCACTAGGAGTAAAAGGGCAGCTCCCTTGTTGACTCCGTCCGCAGACCTGAATCCACATCCACATTCAAGGCAGAGCTCAAAAGCTACCATTCAGAGGGGCTCTCAGCCCTTATCTTATCGTTATTTACTTTGTCCTTGGGGACCGAAAGACGCTTTTAATTTGAATGTATTGTTATTATTGTCTCTCTGTCTAAGCCCACATATTTATAACCTTGCAGAACACAATTTCTTTATACCTGCCCAAACAACCATGAGAACGACCAGGATTGCAATCGGACAAGTGTACGCTCCAAAAACTAACATTAATTATTTTCAATTGGTACCTACTTTTGGTAAGGTAACGGTTATTGAAAGGGTGAGATGAGAGTTACTGATAGTATCGTTCCACCCAACTCACGTTGCTGTTCTGCTAAATGAGTTGTATTTTATTCAATCAATTTTCTTTTCTTACGATTACACAAATGTGTGTTTAGAGATACTCTGTACGGTTCAACACATAATCAAGACCTGATCAATATTTTACAAGCATTAAGATCATTTAAAATCATTTTCAATCCAGGTCCTCAATAACCAGAAAGAAATTTCCAGAAAGATTTTCTGAAAAAAAGTATAATCTGAAAACCTCTTACTTTTCTCTACCTTCACTGATAGGCCAAGCAAAGAAGGTGGAAGAAACTGTGGAAACCACAAAGGTAGGGTGTCCATGAATGGCAGAAACATTACACACACTACCACTGACCTCCTTAGGAGGCAGATTGTATTAATGTATGAAGTACTAAATGTCACTCATCTGTAATGATATAAAAGTTCTTCATTATTATTATTTCTTAAACTTTGGTTAATTTGTATCTATTTATTTATTTGTATTCATTTTCTTTGTCTGTTGTGGGGTGGCTTAACTTTAATAGTAAGTTCAGCTAGCTAAATAAAAATATGATACATGAAACGATATCAAAGTAATTGATTTAGGGATTTTCTCATCTCACATTTATAATTATAATCATTTCTCAATGAAAGAACCCTTTTTTGTCTCGTTCATACTAAATCATTTCAGTGAATTGGTTCATTATTGTTTGCACATACCTTAATTCACCAAAAGGGGGAGCTGTACAAAATAGGCCATGACATCAGGGCCTCTATCATCTCCAGCCAATTTCCCCTACTTCGTACTAAATAGGATGAAGGAGGGGGAGGGGGGCTTAGGTTGTCTTCATAGAACAAACAACATAACTATTAGAATTCCCCACATGATATTGCCATCAAATTGCTTGTTAAGTAGTGTCAGTATCAGGCTCTAAACTAAGTTGCTTACCTGAACTGACACAGACAAGGCGGAACTATAGTTTCCTCTAACATATTAGTGATTTGGATGTTTTGTTATCAAAGTTAACTGCAAGAATGTATGCTTTTGTGTGGGAAATGTTGTCTGTTGTTGTATCTCTGCAGAATTGAGACACACACTTGTAAACAGCATTCTGTTGGCTGAGTGGTCACTAGGAGTGACGTCGGCCGTCTTTAAGGCTTTCAGTGCCTTTTCAAAAGTGTTAAATTGCTATCCACCGACGTTTTTGTTAGTGGTAACGTTCCCATATGTCCACATATAGGCCTGCGTCTTTATCTTACTTCATTTGTCTTTGTGAGTTTAGTGTGTGCGCGATGTTTATACGTGAGTACGCTCATGCGTCACAATTATTGGGCATTGTCTGCCATTGTCTTCACGTTTTTGTACTTTTCTGCCAGCCCTAAGACGTCAGCCTGAACCGCTCCAGACTTTGATTATGACAGGGCCGTCGCTATGACTACGGTACGGGTCTATCGATGCAGACGAGTTAGTCAATATCAACATTTAAAATTATTTTCGGCCATTCAAAGCTTTATTCCTCCGTCAGTCAGGCGTCAGAGCCGGCTCAGGGACTAATTAAATCCCTGGCTCTGGTGCTTTATTCTCCTTGTTGTTGTTAAATTGGGTTGAAGGAAAGAGTTCTTGCACAAACACAGAATGCACGCCCTCCACTCCAAAGCTAAGACACTTATTATCGTATTTTGTGTTGGTTTGTGTGTTGCCGACGGCGTCTACACCACTTGAAATTCAAGCAGTGGATTAACGTTTTCCAAATCTAGAAAGCGTCTGTACAATTTCTGTTTTGCATTACGCCCCTGTCCTTATAATGAAGGGATAAAAACTAAAGGTCACGATGAGCAGAGCACATTAACAGAGATGGGGACATCCATCACCTACATCCATCTGCATTCTAGTCTCAATAAGCCCACATGCTATTCACATTCATGCTTTTAATGTAATTGCGTAGTTCCTAGATGGTTATGTAAGCTGAACATTGAGCCACAGATACTGAGATTACGTGATAACTAGAGCTGTCAGTTAAACGCGTTATTAACGGCGTTAACGCAAACCAATTTTAACGGCGTTAAAAAATTATCGCGCGATTAACGCAATTATTTTATTTAAAAAAAAAAAAAACCTTTTTTTTTTTTCTTTGGCTCAAAACAAAGAAGCAGTAGCCTGACTGCTATGTTCAAATGACATTTGTTCAAAGCAGTCGTTTAATTGCACTATAGGCTCTTTTTTTGTATCGTCCTGTTTTGATCAGTATATGCCAATGTTGTTATCAATAAAAAATCATTTGCACAAGGCAAGCCGATGCACCATGTTGATAAGAGAATTAAAATGAGAAGAATTATGGGACAAAAAAATCAAGGGATATTTAGCATAGAAAAATATTTTGCGATTAATCGCGATTAATTGTGAGTTAACTATGACATTAATGCGATTAATCACGATTAAATATTTTAATCGCTTGACAGCTCTAGTGATAACCCCTGATGGGTATTGCAAATATATATTCTGCCAAAGTCCAAATCAAAATATATTTAAAAATGTATAATTTTAAATGTAATTTAACAGTATTTGACTTATCCGGTTGTTTACAGGAATGCTTCAGCACTATGCTCTTTTGGAAGATGGTATTATGTATACATACAAACTGTTAAATGCTGACCGTGAGAGACGGCAGGTGAAACTGATCTCTGTCGGATGATTTCCTAGAACAGTGCAGTTATCAAGGAGATTTGAGGTCACAGACTCCATGACTCATTGTTATAGAGTAGGCAGGAGGATGTCTATTATTTTACACCAAAACTTCGGTGCTGACATTTGATTTTGTACACCCTGCATCCCGTGTGCTGTGAGTATGACGCAGTGAACAAATCTGTATTTCATTTGGTTAAAACAATTTGAAGGCCAGGGTTCGATAAGAAGATGTTTAATGTAATTATGCTTGGACCAACGTTTTTTTCTAAATATTGAGTAACATTATTGATTTCTTTTATCAATTTATTTTGCTTGCATTCAGTTAGAGGTGGAAAATAGGAAACTGCAAACTGCAATCAGTTACCTTCTATGTCTGAGATTGTTACCAGTTGTGACAAATGAACAAATGAATTGTCCGAAAATGTATTAACATTATTTCTTAAAAGCTTATATTGTTATGTGATGAATTGGCATCATTTACATTGAATGTACACTCCCACTTTTCCATATTGTCCTCTTATTCCCGGAAGTAATTTTGTGCCAAGTTGGGATTCATTTACATGCTCACTTTGGCAATGAAAACATATTGGTTTAGTCAGCAGTCACATGAGCTCCCCCAGCCCCCAACACTTCTTCCTGTTTAAACAGCAGAGATCCATCAGTAGGATTCATCAGACTTAAATCTAAATGAAATCACACCATTAACGAGTTTGATGGTAGAGGAAACCATCCTCCACAACCCAAACCAGTCATTGCAGCCGTCCCTAAATGGGGTTTTACAGGGATTCATGCAGATTATGTCATCATATTATTCTTAGGAATACATCTGGGAGGGGGGTGTGGATCAGGGTGCATTAAAATAAAAACAGCTAAAACACACATCAGTGTTTTTTCAGCTATTATGCTGACTTGACAATTGTTTAGTAATCTTCCGGATAGGATATCAGATTCTTGGAATGGTTTAGTAAAATTTATATATTTATAGTTAGTTATATATTTTTATTCCGTGATTATTTAATAATCACGGCATAAAAATATCTAACTTATTTTACTTCAAAAATGGTAGCTAAATCCAGATTAAAGGATGGTGTTTTTGACTAAACATTTGACCCACATATATCGTACTATAATACAGACGTGAAGTGGTGCTATTGTCAATAGGGGGAGTTGATGAGAAACATATGTTTGCGAGTCCGGTCGTAAAGAACCACTTCCCCAAGGAGCTGTCCCTTCAGCACCATGCTGTTGGCCGCGCTGGAGGCCCAGACTGTTCAACACACAGCCATACATCATATGTGATATGTAGGGCCGCACACAGAAATGGAGACTGCAATACTGAGCATAGCGGTCGAAATAAGCACATATATGAATGAAGAATCAAGAATCAAATGACAAATATGAAAGTGTGATCTCTTTGTCCCTGTACAAAGCCCAGCTGAATCTATCACTTAATAAATGCTAATACAATGCATCTACCAAGTATTACTTGGAAGGTGTATGGAAAGAAGTCATCCTTTAGGAAAATTCATGAAAGAAAACACAAATAGGATTCAGCGTCAGGGGTGGCATTAGAGCACCTGCTAAAGTCAAGGAGTAAGAATTAATTACAAATGCTATCAATGCAGTGTTCAGTGACAGCCGCACTGTCCGCAATATAGGCAAAAACTGGTTTGATTAAAAAAGCAGAATAAAAAGATGACTTGGTGATGACAAGAGATCCATGTGTCCATGTAGTTTGTGGTGTTGCTATCTCTACTGCAAATTAGAAATATGAAACATGCCATGTTTAATAGTCTTAAGTTGTTCTGAAGAGAACACTATAAGGCAGGACAGTTTGGGCAGATGCACAGAGCTCAGTGTCCCGAAGGACTGGTAGTCTGCGTTTCCTTTCGGTTTCACTAGAGCGGCGGTGATGAGGCTTGGCTGAGGCCTTCCCATACATGGGAACCTAACTCGTTACAGCAGCCCATGGAATATAAAAGATGCAAAATAAAATAAAGCGTATAGAGTATCCAATAATACATACATACATAGAATAATACAAAAAAAAAAAAAAAAATCACACATTAATTACAATGTCGTGCCATAAGGGTTTAAATGTACACGCCTAGGAGTAACACAATAAATGAGGCTAAGAGGTCCTTCACTACAGAATAAATACTTAATCACACATGTACAGTGGAAAGTGCACATTATTAAATTCAAGTATTGCAGTATTTAGGGTAAGTGAATTTTGACAGCACAATATTTCATAACAGATGGGTTATAGAGTCTTATGGCAGATGGAATATAAGACCTTCGGAAATGTTCCTTCTTACATGCTGGGTGTAGCAGTCTCTTACTAAAGGAACCTTTTTGTGCTGCCACTGTCTCATGGAGAGGATGAGAGGAATTGGACATGATGGATGCCAATTTGTCCAACATCCTCCAGCCCTTCCAACCAGCTTATTTAGTCCCTTCCATCCCTCTCAGAGAACCCACAACCCCAACAGGCTACTGCATAAAAAACAGATGCAGCAACAGTGTCATAAAAAAGTCCTTAACAGTGGCCTGCACACCCCAAAAGACCTCAATCTTCTCAGCTAATTGAGACGACTTTGGCCCTTCTTGTACAGGGCATCTGTGTTATGGACCAGTCCAGTTTATTGTTGAGGTGAACACCCAGGTATTTATAGACTGATACCACCTCAATGTCGCCTCCCTAAATGTTCACTGGTGCAATTTGTGTTGCCTTACGCCTGAAGTCAATCACCATTAACTTTGTCTTACTGGTGTTCATCTGAAGATGTTTTTATCTACACCATTCAACAAAGCTGGCGATGACCCCCCTGTACTGCAGCTCATTCCCCTTTGTAACACAGCCAACAATGGCTGTGTCATCAGATAAATTCTGGAGATGACGACATCTGTGCGTAATGTATCTGAAGTCTGAAGTGCACAGGGTTAAGAGAAAGGGGGAGAGATACAATATAGATACAAGTTGTAGTCAAGAGCTGTTGAGATAAATATTACAAAGGGCGCATCGTTTGAAAGTGTGCATCCATAGATCAAGCCACACAAACAGCCGTGTACACACACCAAAGACAAACCCACACGCTTATCTACAGCCACGTATCATTGAAATATCCCTCAAGCAGCAAAGTATCGCCAAGGTCTTGAATAAGGAAGACTTGAAGGAACTATTAGTATTGTTGTATAATGGATTTAATCTAACACAATAAAAATGTGGTAACGCCCTAAAAGAAAATACACATTTTGTCTTTTGATTACACATAATCAAAACCATGAAAAAGAATGCACCAAAGATAAAATTGTGAATAGAAGGGTTTTGGTGCTCTTATAACGCTTGTACGAGCGATTTAAGCACACATCTTCATACGAGTTGTTTTGGTTGAGGCTCCTTGTCTCATCACATGGGTGGAATGAGTTTCAATTTTATGTTCTATGTTAGCACCGTAGCGTTACAAGTAGTGCAAGTAAATGAACATGGCTAAAATATTAATAAAACCAAACAGATGGTTTAAATAACACATTTATGAAAACGTTAGGTAACGCTTGCATAATGAATATTTCCCCTTCTGCCCATGTGGACAACAGGGTTGATTTAATACATTGTACGTACTCCTGTACGTACACCTGTGCTGGGACTGTGTGACTCTGTGTGAAAGAGACATGTACGGTCTGTCTCTTGGTGTAACCTGGCTTCTGTCTTACACTGCAGTTTTGACAGCATCTGCAGTGGCCTAAGGGGAGAGAGAGAGAGAGAGAGAGAGGCTGGAGCGGGCTAACAATACAGATTGAGAGTGTGTCGGGTTGTTCTCTGAACCACAGCGTACACACCGTAGGATTTCTGCTGATCCCCATATCCAGTTATCTTCATTGCAGTAATATCCCCTACCCTGGTCTGGTTCAATGCTGCTGCTGCTTGAACTTTTTGGGCCTCATGTTAAGGCGAGATGCCCATCATCGTAAACTCCTCCTTCTCCTTACAGTTGTATACAAAGCTCTGTCTGTCTGTCTGTCTGTCTGTCTGTCTGTCTGTCTGTCTGTCTGTCTGTCTGTCTGTCTGTCTGTCTGTCTGTCTGTCTCTGCCTCACTCTCAGATCCTTGGTCTTAATTTATATTGTTCTACCTCCTCCTCACTCCCAGGCTTCTGTCAGTCACACCTGACTCTTTTCTGCATCATAGAAGGCAGCGTGGGGGGCTGGGTCACTCAGTCAGGCTCATAAAACAAGTGATGACTCTTAACTTCGCGTGATTGAAAATAGCAAACTTTAATTTACAGTTTTTCTCAGTCGCTTTGGTGCATTTCTGAGATCAGAATTGAAATTTGCAAAACAATTTTCATTTCTCAAAACAATTTGTGCAAATAATAGCATAACACCATGGATTTCACGCAAAAGCAATTCTCTTGCACAAAATCTATAGTTCGTTTCTCAATAGTAAATATCTGTGTCAATGAACATGTCAGTGCAATCAAAATGACAAGTCCTTGTGTCATTGTGTACGGATAAGACAGTCAAATTGCTTAGTCATGTTGTCAATATAACAGTGTACTCTGGAGGGATGTTCTGATGTAAACCATGGCTAAAGTTTTGAAGACAATTATTGTAGAGACTGGACAAGATTCACATTTACGCTTTGACTGCTTGTATTGTAATTTGTTGACAGACCATGTCATTGCTAGAAATGTGAACATAGGAAAAGCTCCTTAGTGTAAACTGTACATGCATTGCTGTAGGAATTACAGTGCAGTCATCCTACACCTGACTTTCCTGTCTGCTGGGCCACAAATTCTCAGACAATGTAACATTGTGTTGTGCTCCAGCTATATATATACTTGCCAGTTCATGGTTCAAGAGATGCACCTCTGAGCTATTCCAGTAAACTGGTTGATCGTTGGTTGATCCAACACTTCACACATTTCCCTTCTTTAGAGAAAGTCAAGATTCACCTGGTAGCAATTTACCAATTCAGGACAGATTTAGAAAAAAAGTCTAATGGAAATGTATATAAATATGCTTGACATATTATGACAACTTGTTCAACCATTTTGCATGTAAAGACTTATGCAATGAGCTAATGCCTAAATGTTGTGGGGGTGAAACTATTCAATAGAGACCCATTACAATACATTTTGATCAAAATGACATTTAAGCAATTGATAATGTAGGAAAGAGCAGAGAATTGTACATAATAATTTGCATGAATGTACCAAAGCATTTGCAACTTGTTCAAAGAAATGATAAACTGCTTTTTTGATGTGCACAAACGACACAATGATGTGAAGATCGAACAGGTAGTTTTTAGAATTTCAATTCTGATCTGAGAAATGTACCAAAGCAAATGAGAAAAACTGTAATTTAATTAAACAATGGATACAATTAATTCAACAAATGAGTTGTGAATGGCACATTTGATGGTTGTTTGATGGTTGCTAGAACCATTTCCCTAGGGGGGAATGCTTCTCCATAGTGGATTTTCATGCCTGAGTTTTAAAATGGCTTTACCTTAGACATCCATCACCAAAGCCATATAATATTTTTAGGAGCAGGGAGGCAGCAAAAGTATGGAGACAGGAGGAGAGGAATATACAAGGCCAGAGAGGTGGGGGTTATAAAGGCATGTGGCAAATGTCAAGGGGGACGACCCCCGTACCCCCAATCCTATTGTGTCGTCTCCCCCCCCCACCTTCCCCTATGTGAAAGTCACTCCGACGCCCTCGTTCATATTGTTCAATGAGGAACCTGTTGGGCTTCAACATGGTGGTCTGTGTGCCTCTTGGGTCTATAGATTATAGAAGGTATCGCTACCCTGTTCGATATAAGTCCCTTTAATTCCAACAACAACATACATATTATAGTAAATAAGTACAATGAGTGTCGATTACCTCTCAAGCCTCCTTACCCCTTGTGTTTACTAACATAAAAGGGCAGGTTTTAATGTGCTATAATCCTGTTGATTCCTTAATGGCTGATGAAGCTGGATTTATTCTTATGTATTCTGTTTATGGGAGTGTTGTTGTGTGAATTAGCCTAGGCATTAGCCTGCCCGCTAACGAGGTGTAGTTTGCATGCAGTGCCTTAAGGGGATTAGACTAGAAGAATGTTCTGCACTTTGACCTGGCGAGCGTGGTCAAGTGGACCATTGTGGGTCCGCGGAAGCCCATTACAGTGGACGGCAGAGGGCTTTGTGACCCATCTGGCCCGGAGTCGCTGGGGGATTTCCCTAAGCGTTAAGCCCATGTTGTTCGCTTTTCAATGGGAAGCATGAGAGATGGCCCCTTGATTCGAGAAAAAAGGACAGAAAAAACGATGTTTACGATGGTGATAGAAGTAGAACACATCTATATCAAACATGACTCCCGGGACAAATAAGCAAACACTCACACACACACACACACAACCTCAAACAGTAGCCCTTTTGCACGCTGAGTGCATTAAGAGATTAGCAGGGCTGGCTGCTGACACTGATTAGGGCTTGAGTTCATCAAAAAAGACTGAAGGGCCAGTAACAGGTCCCCGTCCCCCCCACCCCTCTTCCCAGTCCTCCCCACTGGTGTGTTTGTTGAGAGAGCTGATCAAAGCAATACCAACCACCTGCAGCAGCCTCTTAAAGGAGTACGTCCTTTCTCCAGCCTGTAGCCACCCCCTACTGACACACCCCTGGTTCACATCGAGCCAGGGAGAGCGCTGTATAGGAAACGAGAGAGAGCCATGTGGGGAGAGAGAGAGAGAGAGAGAGAGAGAGAGAGAGAGAGAGAGAGAGAGAGAGAGAGAGAGAGAGAGAGAGAGAGAGAGAGAGAGAGAGAGAGACTGGGAAGGGGAGGAGGTGCCCTGCTGCCCTGCTTGCGCATGCTCATCACCAGCCCCGGCAAGTGCAGCTTTCATCCGCAGCAATGGGGGCCAGGAGTGGGAGGGAGAGAGAGAGAGAGAGTGTGTGCCAGGGTGTGTGTGTGTGTCTATGTGTATGTGTGTGAGCGAAACAGAGCACAGTAGCTGTCAGAGGGAAAGCGTGAGAGCTTTGTGTCGGGCCTTAGACAAAACCAACAGAAAACGGGACACATAGTTAGGAGAGGAGGAGGAGGAGAATTGAGGGAATCCTTCTGGCATTTGTTAGCAATTATACGCCCAGTCCCGTCGGTGTGTCGGCGCCGATGCGGTGAGTACTGCAGGGCTGGGCACCTTTCTCCTCCCACCACAGACACAACTACAAGTACAGCTACAAGTACAGCTACAGCGAGCCGCCGCCGCCGCTGCTCCAGCGGATACCGGGGGCAGAAAGGAGAAAGGAGAGGAGGAGTTTTGTTTTTCTCTCTCTGGCACGAGAACTCAGCACTGCGGCACCTCCGGCGGGAAACCGAGGAGGAGAACGCGGCTCAGGAGGGAGGAGAGGAGAGGAGAGGAGAGGAGAGGAGAGGAGAGGAGGCACCGTCTTTTCTTTTGTTGTCGAGTTGGTGTTCTTTTTTTTTCTGGCGGGGTGGGGACGGGGGGAGTAGCTGTGGCGGTGTCTCCTGGCGTCGCCGGTGTCCCCCCGCTGTCCCGGTCTTTGTATGGGAGGCTGTGGTGGGGCAGCATGTGGCGGTGCAAGCGGGCAGCCCGGTGCCCCCGACTCACTGTGGCCTGCGGACACCCCTCATCGTCTCAATGAAAGGCTTCAAGCTCGCCTGGTAAGGCTCGACGCACACGCGCGCTGCACATGGTCGTCACCACTCCACAGCACAGCAGCGCGTGTACTGTGTACGCCGTCCGGCGAAACAACCTGTTTATCTGTTCCGTTGAGTAGATCAGACCGTAAGGGGGTAGAGGGGTTCTCAGAAGTGTCGTGCATGCCTGCCTTGTCTCCTTTGCTGTTGTCCTGCCCCTGTGGTTCTGAGTCTCCTTCATTAAGAATGACTGGAGGCCTGGCCCGATGGGAAAGGACACGTTTGTTCATGGTTCTTCTCTGGTGCTGCGGCTCCTTTAAAGGACAGACGCATCCATCTATGTGTTGCGGTAACTTTCTGTGGACATCGTTGTTGACTCACTCTGTAATTCTAAAACTGCAACTCTGTACCATTATGTAAATGGCTGCAAAGCCAAGGGGGGTGGATGCTATACCAACCATGTATTAAGGGCTAAATTACAACAACAGTTAAGCCCCCGACCGGGACATTCATGCCCGGAACATTGCCAAGCCTGAAGCTAGATGTGTGTGTGTGTGTGTGTGTGTGTGTGTGTGTGTGTGTGTGTGTGTGTGTGTGTGTGTGTGTGTGTGTGTGTGTGTGTGTGTGTGTGTGTGTGTGTGTGTGTGTGTCTCTGTGTGTGTGTCTCTGTGTGTTTGTGTGACTGTGGCGACCCTATTCTGTTCCCCTTTGGCTATGTGTGTGTGTGTGTGTGTGTGTGTGTGTGTGTGTGTGTGTGTGTGTGTGTGTGTGTGTGTGTGTGTGTGTGTGTGTGTGTGTGTGTGTGTGCAGAGCAGCTGAGGAGAGGGCTGTCACGTGTCTCGCTGCAAGAGAGCAGGCACATGTCGTCGTCCCCCCCCCCCGACCCACCCACCCTCTCTCCTTGTCCCTCCCTCGCTCCCTCTATATCTAGCTCACTCTCCTCTTTCCCTCCATCCCATCCCTCACTTTAGCTCCTGTGCCTCACACTTAAACAAACAAACGGTCGTCTGACGGGCAGTGATGTCATGCCCTGCTCCCCTGAACTGGGGCAACGTTGTCGTCTCCCACCCAGCATACGTCCGTTGCCCTCATACCTCTTCCCTTGCTGTGACTCCCCTGCTCTATCTTTCCACCTCCCATCCCTCTCTCTCTCGCCACGCTCCTTGTCTCCCTGGATATGTTTAGAGTACCGTAAGGGGGGGGAGAATGAACAATTTGAAGGCGAGCTGTTTTGACAACGTGCGTCCTGCATCTGTATTCCCTAATATTTCCCTCTTTATTTCCCTCTTTATTTCTCTCTCTCTCTCTCTCTCTCTCTCTCTCTCTCTCTCTCTCTCTCTCTCTCTCTCCCTCTCCCTCTCTCTCTCTCCCCCTCTCTCTCTCTCTCTCTCTCTCTCTCTCTCTCTCTCTCTCTCTCTCTCTCTCTCTCTCTATCTCCCTCTCTCTCTCTTTTGTTTTTTCTGTCTTTTCCCTGGTCTTCTTGTGTAACGTATCCTTCTGGTAGTTGTTCTTATCCCTGGCTATACGTCTGCGGAGGTTAAGGTTTTCGCCCCCAGTGACAACCCGGCATCCAACCCCCCCGCTCCCTATACACCCAGCTGACGTCCAGCCGTATCACTACAGATAGCATCCTTTACAGCTAGCCTC
The DNA here is from genome assembly GCF_902167405.1 of Gadus morhua. Classification (NCBI taxonomy): domain Eukaryota; kingdom Metazoa; phylum Chordata; class Actinopteri; order Gadiformes; family Gadidae; genus Gadus; species Gadus morhua. The sequence goes on from NC_044063.1 coordinate 16,142,578, forward strand.
TGAGCCGAGGCAGACAGGTCATTGAGCTCCGTCTGTCTGGCGTTCTGTGCTTCCCGTCTTTTGGGCTCTCTTGAGGTAAGGTCAACGGGTACTCTGGCTAACGAACCGGGGCTCCCGTTATGATTGAAGTGTGAGTCTAATCAAAGCTCGGTGTTGAGGCTTGTGATGAGCAAGTCAGCGCAGCCAAGCGTCCTGGACTGCGGCCTTCACACATGTCCCGTGTTCAGAACGACACGCCGTTTTGTTACATTATTTCTTTGCATAATATACACATGACCGTACGTTAAGAAAGTAAACCAAGGGGGCACCCCTAGAACGCGTACCATATAGGCCCAGTCCTGAACGCAGCAACCCGGGTTTGAATCCTGCCCGTGGTCATTTGCTGCATGTCCTCCCCTCCATCTCCCTCACCTTCCTCTATATCTCACTCTGTAATATAGCATGAAATAAGCAAGTGTGCCAGAGGTGAGCGGGAGCAGCCCACTCTTACGTCACTCTGTCTGGGTTTGTGTGCGCTGGTTCGCTGCGGCCCCTGGGGGGAGATTCCGCAGCGTAGGAAGAGCGGTGAGACCCACGCGTCGGCCCATTGATCAACGCCTCGGTCGGTGCCGCGCTCCTTTTGTCTCGGACTCCCCGGCAGGCTCTCATGTGCAGAACACAGACGGTGTCAGCGCGAGAGGAAGCGGCCCGCTAACGAGCGCCATGACGGATGGTGACGAGGAGGCAGGCGCGAGAAAAAAGCGCCCTTCATTCAGATGATGCTGCTTAGCACCTTAGGGTACTTTAGATGTTCAGCTCTATTTTAACGTCTGGCTGTTGCTAACCGGCAAAAAACGGATCTGGATGAAGATAGATATTTGCAAAGTTTTGAACAAGGTTTTTTTTCCCTCTTGTATTCTTTATACATTCCGAAGTGTTGTTTTCCTAGTGGCTGTGTGTGTGTGTGTGTGTGTGTGTGTGTGTGTGTGTGTGTGTGTGTGTGTGTGTGTGTGTGTGTGTGTGTGTGTGTGTGTGTGTGTGTGTGTGTGCGTGCGTGCGTGCGTGTGTGTGTGTGTTTAAGTATGTGGGGTTTGGTGGGTGACAGCAAAACTAGCATTCTTGTCAGCTGTCTTAATGGGCGGGGAGTGCTGAGAGTTTTTCATGATTTGGCAATTGCTCCTAATTGTTGGTATTTGACTCAAACATGACATTTAGAGGAAAGCACAGCTGGCCAGGACCTAGCACACAAATGCATGCACCTAACACACAAACGAATGCACACACACACAAAAAAATGAGTGCAAGTCTGCGGATGATAGATGATTGGACCAAACATAGCCCATACATTCTATCTATTAAGCTCTGTGCTAGTTCCATCTTCCTTTTGGTTTCGCATATCTTGTCACCTCTGCCCGGATTTAGGCATTTGCATATAATATAATAACGGCATTTACATAGCACTCTTTCTTATTTTATGCTGTGTGTGACCCCCCTCCCTCCCACACACACAAACACGTACACAGTACAGAATAAGAAGAGGGCTGCAGCCCTTTCACACAACTCAGAGAAGGAACTTACACAACACAATGGCAAGCGTGCACTCACAAAGACTAACAATCACACACGGGGTTATCGATACATGCCGTCATTCTGCATGCGCTAATAACCATCATACGGAACGCATTGATATGTCACACGCCACTTGTAAATTCAGCACCTTTCGACATGCATTCAGTGTACACACACACACACACACACACACACACACACACACACACACACACACACACACACACACGCACACACACACACATACACACACACACACACACACGCACGCACACACCATCTACAAATTTGAAGGATACAGCTGTCAATGAGATGGAGGGGCTTTGATGATCCTCTCTCTCTCTCTCTCTCTCGCTCTCTCTCCCTTTCTCTCTCTCTCTCTCCGTCTGGCACCTACAGAACTGCTCGTTTCCGTGGCACTTGACTTCATGCCATTCACGATTTGCTATCTAATATTTGGTTTCCTGATGTAAATGGATTGTGATTTCATTTGCTTCTTTGTCATAATGGTCAAAGGAGATGGCGGTGATTCCATGGTGTTGGTTTGCCAACATATTTTGTTGTGTTGTTTTTGTCAGTATTGTTTCTCTGCCATGCAGTACTTTCAGAATTGTATTGGATGGTCCTATTTAATTGAAGTATACAGTGTGTTATACTCTCAGCCTTAGCTGTTCTTAAATTCATATTTGTACTAAGCATCCTCGGGAGACTACTGAATTGACTTCACAAAATTGATTGATAAACATGTAGTGTTTTTCACTCCACAATCTTTGGCTCATTCAGAAAATGATTCCTTCCTTTATTGTGTTAAATCATCTTGTCTAATCTTGTTAAGTATACATTTGGGAGGCCATGTAGGCTCTATGTCAGTGAATTGTGATACCCAATACTATATGTACAACAACTATTGTCCCTTATTTAAGGATTAGTATAATATTTTAAGGAATTATGAGCAAAGTAATATTAACAGTAAGTGTGCTTTGCTCACTTCTTAAATCTTGAAAATCCTACCATGTATTTTCTGGACCAAAGTTCAGCAAGGACCAAAGGACTAATACACTATACTATACCTACTATACCTACTATACCTATATCTACACTACATTGTCCTCAGTTCACCCTGTGTCCTTTTCTTTGGCTTGAAGAGAGTGCCCATGTTCACACACAGACACACAATCTGTCCCCTGTTGTGTCACCCTGTGTGTTTCCGTCGGGCGGTCCACAGCGAGGCGGATGGCTGCCCTCCTGTCCCTGGCCCAGCGAAACAGCCTGTACTACTCAGCCTTTATCCTGCCTGCCAGCACCTCCCCTCCGCTGCCGACACCCGGCCGCTGTAAATAATTGCTGTTCCTTGTTGTCAGAGCGCTTTTTCTACTTCCGTTCCGTAGGTCTGAATGTTGAGCAAAGCATTTTTCCAGTCCCCCGAAAAAAAGTCATTTGCAGATTTATACGTAAGTGTTGAGACAGATTCCGAAATTATGTAGCCATGTTTAAACTTGTGTTGAGACTTCTTGCAGTGTTTTTCTATCAATAAACAGACCCTTTTAGTTGCTCATTAGTTGCTTATCCCTTGATTGAATCCAGCATGTGGACTCCAAGTGCTTTAAGCATCTGAGCTTGGAACTCACTCTCACAGAGTAAAGATGAGGGTGAATCTGTATGGAGCCTGGGGCACGCGATGATGACCTAATTGGGATTGAACTTTGCTGTGTGGTCTTTTTTTTTTGTACACACCACATTTTACGTAAAAAGAGGGGGACCTCATTGATGGGCGAGCGTGTCTCTATAACAGTGCAATCCTCTACTCACACCCGGCTTGCTCTTGACTGTCTCACACTGGTGTCCCACTTCAAGTAGTGGTGCACATGAATAGCTTGACAAGCTGCCATGGCAACAACATGGGCCGAGGCACAGCGGAGCTGACAGACATTTCCGATGCAATGACTCCAGCGGGGTGCTGTATCGGCGGGTTCCCATGACAACATCATCAACAGCTCTCGCGCTGTGCATATAGAACATAGAGCACAATCTTAAAAGGCTTTAACCTTCAGTACGATTACTTAAAATGCAACGTTCACTCTCTGCGATTGTCATATCTTACCCACCACAGATAGCGGAGGCACACACACCTCTGAACCATAAGTTGCTTTAACTTATGCACAACATTTCCCTGAAGTCTATGATTAGATCCCGTTGACGTCCAACACACCGCCCCTATATGACTCTCTAACTCTTCCACGGTCCACTCTGGTGCTGGATGCCGTGACGTTTACCATCTGCGTGTCCATCGGTGGGGCGGCTCTGAGAACAGGGGTCACCCCGTAACTAGGTCACCAGCCTGTGTGAGGCCTGGCCAGCTTCACCCGAGAACAGAGTGCTCCGGTCGGGGCAGAGGGGCTCTCTTTGTTCCCCAGTAGGGCTCCGCTCGGCGCTCCCACACAGGCAGCCAGCAGGGGCACAAGGCTCCGGTGGTCGGGGGGGGGGGGTGTCCCTGCACCGCCAGGGCCCTCGCCCCCCCAGGCTTCTGACATTTACTCTCAGTGTGGTTGTTTTATCACTCCATAAAGGCCACACGGGCGTCAACGCTTTTGTTCGCAGTCAGCATATCTGAGAACTTTCCGTTTCGTGGTGATTGGTGTTGACGATGACATCACCTCAGCACACGCTATACCCCTGCCGTCGTACCCGGGTTTACAGATTCTCGTTTTAACTTTGTGTGTTCGCTTTTGTATATTTTTTTAAACAAATGGTTCTTTTGAATCATGCAATGTCCGGGATAGGTGAATGAATGCGAGCAGACATGAGCACAGCAGTGGAATGATAGTGGACGTTCCAGGCCGCTGGCGATAGCGTTTTGGGGTGTCGGTGACATTTACCATTGAGTTCTTGAACCTGCTTGGACATTAGAAGTGAAAAGCCAGCCCCCACAAAGTCGCTCAACCAATCAGAATCGTCTATATTACATAAAATATAAACACGTAAAAACTATATCCAATGCGCAAATTAGCCAAAACCTGGATTTAATTAGTAGCTTAGGTATAATGACTAAACAACAACATAACACTTTAGTGTGGAGGCCACTTCTAAAGTGGTATTCAAATTACTGCAGCATAAAAGCCAGGATCTGTGTTGCTGACTTTCTAATTCACTTAAGGGGAAACTATCTTCATCTTTAGCCAATACTGTTTTTAGCTCTTTAAACATTTTGAGACATGCAGCTAGAACTGCTCTGGCTACCTTACACACAAAATAACTATCTGTGGAAGCAATTGACGTAAGCACTTTCCACTGCGGCAGGACTGACTAACGACCAAAGTTGCTACCGGTGATATATGAAGACATTCTGTTCTTTTTATGGTTCTTTTCACGAACACTTTAAAATAATAATAAATGTGCATAGTGAAGCAAGATGTATGCATCATGGAGAATATATTCTGCCTATTTTTTGGGCTTATTATTTTATATGCATCATACTTGATACGCAGGGTTAGCGCAGAAAATGTGTTAGTGGTGAAGAAGTTCATGTTTTGGTGGGATGGTGGTGGGATTTGGCGTCAAATTTGGGGGGGGGGCTCCACTTTTTTTACAGGTGGACCATTAATGCTGCTTTTCATGCAGGCTGTCAGACTGTTGCCCTGCAGCCTGATATATACACAGAGAGGGAATGAAGTTTAGATTATTTGAATGTGTACAAAAATACATTTTGATTATGTTATATATGGTTATTTGTGTGTAGCTTATTTGGTTGCACAGGTTTATTCAAAAAGGTTTTTCTACAAATCAACATGTTTGGCAAAATAAATATTTCTCGTTTTTGTATTCCAAGGATTTTATGAAATTGCATGTCCTTATTGAGGACACGCAACGAATTCCAAGGATTTTATGAAATTGAATGTCCTTATTGAGTACACACACCGTCTGAATTTACGTTATAGGGCTTGTAAATTGCATCTCAACGGCCGCTGTCACTTTGGGAGCCTAGGAGCATTGGACTGTTAGTTATTATTTTAGTAGTAATGTTTTTATGTTTATTGTTATTATCGTGAAATGAGTTGGCATTATGGGGGCCCATTGTTGTGTTTGAAACTGCGAGAGCGTTTCTCATGGGAGATGCTGCAAACCAAAGTTTTCATTAGCCTTGGTTAGGGTTTCTATACGTTGTATTTGGATTTAAAAGTACCACAGCTCTCCTGAGTCCTCTTTATATGGAATATGGAGTATTGCCAAAAAAAAACTCCCATGATGCATTCTGATGTACAAGCTGTATTGATCTTAAGATAAAAGTATAAATCAACCGGACTTCAAGACTATTGTGTGAATGTTTCACCTGCAAGGCTGCACTCAACGCCATGCAGAGACGGTGTGATTTTAGGAGGGTAAGCTTAGAATGTAAAGTGACCTGAAAGCCAGTGATGTCAGCTCCGCCATTCATGAAAAGCATGAATAATTAAGCAGCAAGCAGGCTCGGCAGAAGCAGAATGCAAAGTGGAAGCTGTCTCCCCTCTCTCTTCTCTGCACTATCTCTCTCCCTCTTGTCTGCCTCTCTGTTGCTTTTTTACATTCTGTGTTTTGATCGATTTCACCACAATTCCCCTTCTTCCTCATCACCACCATCATCATCATCTTCATCAGCCTGCCCAACATGAAATTCCGCCCTGTACAACACAACAGGGGAAGGGAGGGGGGTGGGTTTGATCGCGCGAGATCCGTCTCCGTGCCTCGTGGATACTGGGGTGCGCAGCGATGGTGGTGGATGTGAGAGTGGAGCAGGCTGGGAGAGCGACGGAAGAGGGGAGTGGGGAGGGAGAGGGACGCCCCTGCTGCTGCACGAGACATGGCAGTCGCTCAGCCGCCGCTCAGCTAACCCGAGAAGACGGAGAGGATACAATAGAGTGAAGGATACCACGAGGACAGCCTGATCATTGTTGTGAATAGACTCCCGCGCCCACCGCCCCTGCCGCAGCGTTTGTTTGGGAGACACACGTCTCTCTCTCTCTCTCTCTCTCTCTCTCTCTCTCTCTCTCTCTCTCGTTCTCTCTCTCTCTCTCTCTCTCTCTCTCTCTCTCTCTCTCTCTCTCTCTCTCTCTCTCTGTCTCTCTCTCTCTCTCTCTCTCTCTCTCTCTCTCTCTCTCGTTCTCTCTCTCTCTTTCGCTCTCTCTCTCCCTTTCTCATTCTCTTTCTCTCTCATTCTCTCTCACTTGCAGACCCCATCTTTGTGCAGTTATTTCCGGCGTCTTCTTCTTTTTTTTCTTTTCCTGCCCTCTTTATCCTCCTGGAATGCTCCGGAACTCCTCCGTACCTACTGCCCTGCATCCCTCATTCCTGTGTCTTTCCCCCTTCCTCCTCCTCCTCCTCCTGCTACTCGTCCTCTTCCCCGTGGCGCTCTGCCTATTCCCCAGCCTTGGGTGCTTGCGTGGTGAATGAAGGCGTATGAGCAAAGGCTGGTCGTTGTGGAGCTGCTGTCTACATGGCGACTTGCAGGTCAGTCTTCTTTGAGGGGGGGGGGGTCGGAGACAAATACTTCGGTCAATGTGAATTGACCCCCTCAGGTTGACCCTCCATCCACACCGATTTGCAGGGAAATCGCCTCACACACAGACACAATTGTTTGTGTTGGAGTTTGTGTTTGATGGGGTGGAGTTTGGGGGGGGGGGGGGGGGGGGGGGGGAGGTGTGTGTGTAAGGGTGTAAGGGCTGTGGGGTGGGGTGGGGTTCAGGGGGTGGGGGGGGGGGGGTTCTCTACAGTCCATCAGCACCTTTCCTAGGGCAGGTGGCGTTGTGGGCGGCGTAAGCTGGTTATTAGGAGATCAGAGCAGGCAGAGGGAAGATCAGTAGTCCTTAAGCCTCCTAAAGGAGATCTACCTGTGCCTCTCTCTCTCTCCGTCTCAGGCATTCTCTTTCTCTGTCTCTCTGTCGTCTCTCTTTCGTTCCTTCTTGAGAGAAATCCTTTTCTTTTCCGGCCCGGTGTCCCGTTGAGAGGGAGAGAGAGACAGATAAGGACTGGGAGAGAGGGAGAGAGGGAGAGAGAGATGATTCGTTGGATGAACAGCTCTCTTCGGGGGGCTCCCTGCGACGACATGGTGGTGTTGGAGTGCATGGCTTCGGCCGACGGGAGCTGCCGCTGTCTGGAGGGCTGCTACGGCGAGGTGTTGAAGGACTGGGTCTTTCACCTAGGGTACGGCTGTGTGTGTGTGTGTATGTGTGTGTGTGTGTGTGCTGAAGTGTGTGAGTTTGCGTCGAAGTATGGGTGTGCATGTGTGTGCACGTTGTAGTGTGTGTGTGTGTGTGTCTCTGTGTGTGTGTGTGTGTGTGTGTGTTGTACTGTGTTTGTGTGTGTGTGTGTCATTGAAGTGTGTGTGTGTGTGCATTGCTTTGAAGCGCTAGGTGCGGCACACTCCATTACTAGGTTAGGACCGGAGTACTTTGGTGTTTGTGTTTATGTTGTTTCCCTGCGTGTCAGGGGACTGTTAAATAGATCAAACGTGCTCTGGCTGACACACCAACTCTACCTCGGTTCGGGTAGACATGGGAAGAGGCGTTCCTGCGCTTCGGGTGCGATGAGTGGGCGTGTGGACGCACTCCCCTGCATTTGTATATGAGCGGTTGTTTCATGAGTGTTTGCAGGTTAGCATCGCTGCTGTTAGCATTGTTGCTACTGACATTGTTGCTGGCCATGGACTCGCTCTGCCCCTGTCGCTCTGCCTGATTGTTGTTTTATTTGAGGGTCAGCAAAACGCCAAAGTGAAAAAACAACATTGCGGCTTGGAAAGACCCAGAACTCGGGGGGGGGGGGGGGAGGGAGTTTAGCAGCGTGTGTAAAGTGAGTCCTTTGGACAGCGTGAGCTCAGTTGGATTTAAAGATTGAGAGCTTATTTGACACACACATGTTTGCAACACCAGTCGCACAAATAGAAAGAACTGTCTGTCAAGAGACTCTGAAGTGCGGATAAGTCCTGAATCCATAGACCATTATACAGCCCTATAGTATATAGAGCTATATATAAGTCTCAGGGGCATACTATAATAGTATTCACAGTAACACGCCGCACCATAACATC
>NC_044063.1:16156182-16186182 GCF_902167405.1 Gadus morhua
AGCAGGTGGTCCAGAGGACCTACTCGCTGCAGTCTGCACGCAGCGGCGGCAAAAACTCCAAGGTGAGAGGACGCTTCTCAGTGCACACCACAAACAGCTCTGCTAACACCTAGCCGCTGTTGCTGTTGTTATTGGCTGTGTACAGAAGTGTTATTGAACTGGCTGGATCATTCTGTGTCAGAGTTGAGATATTGAGGTTTATGTGGGTTTCTGTTGCTAGCTGGGAACTGGGGTTTCGTTAAATAGTGACTACAGTGCTTACAGAATGGTATATACTGGATCATTTGAAAGCGTAGTAAGTATGACATAGTGTCATACAGTGTGCCACTAGATGGTCATTTCATAGACTGGGACAGATTGAAATGTGTATGGCCAGCCAACCCTGTGTTTTAGGCTGATCAATAATAATTAGATTTTTACACAAACAACTAGTTATTTGAGACTGAACTTGAAAGTCTTTCTAAAAGATATGTTTTTTACACCTCAAAAGAGCAGACGATGAACATTATCTTGCTGTGACAGAATAACGAAGTGCGTTGTGATTGAAATTACTATGACATTGATGCAAATGATAAATTGAATGTGGATGGAAATGTAGAGAATTCTTAAAGTGACAGTGTAACGGCATGACGTCAGCAGCTCTGCGCTTTCCTTTGCCCATAAACTCCCATCTTGACTCCGTACGGCCCCAACACAATGTATAGGAGTTGAGACACTGGCGTTACTCTTGTCTTGATACAGGCAGAGTTATACCCTTGCTTCCTCCCTTTGTTCATTCAATATTACTTGCTTTTGTTACGACCAAGCCATTCACAGACTGTGTCAGGGCGGATCAAGACTCAGTTTTAGTCGGTTTTTCTCCCTGGTAATTTCCATACTGAGATGAGGGTGTTAGTTAGTTTCATTAGTGAGCGGTTATTTTCACTGTCTCAGTGTGATTGTAGTTATTACTGATTGATAGTCCCCATTCATTCCACCCTGTGTTGCACAAACATATTTCATATTTTCTTTCATAAAATATCTTGAAAAAGCATGCTTAGATGCGTGTTGTACCTCAATGGGGGGACGCAGCAGATGATTTAAATGCACACTCATTCAGTCTTCTTAACATGAGCAGAACATTAGCAGTCTATGACAACAGAAGATCAAAGGCACAACACTACAAATGTTAAAACAGTCTAAAATTAACACTCTGCTTCATATCATCAGCGGGGAGCAGTTTCAAGAATTAATTTAGATTGAGTCTGAGAGCTACACCACATGTTAAGTCGTCCTTGGCAGTGAATACATTTCTGCTTCCTTTTGGACACAGTGGGCGATCAGAGATAACCATCGTGTGCAAGTGACCGTCCATGCATAGAGGATGGTAGCCTATTACGCCGTTCCTCTCACCGGACGTATCTAAATCCAATCTAAGTCGCCTGCACAAAATGATAAATAATTAGCTGCAATGTTTCCACAAATCGGAACCAGCATCAATAGATTCAATTGTCCACCTTTTTGTAGGATGTGAAAATCATTTTATGAAAGCCCTCCCTTCCATTATATATGTGTATATATTTGTGTTCTTCATTTGCCATGATACAGAGTGCACAGCTTCTCTAAACACTTCCATTGCTGCTGCTACTGTGTTCCATATGAAAATGTCTGCGATCGTATGATCGATGATAATGTGTTCGACTCTTTATTTCACTCTTCCTCGTTTCGGTAACCTCTGCTGTATATACTCTTGCCTTTGTTTTTCTGTTCTGTTCCTGTTGTTGTTTTTGTGTTTTCTTTGTTCTCTCTCTGATTGGTTTCTTGTTTTCTTCTCCTGGTCGCATGCTAGTCTCACAAGCGACTTTCCAAAGTAAGCATTACTCTTTATTTCTGTTCTTGGACTTCTATCTATCCTGCCTTCCCTCGTGCTCCCCGGCTCTCTCTCTCCCCCCCTCCCTCTCTCTCTCTCTCTCTCTCTCTCTCTCTCTCTCTCTCTCTCTCTCTCTCTCTCTCTCTCTCTCTCTCTCTCTCTCTCTCTCTTTCTCTCTCTCTCTCTCTCTCCCTCTCTCTCTCTCTCTCTCTCTCTCTCTCGCGCGCTCCCGCTCTCGCTCTCCCTCTTTCTCTCTCTCTTTCCCTCTCTCTTGTCTTGTGAGCTGCTCTGTGCCGATGTCTTTGTACCCCAGCCCGTCATCGCAATGCCCCCCCCCCCCCCCCCCCCCCCCACAGCCCTATGTCACCACCCTGCTCCTCTCACCTTCTCTTTGGCTCCGTCATAACCTGCACCCCTCCCCAACCTTGATCCCTGATCCCTGATCCCTCCATCCTTCCTTCCTTCCTTCCTCCATCTTTGTCCCAAGGGCTTTTCCTGCAACCTAAACACCAAGCAACAGCCTGGATACCCAATCATTACTCTCCTCCTCCCTCCCTCTCCCATCCACTTGTTCAATGCTAGTTTCCCTCAGAGAAAGTTGGATGTAGTAGCACATGGCACTTCTCTTGCACGCTGTGCAGTGGTGGGTGTGGAGGCGGCAGAACTTATTTTGCATTCCCTCCCTCTGTTTAGGCCCGAGTCCTACATCCTCTCCTCTCTCAATCGCCATCTCTGCTTGACATGTTCCCATGATAATCTGTTTTGTGTTGGTACCTTTGTTTGATAACAGCCCATCAATTGATTGTAGTATTTGGCTGCGATTGGGGGCTTAGGCCCATTCCCATTTCTACCCCTTACGCCTTCCCCTTCCCCCTTCCCCTTTCCCCTTCCCCTTACCCCTTCAAAACAAGGGGGAGGGGTAAGGGGAAGGGGTAAGGGGTAGAAATGGGATTGGGCCTTACTGTCATAAGACCAGTCTGTACCTTGCTCCAGGTAAAGCACGTCCAAATCCTTTTTCGTTAACAGTTTTCCACATGACATTTCTTGGATAATTTTTTTGCCTTGCATTGAAAGCTACAATTTATCCAACTATGTAAGACTGTCATGCTTTGTATTACATATCCTTCCTAATATATTCTTGTTGCATTTAATGTAATCCTTTTTTTCTTATTATCCATGTGACATTCTTTTGTGAGGAGAATATGAAACGACTCACGGTTGTTCATAAACACGACAGAAAGATACAGCTCATGTACTTACAGTACAATAAGGCTTATTGCACGTATTCAAATACACAAAAGCTACACAAATGATTCAGCTAAGCAGTGGACAGAAAGCGTGGCTCATTTTCCCACATCCTGGCTGATTACATCACCTCGGACCACGGTGTCCTCACTCCCCCTCTCCTCCCCCCGGATCTCCTCCTCGCAGTCTAACACGTGTTGTCAGCAGAGGTCATGTGACCCGTGTCGTCATCGCGTGAGGTTGCCCCCGGCAACGGGAGGTTTGTCACCCTAGCCCTAATGCAGGCCCATTGAAAGAGCTCTGGCAGCCAAGGGGACACTGGGCTTCTTTCCAGGGAGGGACGGGTTAACCCAGGGTTCACTTCCCGGGGTTCACTGCCTGGGGTTCACTGCACAGGGATCACTGCAGCAGTGTACAGTACACCCTTTACAGTGTAAAGGGTGTACTGTACAGTGTTTACTGCACAACATTCACTGCAAAGGGTAAGGGTTAGTTGTGTCACTAGCAAAAAACACAATGACACACACCAATTGTGTCATTGTGTGCAAATCCCACACCTATGTGGTACTAACGTAGCGTAGTGGATCTAAAAATCAAACCTCTTTTTTTACATTCTTTCATTTTGTTTTTGTTTTTGTTTCTCTGACTTTCATTTCACCTTTCTCGCTTTGGTTAACTTTTCTTTTCCGTTTTTTCATTTTCCTTCCAGTATGACAGACTTAACCTGATTAAAGTAAGCATTTCCTTTTTCTTTTTTCTTTATTTCCTTCATTTCACCTATTGACCTTAATTTCTAAGCTCTCCTGTATCTTTCCCCCCCTTTAGTCTAGTTAAGTTGCGCCTGTATTATCCCCGTGAAGAGTGTGAAATACTTTTAAAATGTATATTAATAGTCATTAAATGACTGGAAAATTACAGTTTCTTAAACATTTAATAGAACATTCCAGTAGAATAATGAGAAGTAGAATTGGTAGCTACTGACCAGTTTAGTACACACCATTTGTTTTGGGATCAAATTAATACTTTGTCATTTCAGTATTGTCAATTTGAGACATGGACGTGCTTCTATGTTTGAATGGCAAGTGAAATGTTAGTTTGCCTTGGTTGTCTAAAGGCTCTCTCTCTCTCTCTCTCTCTCTCTCTCTCTCTCTCTCTCTCTCTCTCTCTCTCTCTCTCTCTCTCTCTCTCATACACCCTCTGTCACTCTGTCTCTCTCATGTCCACTCTATAAGACTAGTCATTGACCTTCTAAATCGCTCAGCCTTCATATTAAAGGGTAAACCTTAAACTGCATTAGCCATTAGGATCATAAAATAATCATGAACTCATTCAACTTCCTCTAGTACCCCGGTTACACGCACATTGAGACACACACACACACACACACACACACACACACACACACACACACACACACACACACACACACACACACACACACACACCGAGGGTAGCCTCAGCGTAAATCCTGCACTGTGTCTCCTTCACCTTCAGATCAGATTAGCCCACATTAGACGAGATTTCCCGCCAGAGCCCTGGGTTCTGTCTTGGTCCGCATCAAACAAACACGCATGGTTGCAGCAGAACCAAATAAGAGGAACAGCAACATGGACCCAAAGCGACGTGGCCATGTCTCCACTAAATGGATTAAGTCTTCCTTGCAAGGGACTTGTGAAGCTGTGAAAGTTAGGTGTTTGTCACGCAAGTCAATCAAAGTGCCTCACTAGATTCTTCAAATTAATTTGTGGTTTGACAAATCTATTTAAGCACTTCCTTGGAGGAATTTCAATCAATTATCACTCAAGCATTAATCATCTGTTTATGTTTTAACAACACAATAGTACACATATGGAGGTGTGCTTGAGGCGAGACTAAAGCTACAGGAAGTAAGAATCAGCTTTCTCTTAAAGGGATACTTGATGTTCTGCAGTAAACAAGCACTGGATATTAGGCATTTATTTGGTGGTGTTTTTTCATGTTGTTTTGATAATTTCCTTTTCTTTTACTTTACTCCTTGCCTCACCTCCTGGATGAATCCCCTGCATGTCCTCTCAAAGCATTCTTATAACATTGTGCCCTCTGGTTGTGGCCTGGCCACCATGGTACAGTACATGAGTCCACCTGGTTGCGGAGTCTTAAGCCTCATGTCTATGATAAGTGTCTGCGTCAGCTCCAGAGCTCGGCTGGGCATTCAGGGCTGCCTGTCTTGGCACAAGGCCGGGCTGAATCAGCAATGCAGGCAGCTGATCGGCGGGCTCATGACGTCATCAATGTACTTATTTAGCCTAGCAGGCAAACAATTGGTTTAGATTATATTCTCTAATGATGTTAGATTTTTTTTTAATGTAATTATTGATAAATGTTCTTTTTTTTTTGCCACCACATCATCAGATTGGAATTTGATCGGTTGGGGCTGAGCGTCAAAGTTGAAAATATTTCAACTCCTGACGAAACTAAAATTGTAAATTGTATGACGCGCTCTGTTGAGCTCGGCGCTCCTCTCATAGGGATTGAATAGCAGGGCTGAGCCTGTGCTCTTTCTGAACTTTTCATGGAGATGGGGATTTGATTTGTCATCATACGTTTTGTAAATTTACCAAAATACTGCTGCCCTCTGCTGGTAAAAAGACATATGACAGTTGAGCCCTGCTCCAGATGGAAACAGACATCTGGAGAAATATTTTTTTATATAACAAATATACATGTGATAAGCATGAACGCATTCCTTAGGAAAAATGATAACGCAAATGTAATTCATTTTTAAAAACTCATATCCCTCAGTTTATATAAAAAATACGAAGACCTTTCAGGGGTTAAATTAACCGAAAAGGATCAAACTTCAATTCATGAATATGTTGTTTTTGTTGCTGTTTGTATCAAATTCTGTGACAATAAAAAGCGTGGGCGTTCCACTGCTTGACACAGGTTTACCAGGACAGGCATTCATATTATTTATTTTTTCTTTCCTAAATCAGTGTTTCTACTCTTCCCTGGGAGCCCCCCGCAGTGTTTCTGCCTGTTGAGAATGTGACCTGTCCTTCGCACCTGCTATAAATAAAGCAACTAGCTCAGTCCAGTTATCACCCTCTCTGAGGTGTGTGCTGATCCTTCACGTTTGCTCTGTGAACCCCATACTGACTTGCACATGTTCTCTCTCCCATCTTCTCTCTCTTTACTGCCCTTTCTCTCTGTTCAATCATACTCCCGACAGAAGAGCCAAAGCTGGTATAATGTAAGTAAACAAGTTATTTTTTATCTTTGCAATCAATTATTGTGTTAGCCTGTTTGTGTGTGTGTGTGTGTGCGTGTGTGCCTTCTTGTCTTCCTCTGATACGTGTAGGTCGGTGTGTGTGTGTGTGTGTGTGTGTGTGTGTGTGTGTGTGTGTGTGTGTGTGTGTGTGGTGTGTGTGTGTGCATGTTTGTGATATCTCTAGTGTTCCTTTGTGCTTTTTTTGGTGCTATTCTCGGAGTGGTGTCCTTAACATGAGAGGTCCCTGACCTAGACTGACTCATGCCTCCACCACACGATCCCAGCCATTAGTCTGAGTCACTGGTCAATCACGGCCTGTAGACTCAGCAACACGTAGCCTCGGGAGCAGAGACATGGGATATATAGGATAGATACTGACCTGAGAGTTTCCAAAATCAACAAAGTGCTGTCGAAAGTTTATCGCACATGTATTCATGCATATGGTCCTGCATAAGGATATAAATACATCAGCCATTATATGTATGACCCCTAGAGGGCGTGATAACTCTGCCCTCTGTCCATGGAACCAGAAGTGGTGTCAATGTTGATATGTAAAACCCACGGGGTATTTCTCCTGTATGATTTGGTCTGTGACAATCCCTTTTTTCCCTGTGTTGTGTGCGTTTTTATACTTTCCTTATTTTTTATCATATATGCCCTGTGTCTGTACACCTTTCCCCTCCTCTCTTCCCAGCATGAAAGACAACACATCCTCAGAGTAAGCATGACTTTGTCTCTCTCCCTCGCTCGCTCTCCCTCTCCCTTTAGGGAGAGAGCAGTAGGGTGCCCCCTAATGGCACCCGTCTCACGTCTTAATGCAGTGACCTCCAACCAGCCTGGGTTCCACCTGTAGGCCTTGTCACAGCTCCCAGTGACAGATGTGCCAGACGCCCACTACGATCATTAAAGGCCTCCTGTTTTTCCACCAGGGCTGAGCTTGAACAGCCATTACAAGCCATTTAAAAAAACTGCCTTTTCCTGTGCCTAAGTGCCAACACAAGTGAGAGAGTCCAGATGTATGATGATTAGATAAACAACATTTGCTTTAGTTAGGTTATACGGTTAGACTAGTCGAGTCTAACCTAGACTGATCCATCCAGCATACGGTGAACCCTCCCACTTTGGAAGTCACTTAAACACACAGAAGGGCCCATTTTGAAAGGGCTTGTAATGGCTAATCACACTCACACCTGGTGGTAATAGGGGTCCTTTTAATGGTTTCTCCCCCTTCATGGTCAATGGTCATTGAGGACGTGTGGTTATGCAACAGGTGAAAGCTGGGCCCTCTGTGTAGGTCACTGGATTACAGGAACACGCCACCCAGAAATAACGTAACAACCACACTCATCTTACAGCCTGAAGGCAGACGTTGCTCCAGTCCAGATCTTATTGTAAGAATAGTACTGAGGTGTCCAAGGCCAGTGGTGATTTAGGTGCACCACTAAAATGTCATCAAGACCTTATGCAGGCCGCCTCATACTCAAACGATCTACCATTGTGAAATACACATGCAAGGCCTGAGAAAACTAGAGAATGGAAAACATACGATTTTTTCTATTATTGGAAATGTGTCTAATTCTACAATAATACAAAAAACAACATGCACTACCCTCAAGTACCACTCGAGGCAACACAAGTTGAAAACCGGTACGATGGATCTGAGAGTCATGGATAAGCTTTCAATATTTTTGGTGGCATGTTTCTTAAAACCGACTAATCTAAGCAACGATCACCTGCGCCTCCCAGTGAGCCGTGGGTGTCCTGGGAGAACGGGGCATGGTGCGTCCGGTAGTGCATGCTTCCCTCCACCAGAGGAGGGTGTGAGAAGGCTTTAATGGTTGAGTGCATGTGGAGGCCTCAGTTTCTGGGTAATGGCATACATATGCACTATGGGAACAGGAGAAGGTTTGAGCAGTGTTGAAAGAGTCTGAGGGTTTTACAAATTCGTGGAAACAGTCCTTTAAATAGTCTCTCTATGTATACAAAATGTATGTAACATGCTTTGAATACATAACATTTTCAAATACACTAAGTATTATGCACTAACTAAACACTTAATAGACACGATGCAAACCAGGTGGAAGGTATACACAACAAGCATTTCTTGTTTTGTTTTTTTCTATCTTCTGTCATTTATATTTTCTATCTATTTCGTCCCACAACAGAGAAAGGCTTTGGAAGATGCTAAAATGCATAATTATTATATTTCATTTGTAATATTCCAAAATAATAGTAAACATAAATGATGAAAAATAATGACATCAGTATCGGAGAGATGTTTTTTGTTCTGTATATCTTCAACACTTATAATTAACTGTAACAGCTAATGCATGCACACACCTATTTTAAATATTTGTATGGACTGCGGCAGATTATGTGTTGGTGTGTGTGTGTATGTGTGTGAGTGTGTGTGTGTGTGTGTGAGTGTGTATCTGTGCATGTTATTGCCTTGTGTAAGGGAATGCATGTGTGCATCTCTGCATGGCGATGATGACCTCCCATGGCACAGAGTGCTCTGTGATGACAAGCCTACCGTCCTATTGAGCTCTGAGCCTGACAGAGAGACACATGCTGTCCAAACACCATGCTGCTTTTTTGGTTTAGTGAAAGTCTTGACGGTAGGGTGACCATATCCCAAAAAAAACAATGTGGGACAAGGAGTATTTTGGTTTTGGACACATTACCGATTACAAATGAATATGTCGTTCTAACGACGAATATATTGAAAAAAAATATCGATATAATTTATATGCTGTGCTATCCCACATTAGACGATGCACCTGCTAGCTCTAGTTGACAGTGTCTCCTGGATAATGGTTAACCTTTTTTTACCATTGAGTATTTTTCGCAATTAATTTGTTAATCTTTTATTGCTATTCGTTAACTGTCAACGGTAGGAGGCATGGATCGATTGTAGGATGGATATGGCTTACATTGCGGGTGTAGCATATGATGCGTAATCTATTATTTTAAAATATGCAATATTTATCTTCTGGTGGCCAGCCCAACCACTCAAACATCAGCAACGATGAACAAACCCAAGGACTAGATCAATAAATCGACACATACCTCGCCTACCTGTCCATCACCCCAAGGGAACCGCTGGGAGAGAATGGCTTCATTGTCGGTCCGACCAAACCCTGTACACAAGGCACACAAACGCTCAGACACATGCTCTACGCTTACCACAGAACACACAGACACACACTCAGACCCCCCCGTCCCATAAAACGATTGTATAACCACACCTTAGTGTACAGTACCAGTCTCCACCGTCTCCTGCTGTTTGCCAAGCCAGTTAATGGTTAACAATCTCCACACACATGATCTAATTTGCAAATGGTCACATCCAAAATTGCAATAACTGTCATGCAACATCAAGGGCGGTTAGTCATCGTTCCACTTCCATTTCCTTATTCTACTGAGAACAATGATTCAGTTAGGGATGCTAGGCAGTGAGTCGGCAGTATTTATTGAAATGCTAATCTTATTTTTGTTGGCCCTAATACATTCTATGCAACGTGCATTTTACCTGACCGAGGACTGCTTTGGAGCATTTTCCTCCTGGGTGTCTTAGCGGCTTCGTTGCTGGCCTGGACTCATTCGAGTCACACAGCGGAGGAAAGGAAACAACTCCTTGTTGTATTCCAGATAGAACAGCTGTAGGACAGATGTATGTGTGTAAACACTGCGAGAAAGGACCGGTAAACACCCAGTGTTAGCCATCAAAGGATCATAGACCCTTGTAATGTTCTTTAGACACATGTATACAAACTGTGGTTTCATCCGCCTTTTAGAGCAGCTATCAGAGTGTAAACAAGTGTAAAGTGTGAATCATCCTACTGGAGAGAGAGGGTCAGAGAGGGGGATAGCCCAAACAAGTGGGAAGGGGGGGGGGGAGGGGCCTAGGGGCATTGATAGCAGCGAGGCTACGGGACTATTTCACATTGGGACTCGGAAGCAGCAGCACAGCCTTCTCTCCTTCCTCCATCACCACTTGGGAGCGGAGCAGCCAACAGCGGAGATGTATGTGCTCTGAAGCTTCATCGGCCTTCTTTTTGAGTCCAGGCCTGTGTGGTGCCAGGCGAGATTAATGCCCCTTGTGTTGCACGCCTCGGGGCGTCTGGAGGTTTGGGCCTCACTGCCCTCCCCGTAACTCCCGCGGTCACCGGACGGAGGTCACGCTGGTACCTCCCGAACACGGGGGCTCTCCTCTTCATCTCATCAAGCAGCTGCCCCCCGCCCCGTCTACGACGCCTTTTTCAAGTTCCATTTTTATTCCTCTCTTTAAAATAGCCGTTCATTCCAGGTAAAAAAAAAAATCCTTTTTCAGCCGCCTTTACCCCGGCGGGATTGGGATCTTGGCCTTCTGGGAACGGCAGAACCAGCGCCGACCCGACGGGGTCCTCTACAAGCACCCGTCTGGGAGCCTTCTAGTCGTGGACCGCATCGCTCACACACACTGGCAGGAGAAGTGTGGTGTGTAGGGGAGGGGAGAAGAGCAACAGACCACACCGCCACAATAATAAAGGACTTGTGGACCTGGGGTTACTAGAGGGCAACAGCTGAGACTCCACTCCCTGCGAGCGTGTGTGACAGAGGAAGGGAGCGAGAGAGAGAGAGAGAGAGAGAGAGAGAGAGAGGGACGAGGATCATGTGGCAGCAGTCAGCTGGGTCCTGTGTTTAATGCTGAAGAGGAACAGCACCCGCACACAAAAAAACCAACAACAACCCAAACAAACACACTAACCGCCCTCCTCGACGAGACATCAACACTCCTCTTCTAGCTCTACTGACCTGTGAAGCAGTCTTTGGGGAAAGCTACATACATAGAGATATAGATACGTAGACCATCTATATATATAGATGTAGGTATAGGTTCACCCTGAGCCTGTGTTTGGTCTGGATTCTGCGCGAGGACCACCATGGATCTGAGTGAAGCTGCTTTGTCGGACTGGGAGATGGTGCTGGAGCTGGACGAGGCCCTGGCCGGCTGGGTCCACCAGGGCCCAGCCAGGGGGGAGTGGGGCTGGGAGTGGGGCTGGGCCGCCTCCGACCTCCAGGACCCCGACTGGGACACGGAGGACCTGCCCGCCGTAAGTGATGCCTCTCCGGATGGGAAAGGCCCCCGAGACACACGATGGGGAACCGAGAGGTGGAAAGTTGTTTTTGCAGAGAAATAACGTGCATTAAGTGGATTTAAGGAAAGGAGTGCTCAGTGTGATCATGGTTAGTGTAGGTCTGCAGCTGCCTCCTTGTACAGGGTCTCTACAGTAAATAACTGACGAGGTATGTCCAGTCACGGCTTTATGAACTCTTCCTGAGCCCATGGTGTATTTCTGTATGGAGGGAGCCATGTGTGACTGACAGAAATACAAGCCAGACTTTCTAAGGTTGCTGTTTGGGAACAAAGGAGCAGTCGTTTTTATTTCTTTACTTTATTGCCTAGCGCTGGTTCCGAGAAAATGCTTTCGTCAATATTACTCCTCATTTGTCTTGAGAATGCAACCTCCCTTCTATCCCGGTATATTATTGAGGATCTCCTAAACCTTCGTCCCGCCAGTCTAGTGGTCATTCTATCTCTGTCAGACTATTTTTTGCTCAACTGTCTCCCAAAGCAAAGTTGAATGAGGATCTCAGCGAAGAGCTCCTCTTCGCTGCTGACTGTACTGCCAGGTCGTCGTTCCTCTTAGCTGTCCTCTTGGAAAATCTGACCCTGACACCTTGAGTCCTTATAACACTCAAACTCACAAACAGGGGGACAAAAAAACAATAACAACAACAACTGCAAAGCATCAAACCTCTGCCTTTGCCTTTTATATGACCCAACAATACGCTTCCAATATTCCTCCACAAAAAAGACCTGTTGTATTTCCCCACGGATATTCTTGGTATGAGAGAAGCTTGGAATGATGTTTGCGGTTTCGATGAACAAAGGCGTCTTTCTTTTGCCTCACGGGGAGAATCGTAGTGCGATGCGGCACCGACTGGGGGGATGGGGGGGGGGGGGGGGGGGTTGCGACTTGCCATCAGAAAGTGCTTGGCGCCAGAACCGCATGTTTCGTTGAATCACCCACTTAGGCAAATGTGTGTTTGTATACTTCTTTAGGGAAGCTTTGCTTTGAATCGCTCGGTTGCATCAAACAGTTGGATGCTGAAACACAAAATTGTGCACTTTTGCATGCCCCCCCCACACACACACACACACACACACACACAAAAATATGATAGCCCACATCCATTCTCAACAGTGTTTGTCAAAACCTCCTCCGTTGTATTGTAGATAACAATGGCGTCCGTGTTGAGGTTTTCACAAACCGCTCACAACGGATAAGTGAGTGAGTGTGTTTGTGTGTGTGTGTGTGTGTGCGCGTGTGTGTGAGTGACGGAATGCAAATACCAAATGAGCACGGTCTGTTTTCGTGGGGGGGGGGGTTCTATGTAAAGAGTCAGCATGAATGCACAAACACCTGTTTCTGTTGTTGTTTTGTTGGCTCTAGGTCCTCAGTCCAACGTACAAGCAGCGCAATGAGGACTTCAGGAAGCTCTTCAAACAGCTGCCTGACACGGAGAGACTCATCGTGGGTACGTGGATACACTCTTCAGCCGTGCGTTGGGCCTGCATGCTGGCAGGCTGTGGCTAACCCGCTAGCTGTAGTCTGCTAGTAGCAGTCTGTTGATAACGTCTCAGTGTGTAAGCAGGCTGAACCGACAGTCTTTCTCCTACGGGTCAAAAATCAGGGCTGGCTCTGGACTGCCCTAGGAGAGATCAGCTGGGTTTTTTCTAACCATGCTGTTATTCACGTTATTCATATCATTAACTAGCGTTCTAACAAAGGTATGTCTCCATCGATCCACCCCCGAGACCTCTTTGTACCAGTTCGATAGGGCAGGTCCCCACAGACTCACTGTTACCTGTGGCTATCATGGAGCATAATGAGTAAACCAGTTGGGGGGGACCGCCCTGTGTACACATCAGTGGCCCCCATTGTCCCCATGAGAGGGACAGTGTATTTTATGAACTCACCGCTTCAATGTACACGGAAATCAAGGTTTCTGAAGAACCGGGGATCCATAGCCATTCCTCATGCATCGCTGTGATGTCTTCTGTGTTTGTCCTGCAGACTACTCGTGTGCCCTGCAGCGGGACATCCTTCTGCAGGGACGCCTCTACCTCTCAGAGAACTGGATCTGTTTCTATAGCAACATCTTCCGCTGGGAAACGCTGGTATGCGCCCACCTATGAACATTTCGTCATTGTTGTGTCAAATATATATGTGGTTACTATTTGTGCGTCATGTTGGTCGATTTACTTAATTAAATTGTGTGCGTGTGCGTGTGTGTGTGTGTGTGTTGGTGTGTCTGTAGCTGACGGTGCGGCTAAAGGACATCTGTTCTATGACCAAGGAGAAGACAGCACGCCTCATTCCCAATGCAATCCAGCTCTGCACAGACACTGACAAGGTAAATGCCTACAAATAGCTCAATTTCTACTCTACATTCAGAGCCCTAGAGGCTAAAGGGAATGGTATTGGAAGATAATGTAATAATAATGTAAATATTATTTTAGTAGTATTTTCAATGTTTATGAATAGGTATAATGTGTTCTCATTCAGACGTGGACTGAAAGGTTAACATTGATTCTCCTGCAGCACTTTTTCACCTCATTTGGAGCAAGGGACCGGACCTACATGATGATGTTCAGACTATGGCAGAATGCCCTGCTGGACAAGGTAAGCCTGCAGATCCCCCTTCCCGCTCATGGTTGGTTCATGCTATGCATTTGCTATTTATCTCCATTTTTCAGAAAAAAAAAATGTCATAAACCGCTTCACTTAAACTCCATAAAACCTATTTGGATTTATTTTTTCTAATGTACCCCTCACTTTTGCTCTGAGGATTTGAAATGATTTGTTTGAATGGACAAATGACGACTATATAATCACAGGATTCTTTCCTGTCAAAATCTATTTGAGCAAAATGTGACGGAAAATCATTGAAAATAAATATCTATTCTACCTCTAGAGCCTAGTATAATTATGTGAATCCACGATTACTTAAGAGTATTCCAGTGTTGCCTACCATCTTGTTCTTGCTTGATCTCACCCTCCTGTAGCCCCTGTGTCCAAAAGAACTCTGGCATTTTGTCCACCAGTGCTACGGCAACGAGTTGGGCCTGACCAGTGACGACGAAGACTATGTCCCCCCGGACGATGACTTCAACACCATGGGGTGAGTCCCGTCTCTACAGTTAGGTCAGGCATTCACCACGTTCGCCGCAGTACGTTAGGCAAATTATGCCCAGTGATGAGGGCTTATCCTTTAAAGGGGGAGCCACTTTGTTTGACCTTAACTTGTATCCAGTGAATGTCTGCTGAGGTTTACAGTGAAAGCAGCTCTGTATCCGGTCATGCTAGCTGCACTGTTATTGACAGCATTCTTAATAAAAAGCTCTCTCTGTCAGTGTGTTCTTTTGATCTTTCAAAGAAATCGGACCGCGTCCAAAACGTTGCTTTGATGAAGAATTGATGAGCAGCTGAGTGTCTCCGTTTTGGCCTTCTCCCAAACTCTCTTCCTCCCACAGGTTCTGCGAGGAGATCCCCAACGAGGAGTCGGAGCTCAACAACGACAACTCCTCCAAGAGCAGTGCGGACGCCAGGCCGGACGCCAGCCCCCTGCCCCCGCACAGGAAGCTGCTCCCCAACAGCAGCGTGCTGTCCGGCACCAACGACCCCGGCCTCACGGTGAGTCCACGGCCAAAGGTCCAAACACCAGCCCCATAATCATCTTGACTTTCGATTTAGTTCCACTTCCTATTCCATCTGAGGTTCCCTCCGTCTGAGCCCTGTCAAACTGTGGGGCGGGGTGGTGTCCACCTCAACCAATCGCTAAGCAGATGCAGATTTTCTTCAAAACTTCATTCATAACTCATTCATTCACTAAATTCATAACTATACAGACACTTTAACACTAGAAGCATCGGCACCACTGAACTACTTTTCAACCGCCGCGTTCAATTTGATCCCTTTAAATGCTTTTGTTGTAGTGACAACAAGACACCACTAGATGGTACAGTGTGCTTCACTGCTGCCAGCAGCTGAGGTCGACTCCTGTCTGCTTTTGACAGGCATTGGACAAATAAACTCAGCATGACCTTCCTTCATTATTCATATGCTTGTAATTTACTAGTAAAGTAAAGAAGGGTTTTCCTTTCTAGCAAATCCAAATAGTTTGGAATGCCTCATACAATAGGCTCTTTGAGTTCAATGTATTGTGTATTGTATTTCAGTATTTGGTCTAAAGTTGTTTGGTACGAATGAAGGGCTTACTCGACACTCTCTCTCTCTCCCTCTGTCTCTGTCTCTCCCTCTCTCTCTCTCTCTCTCTCTCTCTCTCTCTCTCTCTCTCTCTCTCTCTCTCTCTCCCTCTGTCTCTCTCTCTCTCTCTCTCTCTCTCTCTCTCTCTCTCTCTCTCTCTCTCTCTCTCTCTCTCTCTCTCTCTCTCTCTCTCTCTGTCTCTCTCTCTCTCTTCTTTCCTATATGTCCCTGTGTCTCTCGCCCAGTTTGACCTGCCGGGAGACGAGTTTGCAGACTGCCTGCCTGAGGGGGAGCTCCTGGGGCTGCCGCTGGCGGCGGACATGAGGGTGGGCCTGGAGGGGGGCCTGCCGGCGGGCCCCGCCCCCTCGCCCTCGCTGGACTTCAACGACAACGACATCCCCACCGAGCTCAGCGACTCCTCGGAGACGCACGACGAAGGTGAGCCCGCCATGTTCCACGGAGAAGGGGCGCTTTAATGACGCGTTGCTTCAGGAGGGGTGCCATATAAATGAAATCCTTTATTAGGATGCCAAGCACAAAGTGCTAAGAAATATTTCCAAACAATGCAATAGGGCCACCAAATGGTGATTTTTTTGTTTTTTTTATTAAACCTTTTTTTTTACCAGGAATAATCGCATTGAGATTCAGAATCTTTTTTACCTGGGAGCTTGACCAAGACAGCATATACTGTAGTTCAATATAAAATATGAAACAGAAAAAGACAATTGGCAATTTAAAATAATCTCAGCATGACCAGCAACGTTTAATGTGCATTTAGTACTCAAATAGTCCTTAATCCTAGTTTTAAACTGTTTAATTTTTGGAATGGAGTCTAATATAAGATGACTCTGCAGTTAATATAAGACATAAGACAAAAGCAGGACATTGAATCATTCAATCCACAATAATAAATAAGGAAGCTCCTGGGACTATGGCATGAAATATCAGCCGTCACAGGACGTTTTTTTTTTCGTATCGCATGCTCCCAGAATGTCGATTGTCCAATCGCAGGGCCGAACGCGCGCGAGGCTACCCAAAATCCCTGGCCCTTGATTGGCTAGAACAGCGGCAGGTGACCAAAGCACCGCAGGTTCTCTTGACACACAGGCGCACATTTGACCAGGCCCGGCCCGAGGATTGAGAAGCGAGAACCTGAGTGAGCAGGTGGCTTCCAGAAGAAGAGAGACTGGCCGGTCATTACCAGAGACCCCACGAGCTCCCAGCCAGCAAGATGGTGCTGTGGGAACCCACACACGGGCGTCGATCACGAGGGCGTCCCATACCAACATACGTGCACTGAGGAAAGATGTAGCAGCAGAAAACACAGCTATCCAGCTGCATGGAGGATCAAGAAGATTTGAAACCCCGCTGGAGGAGTCGTCCCAGGACGGCCTGGAGAGAGGAGCTTCGGACTTGATGTTTGGGTGCATTATCTCCCACTGTAGACAATGGGAGATAATGCCTGAGCCCCCAGACTTTGCCGATGGTTCTTCAGAGTGCTTCTGTTATGTCCTTCCAAAGTTCTCGTAAATGAGCACAAGTAGGGAGACCGCAGCACTTCTCCTAATCAACTCTCCACCGTGAGACCGTTATTGTGTTCCATGGATTTTTTCCCATGGTGTAATTGGTGGGAACGACTCTTGGTCCACTCTCACTGAACCCAAAAAAACCGTAGCCAGAAGTGCATGTAGTGATTCAACCATCTCAACTCGATCTCCAACCTACACTTCAAACTTGGTATATCGTTAATAGAACAAAACTTTCATCCAAGCCAGTTCCTAGAACGGCGTTCCCAAAATCGTTATATGGTCTATAACCGTGTGAATCCAGATCTTCGGTAATACTGTGGTAATAAATGAAGGTTTAACATTTATAGAAGCAATATATCAAAATCGAATAATTTGATTTATATTAATAAAAAATATTAATTAATATCTGAATATTAAAAATGTATAGCTTTTAATAAAAAATAAAAAAGTGTTACTTGTGGTCACTATTGGAACACATCTGCGTCATCTCACAGCTTCAAAATTGGTATAGCGTTAATAGACAATTGACTGAAGTTGCAGACTTTGGACGGCCATATTTTCTGACCCCTTTCTTCTACAGTCATGAAATCCTGTAGACATATGTCTCTCCTAATGTTGAGCGCATCTTCCTAGGAAAACAAGAACCTGAAACAAAATTAGCCCAATCAATGTTAGGTGACAAAAGGTGGGGTTAACTTCAGTCAATCATCACCAAACTCTGTGTACTTAAAGAAGCAAAGGTTGAGGTTAACCAGGCTAAAGTTCATCAAAAAAGGCCAATAGGGGGCGCTAAAGTGATAAATTAAAAACTTTAAAAACTCATAACTCCTCAGTCTCAGTTCGGCCATCACCAGATCCAAGCTGAGGCAATTCCAGCGTATGTAAGCAAAATAAATCTTAATTATCTGGGTATGGTCTGCGTCAGGGTCTTAATAGTCCGTCGGGGTCTTAATGGTCTATCAGGGTCTTGGTCTGCTTTAGGCTTGGCACCCGTAAAATGCTGCGTGCAGCTTTAATTATTATTGCTATTAGGACATTTAGCTTGCAGACGCTTTTAACCTAAATGACTTACAGTGAGTGGAGATAAATGTTGCTGAGGGGCAGGTTGTTGGTAAGCATATTCATCAGTGATGCCTAGACGGAGGCTGTGGACATTGGCAATCAAACCAAAACCTTTCAGCTACCAACTGGACTAACCCCCCACCCATATAGAAACAAGCTCATTGGTTGGTCGACTATGAAAGGTAACATCTTTGTGTGTGTGTGTGTGTGTGTGTGTGTGTGTGTGTGTGTGTGTGTGTGTGTGCGTGTGCGTGTGCGTGTGCGTGTGTGTGTGTGTCAGGTGAGGTGCAGGCCTTCCACGAGGACCTGCACGGCCGACAGTACATCAACGAGGTGTACAAGTTCAGCGTGGACAAGCTGTACCACATCCTGTTCACCGAGTCCCAGTTCATGAGCGACTTCATGGAGCAACGCCGCTTCTCCGGTCAGAACTTCATCCTCATCCTGTGTTCATGAACTCTTGCTCAAAAGAAATGTCTTCTCTGAATTCAAGTTAAAGGTGACATACTGTATAATACCACCAGGT
Organism: Gadus morhua; assembly: GCF_902167405.1. Taxonomy (NCBI): domain Eukaryota; kingdom Metazoa; phylum Chordata; class Actinopteri; order Gadiformes; family Gadidae; genus Gadus; species Gadus morhua. Next base: position 16,174,961 of record NC_044063.1, read on the forward strand.
GTGAGTGTGATTAGCCGCTACAAGCCGTTTTGAAAATCTGCCTCTTCTGACATCACAAGTCCACAAAGATGTATGAAAAATAGATGAGCAACGTTTGCTGCAGTCGACTGGGTAGGCTGGTAGACTGATCTATCCAGCACACATCTAGGTGGACCCGCCCACAGTTTATGTCAGAAGAGGCAGATTTTCAAAATGCCCCCCCCCCCCCCCCCCCCCTCCCCGGTGTCTCCTCTGCAGAGGTGGTGTACCATCCGTGGAAGAAGGACGAGGCGGGGAACCAGACCCGGGACATCATGTACACCATCTCTCTGTCCAACCCTCTGGCTCCCAAGACGGCCACTGTCACGGAGACGCAGGTGGGTCCACCTGCTCCGTCCTCTCCGTTGACAGCCAAACCAACCCCCCTCTAAAATGTGGTAGAGACTGCTATGCTCCCTCATTGGTCCCAAAGTCTTTCCAATGACAGCTTGCCACAAAAAATGTAATAGTCTGCTCCTATCAGTCGGTAATGTTGTTGACTTTATTCATCTCAAAGTCCCTCAAATGACGATATCATAGGAAAACTCTTCACTCAAACTTCCAATAACTGTTACAGGTCTTCAGGTTAGGGTTGGGATTAAGTCCCATGGATTAGCCCTGTGTTTCCTGATTAACCCTTTGTTTCCTTTTGTTTTGGGGCCAGACTCTGTATAAGGCCAGCCAGGAGAGCGAGTGTTACATCATCGACGCGGAAGTCATCACGCACGACGTCCCCTACCATGACTACTTCTACACCCTCAACCGCTACATGATCACCAGGGTGGCCAAGAACAAGTGCCGGCTGAGGTAAGCACAGTGGAGGGGTGGTGCTGCTTATTTCACATAGCTGTGTCTGTGTGTGTGTGTGTGTGTGTGTGTGTGTGTGTGTGTGTGTGTGTGTGTGTGTGTGTGCGTGTGCGTGTGCGTGTGTGTGTGTGTGTGTTGGAGCATGGAATCCAGCGTCATGACTGGGAAACATGTTATGTGTTTGCTTTGGAGCATAACAACCAACTCACACTACAGAGGTATTCCACTACCGTTGATAGGTTAACCCTATCGGTTCTTTATTTGAATCGACTGAGCTTGGATTTTGATATTGGTCTTTTCATTATTCTCTGTGTGTCTCCTTTCCTCTCTCACCCTGCAGGGTGTCGACGGAGCTGTGCTACAGGAAGCAGCCGTGGGGGCTGGTGAAGGGTTTCATTGAGAAGAACTTCTGGAGCGGCTTGGACGAGAATTTCCGCCATCTTGGTAAGGATCGGTGTGTCGCTGATGTTTAGTTATCATTTTTTCTGAGCCACATTTGATTGGGATATCAAAGTAGACTTTATCACAGGATTTATCCTTGTTATTGGCCAGATAGAAGCTAAGAATCAAGGAATCTCAGTGACCTAGAACATCTTCTGTTCTGTTGTAGAAGGGCATAGAGGCGCACTCTTTTGACTGCTTGATTCCTTATCCCGGTGTGTTTTGGGTGAGTTTTCACTGCTGTGTGATAGAGTTAGTGCGTGTCGTTTGAGTCCCTTCCCAACCCGGGCATATAGGACAGCCGTGACGTTGGTAAGTCTGGGCTGTAAGTCTCTCAAGACAAACGAGACGCATGGACTGTTTTTATAAATCCTCCAGCCTACACCTCTGAGTGTGGCCGGGTTAACCCCCAATCCCCCTGGTATCTTGATTGTTCCAAAATCCTTATATCTGGTTCAGAACCTGGATCCTTTGTTGGGTCACCGGTCAGGGCGCGTAGCATTTCAGTCCTGATCGCAGCAACCCAGGTTCGATTCCTGCCCGTGGTCCTTTGCTGCATGTCCTCCCCTCCATCTCCCAGGCCTTCCTCTCCATCTCCCTTTATAATTATAATTAATCGTTAAAAAAATTTGATCTGGATCCGCTTCCTCTAAAAGTGCGTGGCTACCTAAAGTACAGACCTGATCGTTTTTTTTAAAAACGATCTGCCCCGGCCACTCGCCCCTCCGGAACCCCCACCCCCGCCTGACCCCCTCCCGCCCTCCCCTCCAGAGATGAGGCTGTCCAAGGCGGAGGAGGAGCTGCTCAGCGAGTCCCTCCGGCCCTCGCCCAAGGCCAAGGTGGGGAAGGGCGCGGCGGCACGGCGCCGGCAGCGGCCGCTGGTCCACCTGCTGGGCCTGGATGAGGCGCTCGGCCCCGTGACCACGCCCGCCGCCGCCGACGTCCTCCACCGCATCAAGCAGGTGGCGGGCTCCACCCAGACGCGGCGCCAGAGCCCCCAGCACCACCACCTCCCCCACCTGCCCCACCTGCTGCCCAGTGGGCTGGCCCTCTACAGCGTCTCCAAGCTGCTGGTCGTTATCAGCTTCGTGTGAGTCTCCCCCGGCACGCACACATGCGCGCACTTGCACACACACACTTGCACACACACACACACACACAGACACACACTCAATTGATCCAGTGAAAAAGCCTCCCTTTTATAGTTTGTGAAACCGAAATTGGGAAACAGAAGCAGGATGTTATTAGGCTGACCGTACGTCACCTTACAGCCGAAGCAATTCCACTCCATCATCAATCTTAGTTCCTAATGTGTCTTGTAATGTTACGTGCACCTCGAGTGTAACGCCCCCTTCCTCTCTCTCTCTCTCTCTCCCTCTCGCTCTCTCTCTCTCTCTTTTCCCTCTCGCTCGCTCTTCTCTTCCTTCCATCGCCCTCCGTAGGATCTGTCTCAGGTACATATTTCAGTGGCTAATTACTTAGCGTCACAGGGTTCATTCTGTTTGGGATTTACGAGGACAGCACTTACAGAGCCATACCGGGCGTCATTTAACGAGGCTCGTTAAGGTGATGTACACACCGCGGGGTCTCTGGGTAATTAGCTCCGCCTCTTTCCCCCTTCAGCTTGGTTCTGCTGGTGCTTCTCAATGCCATGCTGTTCTACAAGCTGTGGAGGCTGGAGTACTCGGCCCAGTCACTGCCCACCTGGCAGGGCCTGCGACTCCATGAAAGGTAGGAGGAGGAGCCCTTCATGCTAATGCATCTGGGTCTTTCATTTGTTTGCTGTGTTAAACGGTCGGTATCATCACATGCACACGCTCACATCTGTATACACCCGCACACGTTCACAGACATACATGTGCACATTCACACACAGTCCGTTCACACATTCACATATCTCCAGATGTGTGCACATCTGGACTCTCAGCCGCCTCGATCTGAATTCAGTAGAACCCGACAAATTCCTAACCACAATCTCACAATGAAATGCTTCGTCAGCCTTGTCCTAATGATATTAATTTTTCGTGTGTGTGTGTGTGTGTGTGTGTGTGTGTGTGTGTGTGTGTGTGTGTGTGTGTGTGTGTGTGTGTGTGTGTGTGTGTGTGTGTGTGTGTGTGTGTGTGTCCAGTAAACTGCCTCAGACCCAGGTAGAGTGGGCACAGCTCCTGGAGTCCCAGCAGCACTTCCACGATGCTGAGCTGCAGAAGTGGAGAGAGATCATCAAGTCTTCGGTGGTGCTACTTGACCAGGTACCCGAGCACAGAGCCCCCCCTGTTCACAAACCACTACTCCTTCAGCTTTTAGCTTTAAAGTCAACAGTAGATCCATGGCTTTATAGTTTAGATCTAAGATGAGGCCTTCGGCCATTGCTTATTGTATGAAATTCTAAACAATGGCTTATTAGTGTACATATGTAAACATATGTCCCATATATATAGCATATGTCTCAGTGTGGGGACCTGTTTACATTACAAACGTGAACTTGAATCAAGTACAAGCAACCCTTGTGTCATACTGTTTTAGATATACAAAACATTGTTAATTCTGATTATGATTTATAAAGCATAATGATGATTCAATGCAACAATGCTTCCTTGCTCTGCCTATATGTCTAGCAATCTCTCTCTGCTCTCTTATCTATTTCTCCTCTCAATCTTTCTCTCCCCTCCTCTCTATCGCTATCTCTCCTCATCCTCATCCTCTCTTTCTCTCTCTCTCTCTCTCTCTCTCTCTCTCTCTCTCTCTCTCTCTCTCTCTCTCTCTCTCTCTCTCTCTCTCTCTCTCTCACTCTCTCTCCAATTCTCACTCCCTATTTATCCCTCTCTCTCTCTCTCTCTCTCTCTCCCTGTGCTCTCCCAGATGAAGGACTCTCTACTGAACCTGCAGCGAGGCATCGGGTTAAGGGACTACAGCTCGGAGGCGGAGGAGAAGCGTAGTCGATACCACTGACGCGCCGCCCCCCTCCCGGCCCCGCCCCCCTCTCGCCCCCCTCGCTAGGCCCCGAGGGCATGGGTTACCCTGACCCGATATAGGACCGGTTCTGTCGGTGGACCAGCACACAGGCCGCGGCAACGGGACAGACATGGGAAAGGGCGGGACCAGAGGCCGGCCAGGGGTTCCAATCAGAGACCACCCAGTGGGAGATGGAGGCTCACAATTGAGAGCCCCTCCCCTCCCCCTCCTACAGGTCAGAGTTCACAGTCCCCCCCCCATCCCCAACGCAGGCATGTGTGGCACAAAGTGGTCTCTCCCCCCCTCCCCATCAGCACTGCGGCATTGTGGGAAGGCGCCGGGTTCGGCTGTACACCCGTGACAACACAGTCGTGACGCCTACTTCCTGCTCTGCTCTTCTACTTTTTGTGTGCGTGCGTTGTCGTGGTTTTCTTTTCATTAAAGAACATACTGCTGGAAGCCAATGGCTATGGGAAAAGAGAGAGAGTGAGAGGGAGAGAGAAGGAAAACTGCTGCATGCCTATTGAGCTTTACTTGGCTCCTCCCTCGATTGAGTGTTACCATGGCTCAGGGCTAACACAATATAAAATGAGAAGAGCAGAACAAGAGCAGAGCCAGTCAAGGAGATGATGGGTCCTTTCAAAAGTATTATGGGCTTTCTACAATCTTTAGACTGTTCCAAACCAATTCTACCCCTAGAGGTTCTCGCTGCAGTGTCCCTTTTATTTTAGGGTTTGTTTGTTTTTGTTGGGGGTTTATTTTTTTCCTTTCAACTCCAGGCCAGTAGAGTGTGCTGCAGAGCCAGGTTTATTGTCAGAGGGACAGAAAGATGTACGTTTTAGTATTGTAGAAGGTATCTCAGTTCCGCTTATCAATCCCTACTGCCTTGTTTGAGCCTGGGCCCCGTACGGTCTATATTAAGGGCTGGTTCCCTGTATAGCCGGGGCCGAGGTGGTTGTGTTCAAATATTTATACTGAGATCCTTTTAGGTTTCACTTTTAGACTGAATGTATTGGCTGCAGAGACGCTTTATCGGTTTGCATTGTTTTATCGTTTTAGTTAGTTTCACAATCCAAAACAAACTACAGGAACGCTCCTGTTTAGTTGCTGAACGGATCACTAAACAGGAACTAGGATTTTTTTAAATTTTATTTTATAAACAATTCATACAGATATCTTTTCACAATCATGTTCTTAGGTCCTAGGTTATTTTCTAATATTTTGACTGAATCCTGACGTTAGGCCGAGTTGCATTTCTATGATCTGCGCCCGCGTTAGCAGAGCGCCAGCGCCAGACCAAGTGGCTTGAGATCGCACGCTTGTCTCCGCCGCACCCCTCTTCCCAGAGAAGAGGTCGTATGCGGACGGCAACATCTGAATTCATCTTGTTATTAGATTGGCTGAAAGGGATATTACAGCCGGTCAAGCTGGGGAGGGGACCTGTGTTTTATTACTAAACTGTGATTATATCTCTATAATATGTTGTAAATTAGAAAGAATTCTATGGATATATTTGAAATATATACCTATATTTCATTATTTAATATATTTCCAAATATATAAACATGACTTATATTTATTGTTAATTTATGTATATAGGAAAGCTATCAAGAGTTCTAGACCAGTTAAAGAATTTCTAACATTAAAGTGGTCTCTTTTGAGGTGCATGCCAGATATGTCTGTGACATGTCTAGTGTGCACGTTTGTCTGTGTATTTGCTTGAGCGTGCGTGTGTGTCTACCTGTGTGTCTACTTGTGTGTTTGTGTGTGTGCGCGTGTGCGTGTGTATGTGTGTGTGTGTGTGTGTGTGTTATATGTAACATTTGTATCATTCCACACTGGTATGTCTCTGGATAATTCATTACTGGCACATGTAGCCAAATTGCCTTTGGATGCAGCCTTGCAGTAGCCCTGACCAGGCTATGGTTTACAGTCAAAGAGTTTTGTTCCAAAATGGAGATGTCCTCTATATATCGAAGGGCGCATCGGAGCAGGCAACTACTGTCGAAACATTGCTGATTGCAAAAGAAAGGAAAAATCACTATTTGTAATCGCGCTTTATGCTTATATAAACCTTTAAAATCAATATACCTTCAGGTACTTCTTTTGCTTTTAGCACTAAAAATGGCTACGCTGCATTTTGGAAATAAACTCTTCAATCAGCCCCTACGGGTCACTTCCTGTCCACACCAGTACCATGTTGGGGCATTTTCCAATGAAAAAGCTCACTAACTACATGAGTGATAATATTCTTTCTTAGCCGTTTTAAAAACGGTCTGTCTTGGATGGATGGACGGATGCGACGAGAGCATGAGATGGAATGTAACCACATAGAATATGTACTCTTCACAAAATGTCATTCAATTCAATTGTCTATGGTGTATGAGGAGCATGGGAAAGGGGTTTGGGCAATACCCCAAGGGAAGCTATTTCAGCCCAAGAAGTCTCTCAGCCAAGGAGGAGTTCCAACCTTCTGAAACCTTCCTGGTATTACAAAATAACTAAAAAGAAACGCACTTTATGGATAGTCCAAAAGTAAAAATGAAAGAGAGTTGGGAGTGTATATAGATTAGAGATGAATGCAGTGCTAGGGAGCTCAGCCCCAATGTATCATCATAGATAATACCACAAACGTACACAATCAAAAGTCTGATTCATTTGCTTTTGGCTGTTCAATTCTTAGTTGTTTTAATTATTTGCCCATGTTCTAATATTGTAATAACTATATTCTTAAAATTCAGTTTTATTCTTCCAAAAATAGATTGGTTTCACAAAGTTACTTGTGAACTGCCTGATAATATTGAACAGGTCCAAATGGCACCCTTTGGGATATCAACCTGGGTCGCGGTGGGAGGGGGAGGAGGCAGGAGGAGAGCCTGAGTTAATGACACCATTGTTGTATAGTGCCTGCCACAGTCATGTTACTGAATGAATGAATGAAACCAGTGAACGCATGCTTCAGGGCTGAACCCCTTTGGTGGGCTTCTGTTTTAAATTGTATTTTAACACGGCAGTTACAATCTGTGAATGACGCTGATCTACGAACAAGAGAGTGTATAGAAATATAGAAATCCCCTTCACAAACATGCTTGAAGGCATGTTTCATTATTTTATAAATATAAATATATATATATATATATATATATATATATATATATATATATATATATATATATATATATATATATATATAATAAAATTGAAATGCTTTGCCAGTTTGTTTCACAGTGTAAGAACATATATTTTTTCAATTGCTTGATCGGTCACTCTAAGAAGCTAAAGAATCATTCCCTTTAGATAAAATGTGGTTGTCCACAGTTGGATAATAAGTATAATACTTTCTGTCCTTCAGGGTTTTAAAATGGGTTGGTTTAATTTATTTCGCCAGCTGGGTTCTATTTTCTAGACCATGCTGTCAAACCATCGATTGAAGTACTGATATGACATAAAGTATTACATTAAGACTGTGACATGTGTGCTGAAAATGCTGCTGTATATGTACAAAAAACCAGCCAATCGGAATAAAGCAAGAATATTGTATCCATGACTCTATTACATGTGACCTAGTAGGAAAGACACATGGTATATCTTCATGCGCGGGGAGATGGATTTTTGCATTCTAATAAATGTCCCTTAGCTTGCTATGTTCCTCATTGTAAATTGCACATTGGATAATCCCAGATGTAAATTTATGATTTCATGAAATGTGTATTTTTTTTCTTCTTTCTTTGGCTCTGTTATTCCCTATCTCTTACTTTCTGCTGAGTAGTGTCACACACAATGGTAAGAGAGCTCTGAAGGGACCACCACAGTGGTGCATCCAAGACAACCCATTCCGATACCAGTGCCATGGTTTCATGGCTGGCCCTTCCACAACTTGTACGCACCACTGAAACTAAATTGGGGAATTTCAAAGATAACCGCTGAAATTGTCACTCACATACAACACAGCTCCGGCAACCTTTGGTTTGCCAACACGATAACAAAGACACACCTACCTTTAGGAACATTACCAACCAATCCTGGCAAACTGCAAATGCTGTTTCTCTCAGCGGATTTCAACAACAAAAGGTGTCGTTGAGCTGGATAAATAATTCTACTGTATGTTTGTTTGTTTATTTGTTTCTTTAGAGTCTGTTTGGATGTCTAGAGAGAACTGTAGTGACTTTATACATGATGTGTATACTATGTTGTGTATATCTGCGGTGTACACTCCACACACTGACAAAAAGTACCCAATCCGCGCTGTGCGCAGGTTCTGACTCACCGATGACTTTGCCTACTAGGGACTATGATGGAGGTGGCTTTCTCATTCATGTGGAGTAAGGGCGGGACACGGGAATTAAAGAATATATATATATATTGAAAATGATCTGTGTGTCAGGTGATTCTGTGTCCTAAATACAGAGTGTGTGTGTGTGTGTGTGATCGGTCAACGCTGTCAACAGGACTGGTAGTATTGAGCATAATCTGTTATTGAAGGATTGAACCATTGTGTTAATAATTAATCATATTGGTATAAACATTTTGGATAGTGTTACCCCACTGCCAAACTTGGACTCAAACAACAAAACTTCTGTCACGTTCTCCTCATCTCTGCTGAAAATGTGTAGATCTTTTTGTATGAAAACTATCTAGGGAGGGAATGGTTTGTGGAAGAGGTTACAACTCAATAGGACAACCAGATACAAAATCCAATATTATTTTTTTGCTGCACTTTTTCCAACTAAAACGGATATCAAAGGATCATAAAATATGCATGTCCATCACTAGAAGCTTGTAACCTGGGGACATGGGACCCCACTCAAAGCATGAGAAACTAGGAAAAGAACAGGCAAGAACTTTGTGCGAGCTTGTCTGTAGGTTTATGTTAATAATACAGGACTTAAAAACGAAACAGAAAACGAATATGGCCTCACAATCGCAATGGCCTCTGAAATAAATTGAACATTGTCACGTAGAGCCTCTAGGAATTAGAGAAAAGGAAAAAAACATGTTATGCATGTTAATAGTTAAGTCAATCAGGAGTTTCAGTTTCTAGAGGTCCAGCCTCCTCCAGCTGCTCCTCTAACAATGCCTCATACTGTATTTCAGTATGTTATTATTGTAGAGCGATGTTAAGGACAGTACTGGTTCCCATGTGAGCAGCTTGAGCAGCTTTGATAGCTGAGTCAGCAGCAGGGAAAATACAACTCTGAAGGAGGAGCCAGACACCAGCACCTGCCAGGGTGCAGTCGAGGCGTGGGTTGGGTCTCCTGTAGGCCTCGGAGGAGGATGTATGGATGGAGGGTACGGTGAGTCTCCAAGACCTTTCTAACCTGCACTTCATGCTCGCTCAGAAAACACAATAGATGGTCTCTCAAAAACGCCACAAAGAACAGGTAAACCCTGCAGTTATTGCATCCGAATTACATCACTGATCATTGTGTTGTGACATCACAAAAGAGCAACTGGTGGGAGTGTGCTGGTTGTGGTAAGTTAAAGAGCAAGTGATGGTATGTTCAAATGCAACCCAAAGTCTGTGCTGGATAGATGAGCCACGTTTACTTCAGTCCAATGGGTAGGCTGGCAGACTGATCTATCCAGCACACATCTAGATGGACACGCCAACTTGTGATGTCATAAGGGGCAGATTTTCGAAACGGCTTCTAAGGTAATTACATTACTTCCATCCAATTAGCTTCCCTTTTTCATTCATTGCAAAAAAAAATTGAAAGTTAAACCCGCTATTAACAATGAACTATTATGAGATTTCAAGCGGTTCATTGGAATTTCTATGCATAAATGCATACACATAACATTGTTCCCGAATCACGAATGTATTGATTACAAATCTTCCTATTTGTATGATGTGGTAAAAAAAACCTGATTTCCAATAATCATTTGTTTTCCCTGCAAATGACCAACTGTCCTGGCTGATCCACAGGGGCGAGGTCTCCACTGTGAGCGCAACCAGGGGGGATGGGCTCTTCTCAATTAATGTATAAAAAGAACGCTATACGGGCTTCCGGGTTGCACTCTAAACATCCAATGAGAGTCGAGGGTGAAATTGCTGGGGCCGGATCAGAACCAAGTGAATCTCTCCCTGTGATGGCCACTGGCGGTGGGCGGAGCCTCGTCCTATGTTTGACAGCTATACATAATAACGTATAGCGCATAGTGTGAGGAAAACCATGCTGCTCCTAGGTTACAATGCCACCAGCGATGGAACGATGCGTATGACGACTCCTCGTTGATTTAAAGAAACATAAAACAACAGTGTATACCACCATGTTGTAAATAGCCAGGACATCTTTCTTACTGCGTCGATTGAAAATGCACCGCGCGTTCTCCTTCCCCATCACCGTTGAACGAAGTCGCACCAAGGACCGTCTGGAGGCGAGCCTTGCCGGGATATGCGAGTTGGAGCTCCGCAAGCAGAGGCAGGAATGCCTGGTCCTTGGGGCGCTAGCCCTTGGGGACTCCATGCCCCAGAATTCATACAAGAGTGATATGGCATGTTTCAGCAACTGGGGCCAGGAAAACTTGACATTGAGGCGTCAACTGGTAAGTTTGAATGGTTGATTAGTTTGCTCTTTTTCTTTTTTACAAACATAGTTTATATTAGGCAGCTTTGTCGTTTAAGTAGGCTACATTCAACACTCGAGTATTATAATACAAATGGTAGGCTAAGTGCCCCCAATCAGCCTGACCGTTAAACGACACTGGGCTTAGGGTCTTGGGGTCTTTTGTGTGTAAGCGAAGAAGTTGCTTGCCTGGATTCAAAGCTCTCCATCTGAAAGGATGCGATGCGTGTCTACCCCATTAGATTTACGCCTGTGGAACCGCGTTAGGGGGTGGAGCCCCCGTCCTTAGTGGCGTAAGCCTCTTTAATAGCCCATTGTTCCCTAAACATGGGCTTTTACTCATTTTACTACTTAACCAGCACTTATTAATGTCCTCTTCAGATCATAAATAACGTACATTAATCGTGGTCATCAAGTTATGCTTTTAGGTTAAACTTA
>NC_044063.1:16191182-16211182 GCF_902167405.1 Gadus morhua
AGCCCTGCTCTATCGTGTCTTCTTCTGCGGCGCCCCTGGGCGGAGGGCAGTCCAGCAGACAAAGGAAGAGGGCCTCGAACTACAGCGACCGACGTGGTGCTCAATGTGCCCGGTCCCCCAAGCACGTCCTCCTTTTGGGTTTCCACAGGTTTTTGTTTTGTTTCCACTGATTTGAATGCGCGAGTTGAGGGAGGGTGTGTATTATCATTATGTAAATGGCACTGTGAGACCTATGCACAATGTTTACAGTCTGTCCATTGGGGGGAGGGGGGGGGGGGTCCGCCCCTCCTGTGAAAGAAGGGGGGGTCTCGCTCAAGGAACAACATTAACACTGTGGTAGAGAGGGCGAATGTTATGTGTTTGGACCCAGTCTACCTGTGCCTCATCTCCCAGAACAGCATATAATCCCAAGTATATAATATTATATGTACAATCTTAAAAGATTCAGCAAATATAGCCTGAACTCATCTGTTGTTGAGGATGATCCCCAACTGCCTCAGAAGCTGTTTACAAAAACTTTGTTTACTAGTAAAGGCAATAGACTGGAAAAAAGATGATGTCTGTGCCGTGACGTCATCTGTTGTAATGAGGCCTTAGATCTCACTTTATGGGCGCTGCCATAGCGTTAGATTGAGGCAAGCAGCGCAAGCTTTCCATTTTTGGCCAATTTAGGGCGGGAATTGAATGGCCGCCCAAACCAGAAGGGGAGTACTTATAGAGTAGTTACAGTAGCCTAGCACATCTTTATGTGCTGGAACACACTTTAAATTACTTTAAAAAGGTTTTCCAGCCATGAAGCGGCTATCATAAAGCAAATACTAACCCATTCAATTGTCCTTAAAATAAATGCTTAAAATATCCTAGTTATATCTGTTAAAGCGATAGTGTTTTCACATAACTAATATATTCCAAAAGTTAAAACTTCCTGGCAGCCCGTGCCTCTATCTTTGTTTATAAGATTCTTACTCTCGACAGTCCCAAAACGTCTCCCGATCATATCACCCAGCAAGCCCAGCTATGCTACTCTGCGTCAAACAGCTGCATAAAATGTAAGTGTTTCCTGCCTACTAACTGACATTTATTTATTTACAAATATTCACCTCACAATACGAGAAATAAAACACAGTTTTACAAATGACCTAAAAATGTGACCGGCCTTTTTGCCTCCAACCACTGGGAGCCAACTCTAGGCCTTTTATGATTTTCCATCAGCTTTTTGCTTTTTGCAAAAATGTTGTCATGGCTGCTGCTTGGTGTAGGCTTACAAACGCACTCGACTAATAATACAGCCACTACATCTAAGGTAGCCTATCATTTCTCCTACTGCTGAAGCCTCTATTGGCTTAATGTCTACGTACATACACGCTGGCATAATCAATTGTGTAAAGAACACACACACACACACACACACACACAAACACACACACACACACACACACACACACACACACACACACACACACACACACACACACACACACACACACACACACACACACACACACACACACACACACACACACACACACACATACAGCTGCAGGGTGCAGCAGACCTGATTGGCCCAGTCCTCTGGCAGGTTTTCCATCACACGGGGTCGGTAATGTAGGAGAAGTCTGTTGGTTAGGAGGAAAAGCTGCTCTGGCTGTTAACAAGAAGTCCCCTAATGAGACTCCGCTGTTGACAGCCTCACAAACCCGCAAATGAAGGAGTGTGAACGTGTGGCCATTAGCATACGTTCGTATTAGAGTAAATGTGTGTGTGTGTGTGTGTGTGTGTGTGTGTGTGTGTGTGTGTGTGTGTGTGTGTGTGTGTGTGTGTGTGTGTGTGTGTGTGTGTGTGTGTGTGTGTGTGTGTGTGATTGTTTTTATTCATGCATGTGTGCTAACCCGTGCAAGACTCAATGTAAGAATCTGCTGATGAAAGTGTTTTTGTCACATGACCTCGACAAGAGACAGGAGGAAAGTGTACGCCTGAACTAGCATCTCTTATTTCCATCGCCCCAGTGGTTTATATATCTATAGATATATATATATATAGATATATACGTCTATACACATATACAGTATACATATATCTATATATATATATCTATAAACCCGTGATTGGTCTATAACCAACCATACATTGTGTGTGTGTTCTTCGTGGTTTGCTTCTCTCTGCTTTTGTGTTTTAATGTTGCTGAGCCTCTTTTTTTGATTCATCTGATGAATGTATAAGCAAGCATGCATGAAGAGTGCACGTGCATCTCATAGGTGTACCTTACGCCCAAAAGCTCCATACATACTGTAGCACCATGGCCATCGTAGTCCTCCTTCTGTAACAGTGAATCATTCATGCTGAGCCCTGACTTCTGTCCTCACCAGAGGAAGCTCCTACTGCAGATGCGCTTCATCACACCCTGTGACAGCAACACACCCTCCTTCTGTTGGCTCTGTGGAAGCTTCCAGACAGCCAATAGAAAGTGGGTGCGGTTTCTTCTTCACAGTGCGGCCTGGTCAACCCACTTCTCCTGTAGTGTGTGTGTTATCCATTTATGAATGTTTCGGGTGTGCGAGAATGAGTGTATGTGTCTGTCTGTGTGTCTATTCTACGTTTACATGGATGTATCCATTTTTTAAGTATCCCTAATGATTGAAGATCATTGGGAGGATTTTAATTCTGCCGTTTTAAATTCAAGCTACTCAATCAGACCCGTGTTTGTAGAGCTAATGAGATATCAATGAGCAGATCTGCATCTAGGACATCTGGGACATCTGGGACATCTGGGAAGGGAAAGCCTCACAGCTGTCCCTCCTTCATCAGTCATTTTTACTAGCCAAGTTTCACACCACCATGCTCACAGATTTTAGTCTTTCCCTCTCTAGAAATATATTCTCATAGCAATCAAAAAAATATGTTCAAATAATGTTTGTCTGTGTTTTTCAGAGTGCCCTCCAGAATTCCCCATGGGGGTTGATGCAGGCGTTGGAGAAGCAGGTGGGAGAGCTGAGGATCGATCCAAACAATGAGAGCTACGAAGCAGCCCTGGGGGATGCAGGGGACAGCCGGCCCAGTTCAGGTAGTCCTGATGCTGCGGGACGGTCTTGGATTTGGATGTGCTCAATGTGATCTCTGTCTCACTTGTTTATTCATTGTTTGTGTCATTGTTTGGTTACCTTTCAATCACTTTCCATTATAGTTTAAGGTTTTTCGCCATATGGACTATTTAATTATTGCAAGAATTTATTTTGAGTGTATTTAGAAAATTCATTGGTGTTCGGAGTGATATCTGTCAATTATTTTCTCCCTTGATGTTTTCCTTCTCCCTCTCACATCCTCCTATTCTCCTCTTCTCCTATTTGATCCCAGGTTTCTATGAATCCAGCGAGGGTCACTCTCCAAAGGAAACGTTTGAGCCCACAGACCCTGGCTCTACCTGGGCCTACAGCAGTGAAAGGCCCAAATCTCTGGGTGAGGCAAAAGACAGAACTATGTTTCCGCTACAAATTAAAATGTATGGCGGTAAAGTGAAAATGATTTGAATTCTCAATTTCATGGAAAGAAACCACCACGATCCAACGACTCTTTGAGGTGACTTAACTTCCTTGCCTTCGTCAGGAGACGCTCTCATGCTGAGCGCGGACGACGGCCAGGACTCACCGGCGGCACGCACCTCCCTGCCCCGCTCGTTCTCCGCGCCCTACCCCCCCCTGGAGGGCATCGCCGAGGAGGGCTCGTCCGAGGAGCCCTGGCAGTGGGAGTCCCGCCAGGCCGCGGGGCAGCAGCCCTCCCCGGAGGAGGAGCGCCGGGTCAGCGAGGAGGACTACCGGCGGGCCCTGCGGGTCGAGGGCTACATCCTGGGTCTCATCCAGCAGCACACGCTGTCCCCGCCGCGGCCCTGCCAGCCCCGCACCACCCTCAACCCTGACCTCCTGTACGGCCAGCACAGAAGGACCCCTTCTCACACTCCCGAGCGCCGCCTACTTGACCCCCGCGCTGACCTCTCCCCGAACCCTGAGAGCCAGGCCTGGGGTGGTGACCTGCTGCCGGGGGAGGCCCCCTCTTTAGAGGAGGACTGCTATCTGGCATTGCCCTACCCCCGCCCCAGGCCCCTCTCCCTGGCCGGAGGGCTTCCCCCACCTCAGCTGCCCACCCTCCGCCCCAGCTGTGGCGCTGGGACGCTGGATCTTTGTTATCGGCCCGACTCCCCTTCGCACTCCCCGTCCCCCCGCTCCCCGTCTCATTACAGCCAGGAGTTGGTGTGTGCTCAGTACATTCCTGGACAGGGCTGCCACGCCCCTCTGCATTCACCCAGTCACTATGCCCCGGGTCAGCTCAAGTCCGGCCTGCTTATCACATCCCCTGACCGGCCTCGCCAACCCGCCAAGCCCAGAGGATCTAAGAAGAGCCACGACAATGATGGACAGGCCTCGAGGAAGGGCAGCACTAAGGCCAGCAGGTCCCTGTCCGAGAACAGCCTTCTGGGCCAGCAGGGGCCACCGGAGCGCCGGTACAGCACCACAGAGAGGCCTCAGGGCCGGAAGGATCCTGCCCTCCAGCAGGCCCAGGGCAGCGGCCCGGGGACCGCCGGGACCGGCCGCCGCTGGTGCTCCAACCTGGAGCTCAGCCAGGACGAGGGGGAGACCCAGACCAAGGCCGGACCGGGGCATCGGCGGCCGACTCGAAGGGCCCGCCAGGCCCCTCCAGCAGCCCAGCCTCAACCTCGCGCTCAGCATCATCACCACCAGCACCAGCGCAGCCACAGTGCCCTGCCTCAGCCCCCAGACTGCCCAGAGAGAGCCCCTATTTGTCGGGGAGAGGGGGGTTCCGCCGCCAGGGCGGCCCCTGGAGAATCCGAGTCCAGCATGAGCGAGGTGTACTCCCGCGCCTCCAGCTCCCTGTCCAGCGACTCAGACGAGGGCGGACTGGTGTGGCCCCAGCAGCTACCTCCACGTCTGGCTCCGTCCTCCTCCTCTTCCTCATCTTCTCCCCAGGCCTCGGCCGACACCGCCTCCACCTCCGCCCAACCAAAGGCCTTCGTCAAGATCAAAGCCTCCCACGCGCTCAAGAAGAAAATCCTGAGATTTCGCTCGGGTTCGCTCAAAGTCATGACCACGGTATGAGGTTAGAGGTAGGACCACTATGAAGTTAGGAGTTTGGACCTCCCTATGAATTTAGGATTATGACGCCCTCATTGGGTTAGGGCTATGAGCTCCCCATGAGATCGGGGTTATGACCTCCCTATGAGGTTAGGGTCATGACCTCCTTTTGAGGTTAGGACTATGACCTCCTAATGAGGCTCGGGTTCTGATCCCCTTATAAGGTTATGATTATGGAGTCCCTTTGGAATTAGGGTTATGAGCTCCCTATGAGGTTTGGGTTCTGACCTCCCTATGAGGTTAGGCTTAAGACCTCCTTATGAGGTTATGATTATGAGGTTTGGGTTCTGACCTCACTTTGAAGTTAGAGGTCTAAGCTGCGCTCCCCTAACCATTTTGAAACCGTAGCAGATTTTTCTGTGTATGTTTCTTTTCTTCCTCCCAATATCCTAGAAGCTATTGCAGAGACTTCCCTTGCTCACTCTTGTGACCTGCAATTAACAATTCCAGATTTCCTTCCCGACCTACCTCTGCTTATTTTCTCAATGACGGATGCCTTTTCATGCACATAATGCTGGACTTGCTGTAAACCCACTCTCAGTATACTCTGGCCGAATGCATCCCCCAGCTTCCAGCTATCTGACACACTGCCACGCTTGTTTATAACGCTATGCGGTCTCCCTCATTCCGGGAGCACCAAAAGATACCTCGAGGTAAATCCTCCAGCTGATTCTTCCTCTGCTGATTGTCCTTAAAACCAGGTAAATCAATGAGCTCAAATGAACTGACCCTATCAGTATTCTTCAGGTCCTTGTCGGTCAAAATATGCCCCAAAGCTTAACCGTACAACATCTGTTGTGATTATCTGTAAGATGCATTATACAGGGTTGTGCTATGCTATTTCTTTACATTTCCAATGCTTGCAGAAAGTAAGGTATAGCTGATTTTGACCGACTAGCTGCTAAATGCTAAGCATGTATATACTCACTGAAACAAACTTACATAGAAACAGCTGAACATACACACTCTTATTGCCCTCTGGTTGCCTTCATTTGAATGAATGTAGTTTGTAAAAAGATTATTAAAAATAAAGACCTTTTGCTGTAAAAATGTTTTTACATGTCTATTGATCATGCTTATTGTATATATGCCCTGCAGTCTCCCAACCAAAATGAAAATGATTGAACCTGTTAAATATGCATCACATGCATCTTGTGCCCCTGTATGGCCTGTGAGAGCTACAGCCGCAAGGCCATGGGGCCTGTTCTGTAGAAGGCGTAGTAGCGCCTCCAAGTGGGCGCAATAAATAAGTACACCCAGTAGCAGCCGTAAGTGGAGAAAATAAATACGTTTACAAGCGTCCCTAAGTAGAGAAAATAAGTGTTAAATAAGGGTTAGATAATAAAATAAGGGTTATATAATAATGCTTTATTTTAAAGAAAACCGAACAAATTTACAATGATAATGAATTGTTGCTTTCAGCCAGGGGCATTTCTAGGTTTCATGAACATCCGGGGCTAAGCCCAACGGGAAAATGAAAATGGCAAAAAAAAAAATGTATGCTTTATTGTGCATGCACAATTTTTCATAATGCTTAACCTAAATAAACGAAAATATGCCATTATTATAGCTTTAAATAGCTACCTGGCTGCTGTGCTGCTTATCCCCAAACATCTAAAGTTCCATTCAAGTTATTTCTGAGTAGAATAAATACAAGTGAGACAGACCATAATTTCATTACTTCTAGACTGAATTGAATTAACGCATTCCATAGTTACCAGTAAATATACCAATAAATATTTATATATATATTTTTTTATTATAAAAAAATGTACCCAAACTTTTTATCCGGGGCTAATTAAATAATATCCGGGGCATAAGACCCGACAAAAACAGCCTAGTGACGCCACTGCTTTCAGCCAGCGTGACTATAAGCCACCATGTATCCCTCACAGTTTAACAAGCTGACCACTGCTGAATATAGAACTGTGGCCGGATAAATTTAATTAATGAGGTCTTAAGTTTACTAAAGTTGACAAAAACAAAACTATATGAGAGTTTTTATGAATTTGTGTAAGAGGCTACAACACTTTGTTTTAAATTTAACTAAAGCTAAACTCCCCAATATGCATGTGATTCGCTGGCAGATATAACAAAAAATATATATAAAATCTGACTGTGTCTTGGTGGTGCGGTTGTTTTTCAAACATAAAGTCATTGTGTGAGTATAATGTCTATAATGGGTAAAATTATATATCATTACATTGTTTAAACATTCTTTTTTTTTTACCCTGGAGCGACTCTTAAGCTCAATATTGCCTTAATATTATATTATATATATAATATATGTAATATAATATATATTATATTTCAAATATTGTGTGTGTGTGTGTGTGTGTGTGTGAATAATTGTACATATATTACTGTTATTTATGTGAGTACAGATACACAATCTTACAGTGTTTTATTTTCTGTGATAAAATTAAAACCAAAAAAATTGCATTTGTTCATAGATAGATAGATGAGCTAAAGTAGCAGTTAGCCATTACAAAGAAGAAGTCATGAACAAGAGTACACAAAGTCCCATAAGAAAGAAATGACATTTAGATCGTTTTCGAGGGGTTTAAATCAAACACAAAAACAGTGTAAGATCAATACATTATTTCATCTTTTCATTTTGTTCAGGGGGGATAGGTCTTTATGGCCATGTAATATTAGGGAATGCTAAAGGTGACAATCTCATAAGGACTGTGCCGCAGAAGCAATGTTTTTTCAAGCCAATCAAATTGTCCCTGCCCCTAACAGAACATTCCTGTTTATTTATGAGATCCAAGATGGAATACACAGCCACAGAGCCATCATGAAACCCCACATATACATACAGCTGCTCACACACAGCCACGGTCAATGGCGTCTTGCACATACGCAACATCCCCACTTTCCCCCCATCGGCAAGTCGTATTACCGTCAGCACGGACTCTGGATGCACATCACAGGAACACTGTGCGGTCAGGGCAGAGGGCTGGGATAGGCATACAGCGTAGCGCCCTGCTTTGTCCAGACACACTGCAAAAGCAGTACCTTCAACCTTCACAGAGCAGGTTTGGTGTGTGGAGAGGTCCAAGTACGCCATGCCGTCGTTGTTTGTGGAAAGGAGCATGAAGCTTCCAGCGGAGGATGTCTGGATGACATGTGGCTGAATGCTGAATGAGCGAGGGAGTTGAAACTGCTGCAACATTGTGTCCTCAGGTACCTTCCAGGTATACACGACTCCACTGGAACCCATCACCAGCACAAAGTCTGGCTGTTGTGGAAGCATGTGGAACGCCACAACATGCTCAGAGTGCGCTGCATGGGAGAAGCGCCTGCTGACAGTGCCAGACCAAAGGTTTGTGGCCAGCAGGTCTCCTTGGTGAAGGCCAATCAGGAAGGTGCTCTCAGGTGACACCTTGGCTGCGTCTAGGTAAAGTTGTATGTGGCACACAACACCACCGTTTTGCAGGTTCCAAACTGGCGATAGGCCTCTCTCGCAGAGACTCACCGCAAATTTACTGTTTGGGGTGATGAGAATGTCAGTTGCACTGCTGCCTCTGATACGGAAGATGTTCTGACGCGTGTCCAGATGCCAAACGTAGATATCTCCACCTGAAACTGACACAAGATGGCTGTTGTCTGGAGAGAGCATGAGTTTTTCCACAGGCCCATCATGAATGAAGTTCACTTCCGGATCTCCTGTCCGCAAGCTCCAACCCCATACTGCTATAGAGCCGTCTGCTGTGTAAAACTTCTCCCCAACCTCGTCGGCCACCACCTGGCTAACCCCATGTGACATCTTTGGGGACATACCAGCTGCATTTATAACTTCCCACATTGAGAGACAACCATGAGGAGTGATAGTAATAAAACCTGAGGCTGTTTTGAGAAGTCTAGGAACAGACGTGCTGCTGCATGTGTCAAGGGAAAGAACACATTCCCCACTGCTTATGTTCCACACCAGGACAAGGGAACAGGATTGTAGCAAAGCCAGAAAGAGATGACCTTCCTGGGCTAGCAATGCATGGAGGAAAGCCTTTCCCTGTGGAGTCATAAACTGGCCCAACATTACCCATTCACATGTGTTCCACAGTGTAATCTGTTGAGCTTTGCAAACCAATAAGGTGGCTAGTTCATACGAGTAATCCATATTGAGAACGCTGTTCCCACCTTTATCACTAAAACACTCAAGTTGAAAAGCAGGTTGGGTTGGGCTTCCATCCACATTCCAAAGCATTATATTTCCGGTAATGTCAACACACGCCATATCACACTGTTCTTCACAGAGGATTATTGACAGAATAGCATTCTGATTTGGGTTTGAACATTCACAAACGGGATTGGTGTTGTAAATGTCAAATAAAGCCACTGCCCCTGTCTCCTGCCCACAATACATGAAACGACCATCATCGGAACAAACCAAACAGGTCACAGGGTTCTGACACTGAAAATTCTGAGGTTTGCCCTTCGCGCCACGAAACACACTCACAAAACGTTTGTCCTTCCACCACACACACAGATGCTCCTCCGTCTCCACACATCCCTCGACCATGTGCTGATTTGTCTCACCCTGGAACTCCTCAGTTTCCAGTGGGCCCTCAACTTCTACAAACATCTCTGGACTGGTGACAGCCAATAATAAAAGCATGTTGCAGTATGTGGAAAGCAAAATTCTTCTACCAGTGCTCATCACTCGAGAAAACTCCACTTTGAGTTGTTTGTTGCTCAAGGACAGTTCCTCTACCTCCCTCCATGGGCTTCTCCACATCCAAGCAATACCACTTTCCATGACCCCAACTACAACATTGCAGGCTGTCAAAGCGACTTCTTTGATACAGCCTTGCCCTTGTATCCCCTCACTCAAGGAACACTGAATTGAGGGAAGTATGGAAGAAGCAGGGCAAAGAACAACACTTATGCCGCTTCCTCTTCTTCTCCTCTCCTGTTCAATCTCCTGAATGTAGACTTCAAGTTCTTGGTAGATTCCGACAAAAGGAAGAAGTCTGCACTCCATCAACATTGGGAGCTCCTCGGGAGAGCTTTGAAGGATGCATGCGGTTGATTTCAGCATGCTGGCTAAGAGGGCTCGTTCCCTGGGCAAAGTAACCACTTGTGACCTTTTCTCTCCCATCAACATGTCTACCAGATCCCCCAAAAGACCTGCTAGAACCATGGCCTGCTGAAAGCCAAGAGACAGTAATAACTTACGCTCCAACTCTTCCCACCTTTTGCTTTCTTGCAGGTGGTGGGGCAGCTCTATGATCCTCCTCAGGTTCACTAGACTTCCCTCTTTGCAAGCAGAGGACAAAGCGTCGGAAGACCTGAAGACAAAGGGCTGACATGGTTGCTGCCTGTCTATGCACACGGCCATTTCGGCCGTTTCAGAAGCCGTATTAGTTTTGCTTGACCCCAACTCTGTTGTTCCTGATGGCTCTGACTTCCTCGTAATAATGAGTGGTTTTGCATTTCCAAACGCCCATCGGCCATTGAAATAGTCTGCCATCAATGAATGAAGCTGCTCCCTCAACTCGTGACAACCTAGATACTTCTTAGTCACCACCAGGCCGAAATGCCTGCACACCCAAAACAACAGGGGTGCCCCAGCAGCCACAGTCCTCCTTCTGAGGAACATCCTCAGGTCCAGCAGGAGTCTCTCCACATCCACGTGAGGTACCCTCAACCTGCATGAGCGCGCTTGACCTCTCAGCGTGTACTGCGTCATCAACACCTCGTCGTCACTGGACAACAGGTCAGTGAGCTCGGCCTCCGTGAGCCCAGTCCTGGAGAGGGTGAGGTAGGACAGGCAGCGACGCACCAGAGTCGAACCATGTTTCTGCTCGAGGACGTCCAGCAGTGCAGAAATAGATGCATGGACGCCATTAGGGAGCGAGGATTCCATCACTTCCGAATCTGTTGAAGGTGAAAGAAGAAGAGAACAGTTGAACAAGAACAATTGACTAAGGTTTCCTCAGTTGTGGTTAAGGTTTAACCTAACTATAAGGGATTGTACATAATATATACATTATACCTGAGGTCCAGTGCAAAGTTTGGGAGTGCAGGAGGCGAGCGTAGAAAATCTGGGAACAAGAGCCCAGAGCCTTGTTAACCAGAGTCTGCTGCCCAGAGGTAACTCTCCTTCCAGAAAGGCTGAGCAGGGAGGCAACCATTCTGATACACTGTCCACTCTCCATCGACTTCAACTCTACAAAGCTATAGCCTTTGCTCTGTGTCTGACCCGTTTCCATCAGTAAACCCTTCCTCTCCTTGTCCTTGGTAGGCACAATGCTGTGCGAAACAGGTAGAGGTGAAGAAGTGCATTCTGGATAGTGTAGTTGGATGGCTTGTAAGGCCTGCGTGCGACGGTTGGACACTGACAGGATGAGCTTGACGCTATCGGGGAGAGGGGAAGGAAGGCATTGGACCATGTGTTGGATATCCACGTCGTTTATTTGATCCAGGCCGTCCAGGATTAGTACAACAGGCCGATTGGGAGTAGGAAAACTGGAGAGGAGTGAGGAGAGGTGATCTTTGAGCCAAGATTGAGAGAGATCAGGTTCAAAATATTGGCTGGGGATACTTTGTTTGGGTCTGGGTTCTGGAGGATTAGGGTCTTTGGGCTTGGGATCAGTTCTAGAGCGTAAATTAGGGTTGGAATGGTGGTTCTCTGCACTACAAGGTTCATGGTTTGAATCCAGGTTAGAAGGCAGGCCTTTGGAGATGTCGGGGTCAGATGAGACGTCATGTGGTTGTCTGTAGCAGCACACTATTTGATAGCAGAGTAGGGAGAGGATGTGCTTCGGGGACGGGTTAATTGTTATGTTAGCAAAGTAAGGAATGATTACTGGGTCTTGATCAGCTAGCCATGATTTCACCTGTAGAGGGAGAATCAGAAAACAGAAACAGAATTTGACTTTGTATAAGGGAAAGAAAACATAACTTATCCCTAGATCCCTAGAAATAGGCACCAATATCCCAGGTGTGGAAGGTTTGAACTGGCCTTTTCTGAACTTCTATGAAGCAGTTTTTATTTATAAACAAGTGTATATTTGTAGAGCAGTAGTGAAAGTTGTGAAATAAGTTGTGAAATAATTCAGTCTTCAGTGAGTGAGTCGGATGGCTGTGTGTCTGTTACAGCAGATCATTTAATATATGATGCTGATATAATCGATATCCCCTCCAGAAAATACTCAAGAAATACCAAGTTCCCTTGGTGAAGAGACAGACATATTTTTACAAATAAATAACACAAATAAAGATAAAAAGAAGATTGTATTATGAATCTGGCAAATGATAATATGCTGTATCTGACAACATCAACCTTTTTAACACTTTACCTGCTGGCAGCAGTGTGCAAGCAGGACTGTTTTCCCAGTGCACGGCCCGCCTCCCACCACTAGCGGGCGCTGTTTAGCCCTCTCCACCAAGTAGGTTTTTATCTGCAAACAACAAATGTCATCTTAAAGGGGGCATGTTATGCCACCAGGTGAAAGTCTGATTATCCATCACAAGCCGTTTTCAAAATCTGCGGTTTTCTGTGTTTTAGTGACATCACGAGTGTCCCCCTAGATGTATCCTGGATAGATCACTATATCAGCCTACCCAGTTGACTGTAGCAAATGTTGCTCAACTATCAATCATACATCTAGGTGGACACTGCCACCTTTGATGTTCCTAAACACAAGAAAAGGCAGATTTTAAAACGGCTTATAATCACATTCACACTTGGTGGCATAATATGGCCCCTTTAAGATTGAGGTTATTTTCTGACCTCTTCCGCCTCTGGGCGAGTGACGTCATAAAGACGTGAGAAGACACCAGACAGTTCCTGCTGGGCGGCCATCTCCAGGGCCAACGCGTCGTTAAGGTGACGGACAGGTAAGGGGTTACGGCGGTCGACCAGGTCCACCAGGTCCGAGTACACCTGGAGACACAGAGACTCTGTGTAGGCTCGCCGCCTGGCCGTGGTGAAACCGTGATGACTGTTGCATTCCGTGGTTGTGGTGTACACCTGGAGCTTAGAGGAAGTGATCAGGCTCGGCAGGAAGTCATCACAGAGCTGCGACAGGAAGTGGTCACCAGACGGCTGTGTGTATACAAAAAACAAAATCGATGGAAAATAGAGGAGAGAAGGTAATCACAGGAGAGGAGTCATGTTATGCTATTATGGTATTATAAATCAAACAAATCACAGGATATATCCACATACAGGTTAAGCTTTATCACACTTCATGTCAGCTCTGAATTAAGAAAATAGAGGATAACTAACTAACTACTACATACGCTTGTCATTCATTGTAATCGAAAGGTGGGCGAGAGTGTGGTTGAACAGTGCCTCACTGTGGCTGTGGAGTGTACTATCTGCTCTTAAGTGGACAAAGATGGATTGATGGTAGTTTATATAGGCTATAAAACCCTGGTTGTTATACCAGTAAATGTGGAGTGAGTAGTGGGTCTTGGTCTGGATGACTCTGCTTCTTTCCACTCTTCTGGCTGCATGCATTGCGGACTCTGTGAACATAGACCAGGCAGCGACTCATGATGTCATCACCGGAGCCCTCCCGCAGAGCCAGTCGTAGGTCTGCATCGAGCTCTGTAGAGGAACCCAATGGCCCATGTCAGGATAGTAGAACTAGATGCACGCACACCCACACGCACACACACACACACACACACACACACACACACACACACACACACACACACACACACACACACACACACACACACACACACACACACACACACACACACACACACGCACGCACACAAACACACACACAATGGCCTTACCTGATCTTAGATAGTCGTGGGCTCTCTCTTGCGTCATTAGGCCGTCACGGACACAAAGACCCAGTGCAGTCTGAAATACTTTCAGCGCCTCCTCTCCTTTATCCCTCCTCTTACTCTGGTCTTCCTCCCCTACCTCTCCCTATGAGGAAGGACACAATGGGCTCTGTGTTGTTTTGATGAGGACCACCGATGCTCTAGCAATGGGGAGGATTCATCCCACAAATGCAAATATGTGATACAATGCTTTCATCCAATGTCATATCACAATCTATTCTAGTTTTAATCCATTTATTTCTAAATGGTAAGTAGCGTTACCTTCCCCAAAACCCTAACACCCACCCGGAAAAAAACAAATCAAACACAAAGCCCATTCGTAACTCAATTTATTGGTTACATTACACCCCATGCGAGAGGGATTGAAAGGAGAAAGGAAAGAGGTGGGCATAAGGGTAGGCGTCGTAAAGTATGTTCGGGAAATATTAATAAGAAAAGAAAACCTGTAACTGTACGCTGGCACTCCGTACTGCATTGTTTTGCATTAACCAAAAACAGCCTATTCTATCATCCCATCAATCGACTGAGTCACGCTCACGTTGCTCTCCACATGGCCTTCGCTTCGACAGGCCCGCGTCCGCAAACAATAGGAGGGCAGGATGGAGTTCTCGTCCCTCAGGTAAGCCTCCTCCAGGGCACTGGTCGTGATTCCTGCATGCTGGCACACCTGGAGCAACAATTGGTACTCTGTCACCTCCACCTGAGAAGGCAGGCCGGCCCTGCCGTACTGATGTCCCACCAGTGTCTGCAGGGCCCCCATGTGGATACAGAAGGAACAAAGGCAATGGGTGAGGCAGTAAAACACTGAATGAATCTCAACATCACAGAAGGCTTGTTGGTCTTGATTTAAATTTAAAGTTCTTGTTGGTCAAATTCATTCCATGCATTTAAAACTAATGTGTCATATTTTAACATCGGATTCTCAATTCATAACATTTGATCCGTTACATGGCTCCTGTACCACACGATGCTGATGACATTTTGGTCTGGAACACTTATTTTGTAAATCATTCTTGTGTGGTAACCAACCAGTAAGTAGGGGCCATTGGAGTTGTTTTGACATTCGTATATCAGCTGCTGCCTGGTCCTCTGGTCTGGCCATCTCCTTGGATCACTGGACTCACACGGGTCAATCACCTGCAGGAACGCATGCACACAGATAACGCTACACAGGAATACCCGTCAGAGTGTGTTCATACTTCAGAGGACAGGCAGGAGATCCGCTCAGATGCAGGCAGAAGCCCACATGCAGGAATACACAATCATACACACGGGCATGTGCGCACACACACACGCATGCACACACCTACACCACATATTAATATGCCTACCCCACATTTTATTATTAGCCAATGAGGCACATATAAAGTTATTATATATAGGCAGCCTTACCATGAGATCTAGTCCATGCGTGTTCCTGCAGTGCTCTCGTAGTCTGGGGAACACAGTCTCCCTCAATGCCCTGCGCTCCACCACCGAATCTGTGTTTACACACACACACATACACACGTGCAGCCGTAAACAAACAATACCACCTCAATGGAACTCACTTCACCCAAGACCTGGGGTCCCAAGACTTTGGACAAAGGACAAAGACGGAGAGGCAATACAAAAGTAACACAACACAAAATGATGTAATGATGTTTTTCGAGTGGTGTTTTATTAAGCGAGACTAGAGCAGCTAGATAACAGACACCTGCGGTCACCGGCCTACCTTCTGGGTTGGAGATCAGGTAGATCTTCACACGGGAGGTGCAGGGCCGTGATCCCAGCGAAGAATGTTCCATTCCCCCTCTTCAGAACGGGGTCTCAAAGGTTTTGATTGGAAAAAATAAACAATAAACAGGCTTCAGCGTGGAGGATCCATGCCATCCACAGTCATGATACAATACACGTTACCACTCATAAAGCTTTTAAATCTAGGTTGAACACTAGAGATATGGACCGCTTGCCTCTCTGCCCCATGCTGGTGTCCTGGAGTAGGGAGGAAGTTCTGTTCTATGGGCTTGCTGTGCCTTGAAGGGCAATCACGCCCATCCTAGAGGAGGAGGGCTGAACGTACTAAACACAAATGCATGTATACTCAAGATTGCCGATTACACACACACACACACACACACACACACACACACACACACACACACACACACACACACACACACACACACACACACACACACACATAAAAACACCTGATAATTTTTCCCATATTTTTTATTAACATTTGTACACAATAAATACAAACTTTGTTGTGTTTTTTTTTTACAGCCAATATGAATATCTTGAAATCAATTTTGCACCTTCTCTTGTTATTGATAATATGGCAATAATCTATTAATAGATAGAAGGCCATTCCACCGCATCTATTATATAGCAGCTGTGCAACTTCCCCTAATCCAAAAAGAATGACCAAACAAAACAAGAAACTAGAACAAATAATAAAAACACTGAACCCGAAAGGTTTACTTTTTAAAAATAGGAACGGTTTGAACGGGGAGAGCGCGGTGAACGTCGAGGTTCGCTTGATCGGTTTGATTGTTGTTTGCAGAACGAGGGACATTTCTGTAAACCATAAACTTCAAAACAAGTTTCAACATATTATCAATAAGATCTCAGAGAGATCAACACCAGGCTGCCGTCGAAGTTGCGTCGCATGAAAAAAGAAAAGAAAAAAGATCTTGCTACTTCTTGGAATTTAGCGAGACACAAAAGGGTCAACCCAACAGGCTCTGCTAATGCCCTGAATTATCTACACAACACGGCATGTTCTTTGTTACACAACACGTCATAGAGGACTCATTTGAGAAAGCAGAAGCAATGTCGTGTTTACTTGCCCAAAGAAATCGTAATCGTTTGTTCCCGCGCCAGAGACAGGAAGGAAACACTTACATTTTTTGTTCCAATATTGGGACTTTTGGGAAAAACTTGTTCCTTAGCCAACAAAAAGAGGGCGGCAGCAGGGCACATGTTGAGAGTAGACCGTGTTATTCAAACACACCTCTCCTCTTCTCCTATGAGAAGTACAATACACATGTGCTCCCACACATCTGCTCATACCTGTCTCAAAGTACACTGTTTGTCGGCCTCTTTATAAAGATACACTTCAACTGTATTCTGAATGGTTTCATTTGAAGTTAAACACAAATGTACAAAGTTCAACTTAGCCGTGCCATCCCTTATAAAGATGGCAGATTAAAATAATAATAATATAAAATAATACAAAATAAAAAACTTCAGTCACACTGATACAAAGAGGATCGTCCACACAATTGGAGTGATTAGAAGTACTACGCTTTAGATCAATTAAACAGTTCTATAGTGCTCTAGGGAGAGCACACCTAGCTCAATTATGTCGGGGATACGTTTTCTTAAAGGGAACAACACATGGCTACCTTTCAAAAAAAGTGCTACATTGCCTTTTAGGCAGGGGGGAAAAGGCTTGGAGGGAGTTTAAATAAGCTGAATTACATCTGATTTATATCTTTCCCGATAAGGAAAGATGTGATTTTATCTAGCTCCATTTTTATGACTGGTTGCAGGCGATTTGCTTCTAGCTGAATGTGTGTGAAAGAGTTTTGAAACAGCATTTAAAAAACCGTACATATCTTTCATTCTTGCCCTTTTTTGGTTCGTCGTCTCATCTGCCCTGGGGCAAAGTTGAACCACAAAACAATGAAAACAACCAAAGGTGAGGGGTGATACTGAACTGAATACACAACTTAATACCTTGAGGGCTCACCACTCTGTAACAGAAACATAAAGAGGTCGGCGAAAGATAAACACCAAGCAGGTCTGCTCAACAAAATGACATGAAATGAAAATAATAAACAATACAAAGAGCTAGGGGGGGGGGGGGGGAATCAAACACGAGACCCTGACTCCACTCTGTCTCATCCAATCAAATGAAACGAAAACCCTCCCATTCCACAAGCGCTCCTCCAAATCCCTTTCAAAGAGGATTCCGTCAATCCCGTTATCCCGGACCCATGTCCCGTGACCCCTTGGCCCCGCCCCCCTCCATCCCGTCTCCTGCACGGCGGACGTCTTCCAGGACTAAATATTAGCGATACAGACGCAGAGACTGGGAGGCAGGGGGGGGGTGGTACGGCCGCCATGTTTGTGTGTGTTCATGTGCTTGTGTTAATGAGGGTAAATAATGTGTGTGCGTGTGTGTCTACCACTGCTTCACACGGCGTGCCGTACACCAAGGAAACACGCCGCACACGGGTACGAGGCGACAACTTAGGAGGGGGAGAAGAGCAGGGGAGGGAGGGCTGGAGAGAGGACTCTGACGCCAGGGGTGGAACCAGCCACCCCTGCCTGTCTCTCTCACTTTATGTATTTACTTCCCTCGTTCCCTCTCTCTCTCTCTTTCTCTCTCTCTCCTCCTCCCGGCTGCATTCACAACACCCGTGTATATTCTTCTGAAATGTGACGACAGTCAGTAACTACATATCAAACAGGTTCAACTGCGTTATTATAATATGTGGAGTGCTGCGCTGCGATGATCCTATGACCACAGTTATGTACTGCACTAATACATTAAATATGACGCGATGCTGGGGGATAGGGCTGGCATTTCACACCATTCTGTCTCCAACTCAACCGTCTCAATCGCAACCGACCCCAACTCTCAAAATAACGATCCAGCTTGGATCTCAGCTTTTCTTCTGGGTGTGCAAACATGCCATGTCTGCAATTGTTATTATTTAAAAACACTTTTCTTTTTTTTTTCTCCATGTTCATTTCTTCACGGAAAGACAACCTTGATTTATTCACTGGGTGTTTTGTTCACCCCACTCTGAATAAATAAAGGTTGATTGATGACAGCAGGATAACCTTGCCCGGCAGGTCGTTGACATACAGTGTCTCTTTAATACGTCGGCATAGTGGGTCCCCCTTGCTGCTGTGCCCGGTAAGCGTTTAGTGGCGAGGCTCCTCGCCTCGGCCCCTGCTCCTAGCCCATCTCCAGCAGAGCTCCTTCTTCCAAGATGGCTGCCGGATGAAACCAGGCTTTAAGGCGAGTAGGAGGTGGGCGGTGGAGATGGTGGGGTTGACCTCCACCCTCTTTGGGAGGCGGAGCCAGCGGTCCCCTTCCTCCGACCCGGCTTTATTCCCCTGTCCCTCCTCCTCTTCATCGCCAGGATGAGGAGGAGCATGGCGGTGAGGTGGGTTCGTTCCCCTTTTCAGTTTTTTTTTGTGAGGATAAGGGCAGGTTAGTTCCAGAGCCTTTAGGGGACGTGTCTCTCTCTCTCTCTCTCTCTCTCTTTCTGTATATCTGTCCTTCTATCCATCCGGCAGTTTTGTCAGTCACACAAGTGTGATCTCCACCTCCTCAGATTTGCTGCTTTTCTCCGGCTTTCTGCGGGGGTGCTGTTTTGGAGGAGGGGGGGCGGCACGCACCTGGGGGGGAGCAGAGGGAGGAGCCTATCAACAGCCGGATCATGGGTAACACACACATACACTGAAACAGGACAGTCTAGTATAGGACGCTGGTTATGGTCCCAGAGCCTTTTGCTGGGATCATAGCCCCAATCGACAATCCACCTGTAGGCCTAATTAGATCAGGAGGCGCCCTAACCCCTACCTGCTCCTTAATTCACCTAATTAATAATTAATGAAGTGAATATGTCACTTTGGTTGGAAGAGCCAGCTAAACTAAGTTCTGTAGCTCTTCACTGTGCGTCCTTCTCTTACATGTTCTTTTCTAGGCCTCTCTAAGGGTGGGGTCCAGGGTGGATGGTTGAGTGTATGGCCACCAGGGTAAGGAGCGTGTTGGGTACTTACAGGCCGTAGTTTGCCCGGCCCTCCGTCAGGGGTGAAGCGGAGAGGCTGAGGAAAGCCTGGAGACACGGGACTCCTGCCAGAGTTGTGATCTGGAGTGACGAGGACACGACACATAGAGAGATAGAGATAGAGATGGATAGATAGATAGATATAGATTCAAACCCAACAAAATTAGCAAAGCATATAAACCGGGCAGTTAACACCATGAAGAACCCACGACCACACAAATTGAACATGATTATCTGTGTGTCTGTA
>NC_044063.1:16221182-16356602 GCF_902167405.1 Gadus morhua
GAGTCTATTGAGGATTTGTGGTTTACTGATCAATTGGAAACCCGGGTGAGGTGAGGGGCGGGGTCTCACCGAGAGTGAGGGATCAATGGAATTGTAGTTAGCCCAGCGTTCATTCTCCAGCTCCTCCATTACCTGGGGCCATGCAGAGAGAGAGAGCGAGGGGTGTGAGGGGCTTATACAAACACACAAACACACACACGGACACAAACACACACACAAAGATACATACACACACAAAGATAAAGAACAGACAAATCCATGCTATTCCTACCCGTGTTCGCATGCAGATGGGGGGGATACACGCAGGTACAAACTAAATAAATCCGGAATCTCTCCCACCTACACACACACAGACACAGACACGCCCACTACATGGACAAACTGCCTGCTTCCAATTTGTTCATCAGAGACAGCCAAACATACACACCTGGTTCATGGCACTCTTCAGCCAGGTATCCACGGAAACGCCCACTTGTCTTAACAGGTCCAAGCGCGCCTCAGCTTTCAATTTGATGGTCTGGGAAAATAAAGGCAGGGAGAATTAATAACCAAGGTCTGACCGGGGCTCAGGCTCAGTATCACCATCGACAGCGGACCACAGACCACAACACAGTGATGGCAATAACACTGGAGCAGACAGTCAATATTCTGCTGCTGTGGGTTATTAAAAATACCATATGACAAGATAGCAGGCCCCAGGCACCTTGTTAGAGTGGTCTAGGAAGTTCACATACTGTCGATTTTCTCATTTTCTCCAGCTGAAATATGAATAGGTAAAACAGTAACACAGTTTTTATAAGATAATAAGATTGTTATAGATACCACCTACACCCTTGGGCATGAGGACAAATAGCTTCATCAGTATACTCTGATCATATGTGATGCAGATATGAACAGATTATTATTACGATATCCGTGCCCTTTTATTGTCATAATAAATCACAGGTTGGGAAGTGAAGAAGAAGAAAGCAGAGAGATATTTAGATATCCGATTTGTTTTGAGACATTGAAGCAAAATATATCAGTAAATAGGTAAATATATTGGAATATTCCTTGGTAAATTGAACATGGGCTTTATAATGGAATGACCAAAACAAAACATTTTAGTCTAGATCTAGTTTTGCTTCGATTCATTTGAGCCTCTTTTGTTCCTCAAACGATTCACCTATGGAGCACTTTTCCACTTAATAGCAACAATGAAGGTAAAATCATAATCATCGTGACAATAATTATAATAACGTGCTGAGCAGCAGAGACGGTATCTCTAGAGTCGGATGTATAGATAGCTTCTCTCCTTTGCCTAGTCCCCCCACCAAATCATTCATTATTATTTAATTCCGTTGTGCTGACAGAGCAGCGGGTCTGCAGAGGGACACGCACGCACACACGCACACACACACGCGCACACACACATGCACACGCTCACACACAAACACATACACACACGCGCACACACACACGCACACACGAACGCACACGCTCACACATGCTCACACACACACACACACACACACACAATTACAGACACACGCTCACACACGCTCACACACACAAATACAGGCACACACACAGGCACAATGCTCAGGGACTGCTAGCCTGCCAGTCATACACTTATCACAGCTAAACAGCCAGCCAACCCTCCCAGGGCCTGCTTGTCAGAGTGAACCTCAGTGCACCTTGTACTTCCACAAACTGCACAGAATCCAGGAAGCCACGAGCCCTGGATAAAACTGTGGCTAGGGGGGTTGTTAACATACTCTGTTGACAATGTGACGAGTGAAATTTGTATTCCGCCTTATAGAGATGTTGGGGGATGTGCCAGAGACACTAAGAGCCAATCAATCAGAAATCCCTGCTGGTTTGCTTTGTTGAGACCGGCAGGCGGGCGTGTCATGAATCAGAGAGGAGACAGAGAGGAATATTCAGAGGAATCAATGTATCTCAATAATGAGCATAATAAGACACTTTGACAAGCTATGCAAGGAATATACTGCACTGTTATGTCTACGGTTGAGTTCCAGAGCTAGTTTCAGTTGTTTATGGGTTTCCATCCAGGTGTGCCCGGATGTGTAATTGCATAGATGGATTTAATGTAATGTAGATGTAGAGGGTCTAAATATTTTTAAATTGTGTTCACATTTAAATGACTCATGGTTCTGATTCAAATGAACAACATAATGACATCTGGAGGATAAGAATGTAATATAGATAACACAAAATTGAGATCTGTAAAGTATTACCAATAAAGACATGATCATGAAAATAGCAACTATAAAATGAACTTAAAATAAACAAAAATATTGTTTCTTATTTCTAAAATTATAATTCATCTGTCTGGCACAGAGCCAACATGTTTCATTGTTGCTATGAAAGCAAATTGTCCCAGACGCAATATCACTCTTCCCCAAAACACAATAAAAAAGCTTAATATCTCAGGAAAGTCAGAGAGGGACAGAGGCACACGCAGAGAGGGAGAGAGAGAGACAGAGACAGAGACAGAGACAGAGACAGACAGAGACAGAGACAGAGACAGAGACAGAGACAGAGACAGAGACAGAGACAGAGAGAGAGAGAGAGAGAGAGAGAGAGGGATGTAAACAGAGAGGGAGAGAGAGAGAGAGAGAGAGAGAGAGAGAGAGAGGGATGTAAACAGAGAGGGAGAGAGAGTGGTAAGAGAGAGCGAGACAGAAAGAGAGGGAGTGAAAGAGAGTGAAAAAGCAGAGCGAGAAACAGAGCGCTAAAGAGATCAAGAGCGGGTGTGATGAGGCAGAAAATTAGACAAGCATCACAAGGAGGAATATAATTTAAGTCCCAGGGAGTCCTCTCCGATTAAAAACATCATGGAGAGAAATAGATAGGCAGACGGCCAACCATAGTTGAAACCCCAGAACCGCTCTTAAATGTAATGCAGAAACTCCTTATTTGGGTCGTAGTTATTGCTTGACAAGAACTCTGCTCCAGGCCATGAACTGCTACTTCCTCAATCCCTGATCCTATTGGTTGGTCAAAGGAAAATCAAGCACTCATCATGTCCTATGGCAGAGATAGGAGGCCTCTACCAGCTCCTGACTAACACTGTTGTACCCAGTTGTATTCAGTGACTTTTTTTGCACTTTGCACTGAAATTATAATGTTGTTTTTCAAAGCCTAGGGTGATAGCAAAGGCTTTTCATCATTTAACAAACTCAGTCACTATATTCTCAATATATATTCTAAACATTATTTATAATTGCATAACGTGAACTGGGTACAATGCGTCTTGCGATTCAGAGTGAGAGTAAAGCAAAGCTTATATAAGCTCACATCAGGTAATGACTGATAGGGTCCTTTATTTACTCTTTTTTGTTTTCCTAATAAAACATTTTTGTCTGACGACTCCATTAGTGACTAATGGAGCCATTAAATATGCATCAGCGTCCTTCCCTTCCAGCCAATGGGAGCCCAAGAAAATAGAAGATGTCCCGAAGACAAAGAGTTTGATGAAGTATGAGCCAGCAAAACAGTGTACACAAACGTCAACCTCAAACCGCTGTCCAAAAACAATAACAAAGCACAATATGCTTCATATCGTCAAGTTATCCAGATGTGGTAAAAAATGACTAAGTCTACATTGTCATATTATGACACTGTGGACAGAAGTATGTATAGTTAAAAAAAAAAGAAAGAAGGAAAAGAAAAATCAACTAAATAAAATGCATACAAAACTGGGGAAAGCTAGCACTGTATGCGTATCAATACACCAATACCAAAAACAGACAGCAGGGGGCGATTTTTCGTTGATATGTGGATGACAACGTGCTAGAGAGGCCTAGCCAAGCAGAGGGGAGGAGGAGGAGGAGGAGGTGGGGGGAGGAGCATCAGAATGAGGTAAGGGTATCTCAGTAGTCTAGAGGACAGAGAGACAGGAGGGAGCTGATGCCAATACAACATCACTGTTCAAAAGGGGGGAAAAGAAGGAATAGAGGGTCGGAGGGGTGTTTTTGCATTGTTGTAAAAGAGGGTGGAGAGAGCGGGCGAGCGAAGGCAATGAGTGGTGATGCATTATCGCCTTTCCGCGGCAGACAAGCTGTATTGGAGACGATCAATGTGATGATAATAGATGTCTCTGGCTAGCAAGCAGACAGGGAGTTGCAACAAGGGGAGGTGGGGGAGAGAACGATGAAGGTAGCCAGAGGGGAGATGGACCGACTGTATAATAGAGAGTAAAACAGAGGAGAAAGACAAAGATAGACAGAGAGAGAGAAATGAGTGTGCTCATTTAAAAAACAATCTCTCTCAAAGATTATAGAAAGATAAAATCTCAATAAATCTTAAAGTCGTATGGTATTTTCTGTAATCCATGAATGAATTTTTGTTAAAAATATTAGCACATATTTTAATCTCCAAGAATAGGTTTTTGCTCAGAATCCCATTCAGAAAACTCTGACTTTCCACAGCCTGACAGAATTTGCATTGAGTCACATATTTGGAGGGCACTAAAAGCTTATGTGTCGTGGAGGCAGACTCTACACAATTGTTTGAATTGTGAATATCAACCAAACGTTTAGTCACACAGCCCAGACACTGGGCAGGAGTAGAAGAACCAAGAGGTTCTTCTAATCTTCGGGTGTGTCAACACATCGGCTGTGTTTGTGGTTACGGTTCAAAAGGAACTCTTTTATCTCACAGTTGAAATATCAGAAGGGGATTTTGGTTCAGGAAGTGCATCACCGAACACTGCAACCGTTACGCTTTGTGTTGATTGGCAGGTTGCAACAGGTTCATCATTCAAAAATGTGCATTGCTTGAAAAAACAAAAAAATCGAGGTTGATTGGATTGACACAGACACACACCTCAGCTTTCCGTATGCATTCTTTGGTGTCTTCTATCTTCAGCTCCAGGTCTAGTCTGCCTTGCTCTGTGGAGGGCAGTCCGTGGCTTTCACACTCCTCCAGGGACTGAGGATTCACCGACGCACACACACACACACACACACACAATCACACACACACACGGAAATATACAGGAGTGAACAGAATGACAATTGGAGAATAGGCACATGTGTGTGTGCGTTAGTGTTGTTATGAATGTGTGTGTGAAGGTGTGTGTTGTGAGCTCACCCTCTTGTAGTGGATGATGTTCTTGTGCTCCCTGGCTGCTCGGGTCGCCCACTTCCTGGCTTCCTTATTCAGGCTGTGTTCCTCCGTCGTCCCCGTCTCAGACTCCAACTGCCGGCTCTAAAACGCACGCACGCACGCACGCACGCACGCACGCACGCACGCACGCACACACACACACACACACACACACACACACACACACACACACACACACACACACACACACACACACACACACACACACACACACACACACACACTCACACACACACACAAAGACACACACACACACACACAAAGACACAGACACACACACACACACAAAGAGACACACACAGTGATGTTGTTAGCTCACAAAAAGAGAGGAGTGTGTCGGGAAAAAGCTGTCGATTGATCCAGAAATAGAAAGTGTGAGAGATTTACATTTCCCCACACGTCCCATAATGAACACTGCTTGTCTCGCTCAAACCCATTGTGGTTGCCTTGGCACCAGTGATGCGACAATAAAACAACACATATGATAGTTACCAAGAGTGACATCACTGAGTCCTCCTCTAATAATGTATGAGATAGTGATGTTTATGTGTTTGTGTGTGCGTGCCTGAATGTTTTTGTGCTGTTTTTGTGTCTACACATAATGAGAACGATTCTCATTGCCTGCAAAAATATATTTATTAAAAAATTATATTATTTTCCTTTTCAAAAGCATGTGGTTTTCATAAGGGGGCAAAGTGTTGAAACAATGTCTTTCCTCAGGTCTCAACGGCTCTGGTCCAACAGTCTTTTTTTGCTTGGGGAGGTTCCTAAGTGAGTTAAATGATACCGAAGTTATCTAAGTGGCCATGATCAAGGCCAATGTGCACGGCTTCCGACTCGGGAGAGCAACGGCCGGGGAACGGGATGGGTGCTGCTCCGGAACGGAATTCCACGTACTACCTCGGGGAAGTTCTGTTCTTCCTTGTATCAGAAGCCAACAAAGTGCATTTCAACGCTTATCATACGCAAGCGGGTCCGGCAAAAATAAACCAGATGTGTAAAAAGAACGTAACGGCAGGGATTGTGGAGTATCTTCCGGAGGACTTGCACGGAAACTGGGCCGCATCTGCACCCGGGGAGCATAGTAGCTCTGATGGACACCAGTCTGTTCCGGCACACACACACACACGGCTTCCGAACCGGACCCCTGACATATCTGGTGCACATTGGCCTCAAGTGCTGGTCCAATTCTATAAAATGATGTGTGTGCTTAAATCTTTCCTTCCTTATCTCCTTTAACTTATCTCCTGATGGGGCACCATCCTTTAAAGGTAAAGGAGACGGCCCAAATTAATAGTGGCAGCAGGAACCGTGTCCATTGGGCTGTTTATGAATACTGACGATCAACGTGACCTCATCCTTCGTCACAAATGACGTAGTCCAGTGTAAGTACAGTCGGAGTCTTTTCAAGTATTTATGAATTCTCCTTCACTTCTTTCCTCAACCTCATGACGTTTTACACTGAGGTTTATGAAAAGTGGTTTGGAAATTGCATAGTACATACTTTTTAAATGTTAAGTTGACTCTTGGGTTCCTTTGTAAAGGAACCATATATGCCATGTTGACCGACTGAAAAACAGAATTCAAGAATTGCACCTCTTTTTTTGGTTTCCATCTCTCTGTTCTGTTCATTTATCAACGACTGTTCAGCCGTTCTTAAATGGTGGACCAGTGTTTCCGAAGCAACTGCTACACATCATTCAATCATACGGGAAATCCATCTGATCAAGCTAGGCTAAGAGATAAGATGGAGATGCGTATCTGGTGAAGAAGTGTGACGCATCAGAGACACAACCTACGTCACCTATAGGCTAAGAAAACTTGAAAGATACTTGATCTGACAATGAGGGCGGTAAACAACCTGAGTATACGTACAGGTATTTTAATTGCGTTAAGTTTCCCATGCACAGCATGTATTTTAACGATGTGCTGCTTCGGAAACAGCGGGGCATCAACCTTGAATAAGTATAGGTGTGAAACGGAGAGCATTACACAGGAGATTTGCAGCTTAATTATGGCCATGCAAGGCAGCGTTGGGCGGGGAGGCATGAAGCACAAAGGCTCAGATCTTCCTCAGAACCAACGTACCATGGACGGAGTTCACATCCATCAATAACGGATGGCAGAAAATGTCTGTTCAAGGACATAAGTATACAATAATATGCATGCATATATTATGCATGGAAATGCAAACACAACACTGTCAAATAGGTTGATCCAACCCTTGGTTACACAGGCTTTAGTGGCAGCAGACATATTCGATTTCACTGCAAGGTTTGACTGCAATGATGGGTGATTTCCATTGAGCGTTTAACAATTACATGGCCACAAATGACAAGAAATGCAAAAAGCCTAAATATATATTTTTCATACATATGCATTGTGGAATACAATTTTTAAATCTTATTTAAACATGATCAGTAAGTATTCATGGGTTTGTGTCAAATTGATTTGGAATATGGCCTTGAGATTGCGAATGATATTTTAAGGATTTTGCACATGGTTGCATCCAATAAAAAAATAAAAAACGGCTTAGAATGTGGTTGTGTCATGGGTGTTGACACAACCCACCACACTTACAGATACACACATAATGTTGTGTCTGTGGGTGTGGACCAACTAGACGCACGCACGCACGCACGCACGCACGCACGCACGCACGCACGCACGCACGCACGCACGCACACGCACACGCACACACACGAGTATGAGGGCAACAAAGGTGTGGTGACCATGATGAAACGCAATGTCATAACCAATGTCAACCAACAGAAACTTGGTGGATACCACTTCCTTCCTTCTTTTCTATGTACCCATGTGACACATTTAAAGTGACAAGAAAATCCCCAGCAAATAGTAAGTTGTTCTGGACAATAACCACTGTGCCTTTTCTTGCAGTTGGGAGTCGAGTGTTCAAATAAATAAATAAGCATGCGTTCACTTTAGGGTGACAGGGTAAAGATTAAAGGTTAACAGAGCCTTTAGCACTACCTGTGCCAGGGTCATTCTCATGGCACTGACCGGCGAAGGCTCAATGTCCACCAACTGCGGCACCGAGCTCAGAGTCTGGCACACACAAACACACGCAGGTGCACACAAACACACACACACACACACACACACACACACACACACACACACACACACACACACACAGGCAAGCAGCAGGGAATTCACACGACCCGAGGACACCATTGCAAACACACACACACACACACACACGCGCAGAAACACAAGGAGGGTTAGTGGCAAAAACAGATTAGGAGAAAGGGTTAGCACAAAGACTGGAGCAGTTCAGGAAGACACCAGGAAGGAAAGAAAGCACGTATTATTGTATTGAGGGGAAAAAAGGCAGAACGACAGGTAGAAAGACAGGTTGAAAGATATAAGGATGAGAGAATTATCTGAATAAAGACGGAAAGAAAGAAATGAAGAAAGAAGGAAATGACGAAACATGGGAGAAAATATAGAATTCAATGTATTAAGAAGGTAAGAAAGAGTGAAAGAATGATTATAAATCACAGACAGAAGGCAAAGCGTAGGGAGAGAGAGCAAGGTGTAGGTCTACAGAGAGAATTTAAGCTGTGTGCCCGCTGGGGGAAGATGTGATTTTAATTAGTTCTGTGTCCTCAGCAATAACCTCAGCCTCTCCCTAAGGTGTGGATCCGCTTGGCATCCACCGTCTCTTAGCGATCACAAACATCTCCATCAATTCTGGTCATTTTATTTCCGTTAACGTTTTATTTGCAGCCCGTCCAGTACAGAACCACAAATGAAATGCACCACAAGCTTGGCTTGAGATGTTCTTACAAACAAGCTGGCCCTTCTACAAAGGCAGACCCCCAGAGGGTGCACAAGGGCTCCAGATCCACAGAGGATCTCTATTATAAGACATGGATAGTTCATGCTGCAGCCATGTTCTCCACAGAGCAGAGGTCACACCACTGGGAGAGATCTGACGAAGGCCTGATTACGAAGGAATGT
This sequence comes from Gadus morhua, assembly GCF_902167405.1. NCBI lineage: Eukaryota > Metazoa > Chordata > Actinopteri > Gadiformes > Gadidae > Gadus > Gadus morhua. Next base: position 16,230,303 of record NC_044063.1, read on the forward strand.
CTGTTGTCTCTTGATATTCAGAATGATTAAATGGCTTTGGCCTGACTTCCAAGAGTTGGACGGACGTTGTTTATGTTTGCAAGCCTGCACTCTCTGAATGTTCCTACAGGGTTCAAGAGAGATTAACCCTAATGAAGGAATCTCCAAGAGATCGTGACACACAGCATTGCATCTGGAGCAGAAGGAGGCTACGGCTTTTCATGACATGTCAAGACGAGAGACCTACAGATCTACTGTGTGTGTGTGTGTGTGTGTGTGTGTGTGTGTGTGTGTGTGTGTGTGTGTGTGTGTGTGTGTGTGTGTGTGTGTGTGTGTGTGTCTTTGTGTCTGCGTGCGTGATGGCAGTCAGTTTGGTAATGCTTATATGATTGTTATAAAAAACGTTTAATGTTCATAAATTCTAACGGCCTGTGCCATCCTGTGTAAACAAGAGTGCCCGAGTGTGAGTGTGAGTGTGCGTGTGTGTCTGTGTGTGTCTGTGTGTGTGTCTTACTACGTCACAGTCGCTGGGCTGGAACTGGAAGTCATGTGCTTTGTGAAACACAGGGTTCTCCTGCATGAATAATTGCTGGTTGAACTCCTGTATTACCTGAGGATCACACACACACACACACACACACACACACACACACACACACACACACACACACACACACACACACACACACACACACACACACACACACACACACACACACACACACTCTCTCTTTGGTACATTTCATGACACTGCAAGTATAGTAACCAACAGATCAGCCTAGATGTGATCAACAATGCTCACACACAATAAACAGGCATTTAATAAACAAATCAAGGCAATGCAACTAAATACTATTAATAATATATTATTAAATCACATTGCAAGCCACATCAGGGCGGCTAAGTCCTGTCTGAAGTTTTTCCGTTTCCTGCTGCTTGTTGAAAATAATTGGCAAGCATTTAAAGCTAAATGAACATCAATATACTGCACACTATTCTCTTCATAAGAGAAAAAATCCAAGGTTAAAAGCAGAGATGTTGTGTTGGAGACAGGAGGGCTTGGTGGACTGACCCTGGTGGACTTGTCAAGGAGGAACTGGTAGGTGTTGTGTGTGGCCGTGAAGGTCTCCAGCTCGGTGCGACACAGAGCCACCAGGTAGTCCTTCACGTGCTCGAAGACCCCCCCGTCAAGAGCCTGGAGGAGCAAGGACACATCACGCATTACGTAGTTGCCGTGGACCTCGCTGCACCGTCACAGACACATGTGCGATGCACAGAAACTAGACCATAAGTTCTGGATTCGAACCCCAATCTCCACAACGTTCAAATATACATCCATTGAATTAGAGGCCCTACCTGCTCCTAAAGGACATGCATTGAACAGTCACTTTGGATAGAAGAAACCCACACCCACACCCTGTACTCTATATTGTTATTCGATGTACCCTCATTGAATAATGCTGTATACTGCTGTATGGGTCCATCCATATACTGTATATCTTTATTAAGCAGACCTAGAAAAGGGATGCAACATCACCAACTCAATGTGCGTGAGAGAGCATGATGGGAAAGGTCACAGAAACTGAAGGAGGAGGAGGAGGAGGAGGAGGAGGAGGAGGAGGAGGAGGGGGAGGAGGAGTCTTAATTTCTTTTCCGTTTCATCAAGAGGACATTCTTATCCAAGGGAGAGAACCGAAACAACCAAAAACAGGAAACTATTTGGACAGTAAAAAGACGGGTCGATTTAGAGTCAAATGGGCCAAACTGAGTGGAAAAGTGACCTGAAAAGGGAAATTAAATGTGGAAATGAAACATGTGACTTTTGCAGACTGCAAAAGAGGAAGCACAGCAAAGAAAGCGCAGGGAGGGAAAAACAACAGACATACACAATGAAAAACTTCACACACTGAATGTGGAAGGAGCAGCATATAGTGAAAGTGGTGCAGAAGGAAGAGCGCTGTGATGTTTAGAAAGCCCTTTTCTCAGCGGTGAGAGGAGGGGGAGGAGCTTCAAATTCCATCTCCTCAATAGATCACATGATGACCCCTGATGCTCTGAGATATCTAAACACACACAATGTCCCGGTCCAAGAGAGGAGATCAAGGCAATACTCACTAAATAAGCACAAGTACGCACACACACAGACGAATGTAAGCGCACACACACACACACACTCAGTCCTTGTTTTTCTTTTGCATGCCTAAAAACAATGGCGTATTTACACGGAAATGCAGTCATTAGGGGCGGGAGGCCGGTTGATTGCTCTGCAAATGTCACGCTCTCATTACCTTCCTCCCTCCATTCCATCATATCCTCTCCTTCTCCCCGCCCTCCCTCCCTCCCTCCCTCCCTCCCTCCCTCCCTCCCTCCCTCCCACTCCTCCCTGTGCTCACTCCATTTACAAAGCTTTTTAAATGGAGTGAGTCAGCATCCAGAAACAGACCCCAGTCCCCGCATCACCCTCGAATGTTCTGTGTGTGCGCGTGTTATTGTGTATGCGTGTGTGATTGTGGTTACAGTTTTGTGCGTTGGAATGTGTGTATGTGTGTGCGTGTGTCACTGGGTGTGAGTGGCCGTGTGCAATGACTATACGGAAAAACGCAATAGGTGTGGCCTTGCAGACAGAAATATAATATAATTTATGTTTTGTGGTCGCATTGCCTTGATTTGTTTATTAAAAGCCTGTTTGTTGTGTCTGAGCATTGTGGATTACATCATAAAATGTACCAAAGACAGTTTGTGTGTGTGTGTGTGTGTGTGTGTGTGTGTGTGTGTGTGTGTGTGTGTGTGTGTGTGTGTGTATGTGTGTGTGTTTGTGTGTGTGTGTGCGTGTGATTAATTAACCCTTTTATTTTATTTTCGTTGTTGGTTCATTGTTCAGTGCATTAAATGAGACGTTAGAGGTTAAATGAAAAATAAACTGTAGCCAAAACAAAAGTACTTCCTCATTATTTCTCCTCGTCTTATCCTACCATCGCGCTTTAGTTTGAGGGGTGTTTCCGGTGCGCTGAGTGGAATATCCCATTTTTGTGTGGAGGTAGATCGGTCAATATTTTAAATATGCTTAAATGGTTTGATGGAAATATAAATACACACACTATACAAATAGTTCATACACTTAATTGTACGTGCCAAATCAACCAACAAATGTTGTTTTTTTTTTGGTATCTTTTTTCTTATAACAGTAAATACAGGTGTTGAAGCTTACATTAAACCCATTTTACAATGTTATTTATAATTAATTTCAGTCAAATATGTTTACTTTATGACATTTCTCCAATGCTATTTCAAGTATTTAAGTAATGATGAGTTGTTTTTTCTAAGTCTTGAAAATCGTTTGATAATGTTGGAACTTTACACACTTAAACATTAGTTCATTAACGCAATTCATATCATCATCTCAATATTATAAAATGTTCTCGCTTATCCCACATTGTCCTCTTCTAGTGTATGTTGTCCACATAGCGTGCAGCCCCAGTCTGTGTGTGTGTGTGTGCGTGTGTGTGTGTATGTGTGTGTGCGCGTGTGTGTGTGTGTGTTTGTGTGAGTACTGCAGAGGATTTACAAGGTGTACAGTAACTGCAATGGCACATGCCAACAGCAGAGGGCAAAGTAGAGCATCGTTCCATCACTTCTGTCATCCTGTCTCCATGCAAAAGGGTTATTCATCCATGAGAACTTCACGAGATTATGTCATGAGTGACATCATGTGTGTTATGAGTGTTATCATGATGTCATGTGTGACATCATGGTCACAGTCACCATCTGCCTACTAAGAATCAGTTGATCTCAGCCTTGCTCAATTGTTACCAAAGCATTGCAGTCTTTTGTTGACACCAATGTTTATCTAGAGACCTCTTATAACCCCGACTGATAACCCTGACAGACAGACAGACAGACAGACAGAGAGAGAAGAAACACAAATGAGCAGATTGGCCCGTCTGTTGCTCAGATTGGCCGCAAGTGGTGTCCCTCAATGTGTGTGTGTGTGTGTGTGTGTGTGTGTGTGTGTGTGTGTGTGTGTGTGTGTGTGTGTGTGTGTGTGTGTGTGTGTGTGTGTGTGTGTGTGTGTGTGTGTGTGTGTGTGTGTAATAGCCTGCAGCCGATCCTTCTGTCACATAGACATTTTATAAATAATTCAGTATGGCCTAATACTTAGAATGTCCATAATAAGCCTAAGGTACACACAAACCCCCCCCCCCCCCCCACACACACACACACACACACACACACACACACACACACAGGTTGTTTTGTGGGTAAAAAGAGAAACACCAGAGTTTAATAACATTAAGTGGGATTAAATTATGAAAATATCTGGAATTTTTGTGAGCTTTGTTTGCCAAATAAGACTCAAACTGTTTTCTTGTGAAATGGACATCTGTTAGCTGGTTCTTTATTTCACTTTCACTGTTCCATTTAATCACTGAGTACACACGGAACCAAAAGTGGAACTGTGGCGCTCACCTTTCCCGATCTGAACAAACAGAAACATCACATGTGTATCTCTCATCCTCCCTCTCACGCTCTTTCTGCATGTGATTCTGCAAGAATTTGACTCAGTAGAGCTACTCGTTCATTGCAGATTGATTGTGCTTGTGTTTGTGTGTGTGTGCAGGTGTGTGCTTGTATCTGTGTGTTCATTCAGGGTAGCAAAAAGGCCAAGTGAAGCATGTATTTATCTATACAAGGATACATATGAACGCGATGGAGATAGAACAAATACGGTCGGTTCAAACACGTGACGAGAGGAGCAATTACAGCTCATTAAGGGACACTGTTTCAATTCATGGTCTTGAGTCAGATTTGCGTTTGTGTTTGTGTGACGTAGGGTGAGTATGACTATAGAACTCAATGTAGAACCGAATCCCAGGGTGTGTGGTGTATAAGTGAAGGTACACAGAATCCACACATATCGTCCCTGATTTGCAAATATAGTCCCTTCTCTGCAAATCTTTGACCGTACAGACAGAAGGCGTGTGACACCTTCCAGGAGCATGTGTGGGCTTGTAACAGACTTTAAATCAAAGTATGATCTACTGATTCATCCTTAAACCCTGTTGAAAATCAACTTAGCTTTTGACTCTTAACAATTAATTAGTGCATTGTAGCCACTTGGACTGTCCAAACAACTAAACTAAAAAGAGATATCCCACACTGTAGTTGTACTATTTATATTTTGTCCAGTGCTATTAGGGCAACATGAGATAAGGGGGGGGGGCATTGGTAAATCACACTAGAGCCTAACTGACCGTATTTGTAGTTGCTACACCATCGCGCTGATAGTGTGACATTTATAATTCAATATTTACACTTTTACCGAAATCAATGTGAATACAGATATAGAATATGTAATTAAGGAGCAGATTGGGCTTTAGGGCATTTTCCCAAGGTTGCCCACGGGTTAGGGCACTGCAGACAATCGGGGATCAAACCCGGTAACCTTTGAGGTAACGCAGAGCTGAAAACCCAGCCTAGCCATTCAACATTCTGCCCTGCGAGACAATCAGTGGCTCTCACATCTTCCCTTCTACGGCTCGTTAGCCGGAGGAAAGGAGCCGTGTGGACTTGTGACAGCTGAGCCGCTTTAGACTTACTAGAGTCGACAGCGACCGGTAATTATCCCAGCCAATCAAAACCTTCAGACCTGATCTATGGGCATGTGTCTGAGAATGTAGTTGAAAAAATCTCTGAAGCACTTCTTGTGCAGGACACACTCTGATGAAGCGGATTCAGGCGGCCGTTTCTTTGGAATATGTGGGGATCAAGGCTATTGAGAGACTATTGGTATGCAGCCGTCGTGTGTGTGCTCCGTACCTGGATGCCGTACAGCAGGTCTGTGTGGTAGTAGCGGTCATGGTGGGCGTTGGCAGCCGCCAGGGTCAGCAAGTAGTCGTTCCTGGCCTGGGTCGCCTTGGAGTTACAGTCACTCCTTTTGGCTTTCAACTGGGGGGCGAAGCAGGCAAAGAGACGGGGCTGCATGTGACACGAGTGGTCCCTCATTCAGTGTATCTGCGTGTTCTTTAAAGTGTGTGTGTGCGTCTGTTTGTGTTCATTTACCTTCACACTCGCTTTCTGTAGACTAATTCGCGACTGAAACAAACCCAACTTGGACCTGAAGAGAAAGGAACAACAAACAATCCTCATCCCTGGTTTTTGTAATCATGAAAAAAAGAACGCATGCCGGTTTTTAAGCCTCCCAAAAGGCTCAAATGAATCAAGACTTAACTAATACATCATAGATGTTTGAGAGTGGAAAATATAGAGATCCCCAGACTCCCCGGACTGACACAACATTGAGTCAGTGAAGACAGACATCTTACTAACACCAATGCAATGTAATATTCACTGTGCAATGATGTACAATAAATCTACTGCACCTATGGACGTACACATCCGTCGACTGAGTGAATGAATTGTTTGCAGGTGTATAAAGTGACCATTTTTCTTTTTCAAGAGAAAGCGGGGGTGGTTATGGCGGGCTTTCATATGAGTAATCATGCAAATAAGGAGATGGAGTCTCCATTAACGTAAATATGAGGAAGAATATGAAAACATAATGAAATTGCTGTAAATGTGTGAGTTTCACGATGTGTGTATGGAGTATTTCTGTGTGTGTGTGTGTGTGTGTGTGTGCTGTGTCAGTGACAATGATTAATGTCCCAACTCCACTCACTGATGAAAAAGATTTCACGAACACACACACACACACGCACACGCACACGCACACGCACACACAATACAGTAATACAGTCATTTCTTTGGGGTTGTGGCATTGTGATAGAAAAACACAGAGTTGACTGACCAATCAATATAGGTGTAAAACCGAGCCAAGAATTTAAATGTTTTACTGTCTCATTGACAACAGCTGCCTTAGGTCCAGTATCAAAAAGAAAAAAACATTGTGCAGTGTAACAAATTTTCCAATTGATGGCGGCCCTGAAGAAAATCTATATTTGTGTTTTGGTCTTTATTATGGCTCAATTATCTTTGCCCTGGAGGGGCACATTCAGACCGGCATAAAACTTTTGGGATTTTTCACCTTTTGTAAACCTTCCCGGGGTTAACAGCAGTCACAGTCACCACTTTTCTATCCATCGGTTAAGAGACCGGTGCGTACCTGCTACAAGTAGGCAGTAGCACGCTGATGTCAAATCCCAGAAGCCATAGTTCCACAATTCAACGTGGTAAAGCCACACACCCCAACTCGATCCCTCCACTCAACTATCTCAGCTGGACGTCTGGTACCGCCATCGCTAAGAGCTAGCAAAGGTCGATCAGCAAAGTCACAACTTTTGTCGGTTTTGGGACCTCAGTGGTGGAACGAGCTCCCTGACGTTCTCAAGACCGCAGAGTCGCTCACTATCTTCCGAAAAAGACTCAAGACTCACCTGTTCAGAATCCACCTCGACTCTGCATAGCCACCCTCCCGCTTCTGGCCACCATTGTACATTGTATTGTTTTGTGTTGTATTGTATTATAGTACTTAACTGTGTAGCAACTGCAGTAGCTGCTATCATTGCTGTAACACGGGGAATTGGTTAGCCTAGCGATTGTTGTACTTGCACTTGGTTCTATGAACATCCTTACTGTACTGACAGCGATATATTGTTGCACTTCTTTTGAGTAAGTCGCTTTGGATAAAAGCATCTGCTAAACGCCTTAAATGTAAATGTAAATGTGTGTATATTTGGAATCAACCAAGTTAAAAAGTTGAATTCCCACAACGAGAATTCTGCAAATTTCATATTCTTAATAACCGTTTTTTCTTCCAATTCTACAAATCAGTCGTGTTGTTACTGTGGGGGACACCCGGTCGTTGCTCAAAGCCCAGTGGAAGAAGAAACTTGGGATTTCAAACAAAATAGTGCTGCAGTAACTGCTCGGGTTAGGAATTCGCCATTTTAACATAGGTTTTTTTTCAGAAATAAACACCAAAATAGATTAAGATGTTGGTGTATTAAGTTGAGTTGCAGAAGTAGTGCTTTAGGGACTTTTCCTCAGTGTGCTAACGCTAACCGTTAGAAGGTACGTATGGGACGATCACTGAACCGACTAAATGAATGGCTCTTGTCTACCCCCGGAAAGGATCACAAAAGGCAGAGAAGCCCAAATCCTGAACTTACCCTTTAAGTCTATTTATATCCGAGAAAGGTTCTAGCAAGGAATCTCATCGGCCCCTTAGCTATGCCGTCTGGTCTTTATGTTACCCCACTCCGTCTCTCTCTCATTAGAAGCCAATGTATCTCTAACGTTCTCTAACAAGAGATTCATGGATAGAGTAATTGGCCGTTGGGATCCGACTGCAACCGCGGCAGTAGGCATCTGCGGATCGGCCTATTTTGGGTATATAATATAATAATTATAATATTTATGTGATTTGCAGGGAAGGGGGGTTAGTAAAAATCATTACATAATTTCTCACAATAAACTATTTATTTTAAAACATCCTAATTATTGAATCTAAGTTTGATATAGCATATCCTTTAATGCCGCCGCATTTATTTGAAGAATAAGATACGTGTTATATTATAGCATAGGTCTACGCCTATTTTATTCTTTATTTATGTTCACATGCAAATGCCTCTTTATTTTGCCCCTGAAATATATCAGCTGGTCTTTGTATTGTTCAATAACGTTTTACATGAATAAAGAAAGCCTATAATGCAATAATAAAGTCAAAAATGTACTATGCTTTTTGTTGTTTGGTACATCCATGAAAATGCATGACCAAATCAGGCAAATTCTCAGATTAACAACGTTAACAAAAGAACTAGGTTTCAACAGAACATACAATAGAGCAACGTGCAAAACTACTTCCTCAACTTGCTCTGACATCTCTATTAATCGTATAATAGCCTGATAGTTGCCTAATAGGCATACACTGAACTAATTTCCTTGGCATAATATTTTGAAGAAAATAATTAATTTAGACTTTTTTATAGCCTTAGAAAAATGGGAAAATGGCCAGCGGGAGGGGTTAGCAAACATAATTTCATAATAGACAGTTGGGAAACCGATGCAAGTGTAATCTCCGTTATCAAACACCAGTTTGAGTAGCGGTCGGGTGCAGCTACAGCAATAAGCGGATTAGGGTGAGAAACTATCTTAATTGCGCATCACTGATCCCAACCCCCCCACCACACACGAGAGCCAGCGATGGGGTACTCACTTGGCCTCTATGTCGGCCTTCTCCCGCACGGCGTGAGCCACCTGCTCACAGTCGTAGTACTTCTTCTTGGCCTTGGCCAGCTCCTTCGCTGACTCCTGCAGCTCTGCCTGTATGCCGTTCAGCTGCTCCATGGTCTGAGGGGGGGGGGGAAGGGAGGGAACGATTAGAGGACTGCGGCTCTGATGTCGGCGACTGTGGTTTTTTTGACCCTTTTGATAAATGATGTCAATATGGTTATTGATTTGGTCCATTAGAATTATTAACTGATGAAGTCAGGAGTACATCACAATGGGTTTGGAGTCCCTTATTTTGCACTGTTGGTCAGATCTATCAGGCTTGGCATATAACTTGTATGTGGCTGCGTCTGATTTCAGGTTTTAGGGATGAATCAAATGTATTTTTGTATCAAATCATATTTTGATTAATTGAGGAAACAATCGAATGCAACAAAGAATGTCACAGACATTCAATTAACTCTGACGACATCCCAAGTCAACCGGTTTTTTCTTTGGGCCATGTCCTGTCTTTAAAAGATAGGGCAGGGAAGATGGGCAGGGAAGTGGGTAGAGGGAAAAGGAATGCCTTGTAGCAAATGACCAGATGCCGGAATCACTATGAGACTTATTTGCCTATGTGGGCGAGAATAACAGAGGATCAGCCACTGAGTCGTCCGCCTAGTCAACTGCTCCAAACCCTAGTTTGAATGGCACCCTTTACATGACGGCTTCATGCTGGAGGATGGTGTGTCGCTGTGTGGGGATGGAGATGTCGGAGGCACCAACCTTCTTGAGCTGCTGCTCCTTGTAGAGCCGCAGGGTCTTGGCCGGGTCCGAGACCTGACCCTTGTAGTTGTCGCAAACATTGAGTCTGGACTGGCTCACCTGCACCGTACCCTCCAAGTAGGACCTCCACACCACATACACATTCCTGCAGCCATGGGAGCAACAGAGATAGGGGGAGAGCAAGAGAGAGAGATCGGGAGAGAGATCGGGGGGGGGGGGGGAAGAGAGAGAGAGTGTGAGAGAGACCATTCGCGTTCAAACGCGTTCAAAATTCCACGCCACAATAATATTACAGGTTCCCGCAGTCATATCTCGTCGTCATGCAATCATATGAAGAGCCTATGTACCCACATTGTTAGACACACACAGCAGGCAGAAGGAGATGGAGAGACAGACGGACAGATATAGGAAGGTAGAAGGAAACGTAGAGGGAGGGAAACAGAGCAAGAGAAACAGAGGAAAAACAGAGAAACAGATCGATTCTAAGTAAGAGAGAGGGCATGCAAGGGAACCCAACACAAGGGTACCTGTAGTCAGTTCTCTGATCATCAGGGTTGATTCCTGGCCAATCTCTCTTCAGGTACTGACTCGCCAACTTTTGCAGAGCCTGAGAAAAAGAAAAAAACCACATGTGAAACGTTTGCTGCGGTTACAACAACCACTTAAACAAAACCGTCCAGTTCACTTTCTCGCCTATTTGTTTGGATGAAATAAAAACAGAAAAAACCCCGAATAGATTTCCACTCAGATAATCATCCACAGCAGTTAAAGACAATAGAAGTCAGCTTGGATGGGGGGGCCTGTTTCTAAGAACTTCATTAGCTCCAATGTCCATGGAAATGGCCCAGAAGTGAGGTGACCATTATTGAATAGTGTGTGTGCGGACATTTTAGATTAGAATGACTCCGACGGTTATTGTCAGGGAAAGCCTTGAGGGGGAGGTGCTGGAGAAGGAGGTGGTGGAAGGTTTACTTTAAAGTGTTGAGCATTTCTCGGGCCATTTTTACATTTAATGTTTGTGCCGAACTAACTCTATATGAAAAATACAGTTCAGCTCTCAAGGAAGATTTACAATCTTACTTGAGGTGATGCCATGAGGAAAAATAATCAGTTACCACACCAGCAGAATGTATCACTAATATCTGCATATTTGAAACCTCTTCACACTTATGTACCTTGCTTGTTTTGTGTTGTGTCTTTGTGTTGTAATTGAAAAAAGACAATACAAATATTTGTCAAACATCTACACTGCAGTGCTTACTATAGTAAGCTCTATAGTAAGCTCTTAGCGATGGCGGTACCAGACGTCGAGCTGAGGTAGTTGAGTGGAGGGATCGAGCCTACAGTAAGCCAAAATAAGGGGATGAAAATAGTGTAGCCCACTGGCAGAACTAACCTAAACCTCCTTCACTCGTAGTTCATGGTAAATGACTGGGATAACCTTTCAGGCACCGCTTTCCGGCAGTTCCATATAAATGTCATTAGGTCTTGAAACCGAATATCGATCCCTATTGCCATTCACACATGATCCAATGCAGGAAATGCTCCGGCACATTTACAGGACTGACTGCATGTGTGAGAGGGGCTCAACATCTACTGGGATGGGTCACTGTGTTAGAAGCACTAACAGACAGTTGTGTATGCGTTTGCGTGTGTCTGTGTTGGTGTATGTATGCTTGTGAGTATGCATGTCTAAATCCTTTGCTGGAGTAAATACTCCGGGCAGAGCACACGCATGTTTGTTTACATGGAACCGTAGTCTCCCATGATTCCAAACACGCCTCCAGGGCAACACATCCCCCCCCCATAACTCTCTCTGTCCCCTCCACACATCCCCACCCTACAAAGCCTGCCGGTCTCTCCCCTGCCTCTCTCCATATCCCTCTCCTGTCCCTCCATCTCTCTCCTGCCTCTCTCCATATCCCTCTCCTGTCCCTCCATCTCTCCCCTGCCTCTCTCCATATTCCTTTCCTGTCCCTCCATCTCTCTCCTGCCTCTCTACATATCCCTCTCCTGTCCCTCCATCTCTCCCCTGCCTCTCTACATATCCCTCTCCTGTCCCTCCATCTCTCTCCTGCCTCTCTCCATATTCCTCTCCTGTCCCTCCATCTCTCCCCTGCCTCTCTCCATATCCCTCACCTGTCCCTCCATCTCTCCCCTGCCTCTCTCCATATTCCTCTCCTGTCCCTCCATCTCTCCCCTGCCTCTCTCCATATTCCTCTCCTGTCCCTCCATCTCTCTCCTGCCTCTCTCCATATTCCTCTCCTGTCCCTCCATCTCTCTCCTGCCTCTCTCCATATCCCTCACCTGTCCCTCCATTTCTCTTCTGTCTCTCCATCTCTCTACACCTCCTTCCTTTCACCATCCCCCATTCCTGCCTCTTTCAATCCCCCTCTCCTACCAATCTCCATCTCTCTCCTGTCTGTTTCCAGCTTAGTCTTTCCAAATTGAATATGCTTCTTCTCCTTGGCTGCTGCCGCCGTGTCGTATCTCCCTCTCCCTCTCTCTCTAATCCACTTGCCATCCCCATTATCGTCACACACCAATCCCATTGCATTCAATTCCACACGCTTTAATCTGTGTTAATGGTGAACCCTTGATAAGCATCGTTCACGCCCTTTTCATTTTCTTCACCTCCTTGCTCACCTCCCTCATTATTGTTGTGAAACTTTCCCTCTGCTGATGATGACTTCTGCACTTTTGTCTTGATTCTCCATATACAAACTGTACACTAAATAATCGCTCATTATTTCCTTCTCAATGTCTCTGGAGCTCAAGGCTTGGCCTGTGAGTGAGGGTCTGGCACGAGCTGCACAAGCTTAGAGAGGGGCCTCTGTAGCAGACTATGGTCGCCCTGTTCCCAACAACATTATGTATGTTCACACACACAGACACACAGACACACATCCCAGTACACATACAAACACACACAGACAAAAAAACACACACACAGAAATAAGACGGCACAAGCAAGTGGTGGATGTAGTGGAGGTTGTGGAAAAAATTGATACAGTGTAGTATCTCAATATTTTGCGTGCTAATATTGTATAGATACACGGATACCAGCTATAGATTATTTAATTATTTAATTTATTCACTCACGAATATGTTGTCATTTTTGCACAAGAATTGATCTTTTACTGCTAATACAAATGACTGGTAACATAATACATAAAAGTCTGTTGCTTTTTCACTATCCCCTGATGAGTGGGAGGGATACTGGGATTGACGAAAGTACGATTTACTCAAAAACAAAGAGAAAGGTTCGGGCTGGTCAGCATTTTTTTTTTGTAGAATATATCAGTTATAGGCTGTGATTTTATTTATAACATTATTGAAATCCCTATAAATCAGCATTGACTATGGATACGTCAGGGTCATTTTAAGCTACAAGCTGCAACTTTAATTATGGGGAGTACTGCAGTCACGCAATATGTCTTCCAACGACTTGTGTCGTAACCCATGCATCTTGATACGTATACTATCGTGAGCTCCTTGCCAAAACCCAGCCCCTCAAACAAATGTGAAACGCATGACAACAAACAGTCAACTTCCCTCACTCTCTAGGGAAGGGTGGAGTTGGCGGGAATGTTTTTGGTTAAAGGGTGTGTGCACACGTGCGTGCGTGCGGGTGTGCATGCGTGCCTGTGCATGTACGCGTCTGCACATGCGCAAGCGGGAAGACCGACTGAGTGAAGGACAGCCCGTGACGGCCAGTGAGGCAGCCAGCCAGTGAGTGATCGGTAACAATCACCTGGCTCACTGATTGGCCAGCTGTGCTTTTCTACCTCCATCCTCTATAAACAACAGCAGCCTTTATATATTCACAGCTCCGTACTGTACCTGTGTTGCGAACATGCCCTACTGAGGCCGGAAGGAGATAAGATGACCCGTGTATAGGAGGTCAGATCATCAGGATTAGATCAGCCTACACAGCGGACCACTGTACAGAACGCCCAGTGGCACTCCCTTTTGGTTTCTCCCTTCTCCTTGAAGGGAAGGGATAAACCATGAGGTCAGATTCCTGAATCACAGAATAACAGAGTCTCTCCCCAATCCAAATATGGCTGAAGTGGATAGAGATCCCGCCCTGCACATTACTTAGGTCACCAGTTCTGGGAGACCATGGTTGGTGTGTGACATAGGCAGACTATGATGACAGAGCTAAATAAAGCATTATAACCTTTTCTTACTCTTCTAATCGGGGCTGCGCGATGAGGGAAACATGCGCTACGCAGTCACGTTGCATACTGCGATGTAGATATGACTTGTGATTTAGATAATTCATGGTTTAATAATTACAATAAAAAATCCGCACCACCATGGCACGTGTAAAGATACCATTTATCGCAGCTCAGGCATTCCATTGCAATGTATCATATGGTAATATTATCGCCATGAAATGAAACTATGAAAATGTGATGCGGATCATAATCCCAATACTGGACACGTGAGGATGAAAAAAGTATCGACCAGTAATAAGCACAAGCTGATTGTTTACTGTGTTAAGTGTTTTGTAATCAGTCCCCAAATATTGGCATTTGATTCCCTCCCTGAAGACGTGAAGCATGCCTCTCCCACTTTGCTTTGAAATCAGAACCGTTTGATAAGGATCTGTGTCTGTCTACTTTTGCCCGTGTGTCTGTCCGTGTGTCTGCTTGTTAGTCCGAGTTTCTCTTTGCGTTTGTTGATTTGTGTGGACTGTGAATGGTTATTGGTTTGATCAGCCTGCCTCACCTGGCCCGAGTCAGACTGATTCAACGGTCTGACTCTGGGGAGATGGGTCGGGAGGTCAAACCTGCTCTTACTGCATCAATTCTACCAACTCCGCAATATATAATATAATCAGAGGAACCCTAAATCCACCTAGATGGCACGTGGTTCACTGCTACAGTCTCTCTCTCTCTCTCTCTCTCTCTCTCTCTCTCTCTCTCTCTCTCTCTCTCTCTCTCCTCAGTGCAGATGTCATCATACAACCACCTGGAAGGGAGGTTGCCATAGCAACCCCATGCCCTTCCCTGTGTAGTCTAGGTGAGCCAGGGACCGCATGCTTTCTAAAGCACACCAGTGTGAAGGCCTGCATGTGTGCAGAGATACAAAAACACACACATAGATATACAGCAGAACATGTGTGCACACATGTGTCAATCATGCATCCACAAACGGGCAGGCACACATCCTGTTTTTATGATTCCAGTGCCATAGTGGGTATTCAAACAGCAGGATATCCTGAGGTGACAAGGAGAGAATGAGTGAGTGTGTGTGTGTGTGTGTGTGTGTGTGTGTGTGTGTGTGTGTGTGTGTGTGTGTGTGTGTGTGTGTGTGTTTGTGTGTGTGTGTGTGTGTGTGTGTGTGTGTGTGTGTGTTTGTGTGTGTGATTGTGTGTGTGTGTGTGTTTGTGTGTATGCGTATGTGTATGTGTGCATACGCTTGAGAGGGTCTGCCGGTGCAGCAGTGATAGACAAGATGTTGGCTAATTGACATTCAGCGAGATAAAGTGGCCGTCTGAACCCACTCAGACTATTGTCTGCCGCGATCCTCCTCCTTTCTGTCTCTGACAAAACAAAAGCTTGTCGACTCGACCGCCAGGCAGAATGCCAGCGTCTGCTGCTACAAATATCCACACTGAACGTGATCCGTTGGTGCACCGACCGACCGAGCAGGAGGAGAGAAGAGGAAGAGGGAGGGAGCTTGTTTGGCTTCATAAATTTGGAGCCGTTTGCTGACCAGCCGCCTGGGGTTCACAGTGATCGGCGGAGAGGGGTTGAGACAGGGGGTGCATGGCTGGGTGTTGGACGATCAATCTCCATATCTCCGCCCACCGTTCGATCCTCTACCACTCTCTCTGCCAGCGAACGGAGCCCCGCCAAGGCACTCAGCGCAGTCACCTTGACGCCCTCCAGCTCGCTCCCTCTTGCTCCCTCTCTTTCTCTCTCTCTCCCTCCCTCCCTCTCTCTCCATCCAGCGTGGTGCATGCCGGGAGCAGAGGGTGTGAGGGAGTGTGTGGAGGAGTGGCGGAACATTTCATTTTCTACCTCCTTGAGATACGTGATTCTCTGCATCAGGAACGTTTTTTTTCCCCCTTGCATACAATTGTGGTGTGATCAGTTTGTGGGGAAAAGTGAGACTGCACCGTTTTCAACCGGTGGTGGGATTCTGGTGGCTCCCGTTCTCGACGTGACAGTATAGCAGGTGTACACTTCTAACACGAGGAGGATCCAAATAATACCCTCTGCACGAGCACAGGAAGCTGGAGGGTGTGATATCAAGCGTGGTGATCTTGCAAATAAAAAAACCTATGCACACGCAACAGGTAAAACTAAGCGACAGATGTCTTCGAGCGCGGGTTGGAAGCGCAGCTACAGGTGGATCAGTGTGACCGCCAACACGCCTCAGCAGGTCATCTATTGGCTGAGGAAACGTGGCCTACACTGGGGGGTTAGCGGACTGGGAGGCCTCTGTGAAGCTTCCAGAAAGCAATTTAACCGTCTACAGCCCCAGGATGGAACGGTTACAAACAATCCAGTATGCGATAAGGAGCCATGCGATGGGGTTTTAAACAGACCTCTGTGGAGAAGGTGACTGTGATACACAGTGCACCACAGCTCTGTTGAAAGACCAGCACCACTGAATTCTGGTTCCTGTCATGGTCTCACACTGGAGGAACTAACTACAGCTAATGGGCGACCGGCCTTGCTCTAGGGATCGATGGTTTCTTGATTGATGGTTATCTAAACAGATTATTTTTAATTTTTCTCATCGGACACAATTAATATGGAGTTCTCCTTGAGTCCCATAGGGAGAGCCCACAGAGGAAGAACTGGAGGCCTGATGACTTGCTCTGTGCGGACTACAAGATGCTCTCAAATTGTCCAACCTGCGGAATCAATTAATGGACTTGATAATCCATATGAACAAACATACTGTGCTCCTGTCATGGAAGAAACATGGATAATATTTAACATTTTCAGGGATCAATTTGTGTAAACTCGATGACATAGACATTGACCTTCTGTCCCTTGAGCAACAGAAGGCTTCTGACAGAGTGGATCATCGTTCATGCTTTCCACTCTCATGGCTTTTCTGTTTTGTTTTAAGATCATGGATGGGAGTCTATTGCAAAGGGGAGCCTCATGTCTGGCTATGACAGGGGGGAGACTGAGCAGACCAGTGTCAGTGGAATGGGACAGGGCTGCCCACTCTGAGGGATGCTCTGCAGCCTGACCTCTTTCCGGTTCACAGACACAGCGTAACAGGACTCTCACCAGCATGGCTGCGGCACAGCTCCCTATTAAAGAACTGCTTATGCAGACAACCCCATTAAGACACAGGAAGATGTCAGGGTAGTGGAAGCCAGCCTGGGAGTGTATAAAAAGATCTCCTCAGCTAAGGTAAACGGGGTTAAGAGTGAGGCCCTGCTTAGTGGACCACGGGGAGAGTTGGAAGTTCCCAGACTGCGTCAAAATGTGTAACGGCAGAAGAGGATTGAAATTCCTTTGGGGTTTTTTTGGGCACAGGTTAATAAAACAAAACTGGAAGGCTGTAGAGAGGAACGTGTGTGTTCAGTTGTCTATGTCTAACTGGATGCTGCCGCAGATGTTTCAAAGGGGAAGTGTGCCTACAGAACTCTGCTTGAGTGAGGTTTATTTAAGACTCAAACTAAGTTCACTGACATGGATGGCTAGATGGACAAATGGATAGAATTAGAAACAGATGAAAAGAGTGAAATGAGGGAATGAGGGAAGAGTGAAAAGAAATTGACAGTGAGCACGGGGCTGAGCCTCTGGTCAACTGCAGCATGGGTGAGGAGAGATATGGAGGCTGGTAGTCAGGACTCTCTCTCTCTCTCTCTCTCTCTCTCTCTCTCTCTCTCTCTCTCTCTCTCTCTCTCTCTCTCTCTCTCTCTCTCTCTCTCTCTCTCTCTCTCTCTCTCTCTCTCTCTCTCTCTCTCTCTCTCTCTCTCTCTCTCTCTCTCTCTCTAGACAGGAGCACTTAAGGGACAAACAATAGCTGTGTGTTTGTGTGTGGGACAGTTTCTTGATTACATGCATCTGCAGTATGCGTTTGTCTGTGTGTGTGCATATGAGTGTGTGCTTGTGCACAAGTTCTTCCTGTGCTCAGGATGTGCACTAATGTACACTAATGTACAGTGTTCCGTTCCATCCGTGTGAGAGAAGGGCAGAAGGATTGAGGTCTGGAGCGAGCGGGGAGAGGCGAGAGAAGCCGGGAGAGAAGGAGGGAGGCAATCTGCATTGCGGAGAATAAAAGGCAGACATGTATAGTCCAGACAGAGAAGAGGAGAGGAATTCAATACATCTCCATAAATCCATAACTTCATTTGAATGAGTTAGTTGCTGCACATAAACAATATTTTTGGAATAGCCTCGGCACTTCTTTGCATTGTAAGAAGGAAGAGGAAATGAGAAGCGTTATCCAATACACAAATGTACTTGATATTGTGAAACTCTGTAAAGAAAGTCCCGTTAAATGGCAACACACACACACACACACACACACACACACACACACACACACACACACACACACACACACACACACACACACACACACACACACACACACACACACACAAAGCTTACAGGAGTTTGTTTCTCAGAACTGCACTCACAAAATCACAAAAGTGAAGACACAAACACAGACACACACAGAACATTCTGGCCTTTTCGGGCAGTCCAGTCGAGTGTGACCCCAGTGTACAACTATTCCAGAAATGTTGAGTATGGGAGGGGAATACAGCACACACACAATCACCATCACCAACCATGGTTGCATCTCTTGCTCTCTCATGCAAACTTGCCTCTTTTCCTTTTGCTTCTCTCTCTCTATCTCATGCCTAGGTCTCTTTCTGAAATGTATTTTACTCCATCAGCATCTTGCAATCAGTACAACTATTCATCTCTTACTTCTTCTATCCGATTCACAATCTTGTGTCCTCTATGGCTTTTCCGCGTTATTCAATCTCTCTTGTTCCGTTTTCTGTCTCCATCTCGCTCTTCCACTATCTCAGTGGGTACTCTCTGTGTGCTGTCAGGTGAGCCCACTGTTCAGTTTTTTCAGAGTAAAACAGAAATCAGTGGAAAATGTAACAGAAAAAAAAAATAACACCTTCTTCACCTTCACCAGTCATTCTTTTAATTCTCAGGGTATAATGCAATATTTTCTGAATTCTAATTCATTTTGACAAAATGTAGAGGGAGAAATGGTTTTTTTCTTTCATAATTGTATTCAGTCAATAAGGGATTCAGGTCTGCGTGTGGGAATGGCTCATCTCAGTAGTTTGCATGACAGCATCTCAATTGAACATGTGTGAGGTTTTCAGTATGGGATATGCGTTTAGTCTCAGTTTGGCTGTCAGATGTTACGTGACAGCAGAAGTGCATATGTATGCAAGGTAGGTTTAGATAATGTCCCTTACAGCACATCATATCCTACTTGTATATAAACAAAATCTATACACATGACTTTCTACTTGTCTACATATACACATAGTATATGGCATGCCATCAAACACAAGCAAGAAACGAATAAACACACAGTTAAACATACAGACTGCACACAATAAACAATACACACGTGCATGCGCACGCGCACACTCAAGCACAGTGTACTGAGAGAATGGAGGGGACAGTAAACAAGGGCAATTTGTGTGAACAGCTGCACACAGCTGGGAATGGCTCTGTGCATGAATGTGTTGACAAAAAAATGTTTTTAGAACAGAACTCATTGCAGTCACCCCTGCCACCACACACTCAGATTGTCTGTGTGTCTGTGTGTGTGTGTGTGTGTGTGTGTGTGTGTGTGTGTGTGTGTGTGTGTGTGTGTGTGTGTGTGTGTGTGTGTGTGTGTGTGTGTGTGTGTGTGTGTGTGTGTGTGTGAATGTGTGTGTGTGTGTGTGAGTGTGTGTGTTTGCCAAGATTGACTATCTATTGGAATGTGCTTCAACTTAGGCTGGGTGCACAGCATGGTAATTGCAGCAGAGAGCTTTTCAGGAGTGCATGCGTGCATTTGCCTTCGTGTATCTTTACGCGTGTGCGGTCCTATGAAAGTGAGAGAAGGAGCACCTTTGCTGAGCTGCAGCACCAAGGAGTCTCCAGGGTGTGAGTGGTGTACAGTTTGGCTGACATCTGCTGCCACTGTACAGTGCGTCGCTCCAGTCTTCCCCCCAGCCTCAGCCTCTGCACGCTGTATACAACCCTCACCCATTAGGGCCACTGCTAGGGTTTTTTAGACCATATTGTAAAAAATCTATTCCCATTTGTAAAACTGGAAATATATGATCTATCCGCATTGATATATACGCTGTCAAATAAAAGTGGATGGTATTTAATTATCTTGATTGGAATAATCCTAAAAAATCTATTCCAAAATCGGTTTAAAATATATTGGATTGTTTCACCTTAGCAAGGTAACGAGAAGCTAGAAGTGATAAAGCTTAACCACCAGGGAGGTAAATGAACTCGGCAGGTGGCACAGCAGATGTAAATGCAGATGTAAATGCAAGTGGTTGGATTAGTTCACCTGTTTGTAGGCATCTCACAACCTCTTAAACCTGCTTTGGTTCCATCAGGTGGTAAAGGGCCAATTGCCTTTTTATGTGTCCTTTTTCAGCAGGGTAAAGGTTTGGGTATACATTGCACATAACCCGTCTACAGCCTTGTAACTCAATCAGTACTGGTACTCATCCCGGTACATTTCTATTAAGTCTGATGTTACCTTTAAGCTAGCCAGTCTAATAAATGTGAAATGCAGTTGGCCACACACAGTCACAATCCTTTGCAGCAGTTGCCTCATTTCTGGTCAGCCCTCCAAATATCTTTGGCGCTGTTTATTATGGCAGCGAAATAGGGTAAGAATTGATTCAGAGAACTAGCTTTAGTGAGCTCCACAATTATGTTCCACTGTTAAGATGACCGCCCCTTCAGCTACTTGGCAACAGCGTTTAAGTTGTATGTTTGATTGGTTATAACAAAGGACGGATCCATCACCACATGTTTTGGTGTCTCTTACCTGGGCATAGTCTCTCTCCAGCTGTCCTTTCTTCAGAGTGTAACTCCTAAAGAAAGGGAGACAGAGAGCAGTGAGAGCTTTAGGATTTGTAAACATACAAATCTTTTTCTTGCACAAGAAGAAAGGGCAAGTAAGGTGCATTCATGGTAAAGGCAGGGATGTAAAAACACGGTGAGGGAAGTGGGACGTTTCGTGCTAGTGGCCAGACCCCTTTGGCCGGACCCTTTTTAGCTCAGAATATATATGGGTTAATTAAAGTTAGGGATCCCTTTAATATACAAGAGAGTGAGCTTGGCCACCACCACATGACACAAGAAGGCAGGAAGTCCTGCCGACGACTGTATTCAAAGAAATGCCGTAGATTGCAGTCCCCCGCCCTGCAGCTCAGCGTATCAGACAAACCCCAGCATCCGGGCAGCATAACCAGGTCTTATCTCAGCTCAGGAATGTCCCAAAGGGAAATATAGAAAGTATGGAAGGGGATAATTGTTGAGATCAAAGGACCAGACATGGCAAGTGGCTCCCATTTTGTTCTAAAGTAAATATAGCATCGGCTATTTCAACAGTTTGTTCACATTTGAGGCTTAAGAGATTGACAAAATGTCTATACATACGGTTGTATCAGTTTTCATATGGGCTAATACAGACCTGGACAATGTAGAGTGCCAAAGTCACATTCCTCATGCTGTCCCCCCAAAGAGAGAAAACATACTTAGTCCATGGCAAGAGGCAAATAATTTTTTGATCCCGTTTGATTTGTGCCCTGAAATACACATATTGTGTTTTAGAATTGAATAGTTCATTCTGAAAGTCAAGAAAGTCAGTCTGTCGTCAAACTATTGAAGAACAAGATGGAGTAAATATGACGCCTGTGTGATTTGTGGATGTAGTTAAACAAGCCACCGGTTTTGCTGGTTTTCTTGATGCCAAGCTGATAAAAGGCCCATGTAATGCACTGAGTTATAAAACACAAAACAAAATGTCACTTTGTTGTTTGACGACAAACTGTAGCATGCAACATTTGAATTTACAAAAATCATATTGTGTATCATTATAATGCATTTCATGGCACAATTCGAACAGGATCAAATAATGTATTTGTCTCTCGCCGTTGACTACCATAAATATTTTTGCAGAAATAGGGTCCCATGTGAGAGTGGAAGGGGCATGAATAAACACTCTATAGGGCTCCAGGGCTGGTCGTAATTGGACAATTTGGGAATCCCATCACCCACAGGCCTGCATTATCTCCAGAGAATATACACACACTCCGCACATGCACAGTTAGCTCTCAAAATCGCCAACAGTGCTACAAGTGGTTGTCCAATGTCTTTCATGCATTTTTTATCGACTCAGAATTAATCACAGAGCTGTGGTCTACATCAATACCCTCTTATCCTTATCTCACTGGATATGTATTATAAATATATATAAGAAAATGTTGCCATAAAAGGCGTGCTTGAGAAATTACTTGTTTCCTCAACAGCAAGTTGGTTTTCCTTCTCGGACCTCCTTGCAAAAACTGAATATATTTAAGGATCGGAGACAGAACATAGGTCACGTGGGTTTGGTGACATATAGGGTGTGAAAGGCAACAATGGCTTTTTGTCTTCAACTCTATTTGATTTAATTTAAGCTATCAAGGCCATCAAAGTATACATCAGCAATCATCTGCGATGTAATTAACATTTTAATGAAAAACCTAAAGGCCAGCCTCCTGGTGCAAACAGTTCTTCGGTCTATTGGTTGGTTTGGGATAACTTTTGCTTTACACAATGGAGATACTTTTCGATTGAACATTTTTGATAAAAGAAAATGTTGCTTGAACGTTGTATGTAACTTTCACCAATAATAAAAACTACTATCTTTAAAAATGTTGATTTGTGTGGGCTGCAACAACATACAAGCCAGATGAACATAGTAACGTAAAAATAAGAAAACCTTTGTTGCTGAACAGGAAGTGCTTTTCCGTGTTTGTTTGTTGTTGTATTCCTGCAGCCCACGGTGGTTAGAGGTTCCCTGGGCGTGAGAACTAGTGATGAAGAGGCTGAGGCCTGACATCTAAATATATCAAATGTGTGGCTCAGCAGAGGAGGTGGGAACAGCAGGGCATTAAAAATAAATAGAGGCCCTCTCAAGCTATACACAGACAGCGTAATTACCGTCAAACCCCTCCTTGCTAATTACAGCTCCAATGCAAAGAGGAAGCCCCTTTTATTGTGAACATATTCTGGAGCATTCACTGGCATGGGTGATGGAGCCTCATGTATATCAGGGTATGTTTGTTAAAGGGGACATATTATACCACCAGGTGTGAGAGTGATTAGCCTTACAAGCCGTTTCGAAAAATCTGCCCCATATGACATCACTAGTGGGCGTGTCCACCTAGATCTGTGCTTGATAGATGAGCAACGTTTACTTCAGTCCACTGGGTTGGCTGGTAGACTGATCTATCCAGCACAGATCTAGGTGGACACGCCCACTAGTGATGTCGTATGGGGCAGATTTTCGAGACGGCTTGTAAGGCTAATCACACTCACACCTGGTGGTATAATATGTCCCCTTTAATGTACGCTAATGTATTTAATTATCACGTCAAATCCCGGATAAACAGGTGGGCAGCAGAATGGCAGAGTGTCTGCAGTCCTTTTCACTGTGAAGGGTTGCAGCGTGTGCTGGGCACATACTTCAGCAGTCGGTTGAAATTTGAGTCCTCCCCTCAAGTGGGCTCCCCCATACATCTCCCCCTCAGCTCAACGATCTGAACCCAACATGCTTCACTGAGCGCTCAGGCCTTGTTGGCACAGAAGGCAGAGTGTCCGTCTCGTAAGCTGAAGGTTGTGAGTTTGAGCCTCACACCAAGCATTTCTTTTAATATACATAAGTAGCATTTTGTGTAGAAAATGGAAACTAAAGCACAAACATGCATTGTATACTTGACTCTGAAATTACACTCAATGAAATTACTTTGGACTCAAGCCATGAAATATGTTAATGAAGATGTTTGAACATGAAATAAATATTGTCTATTTTCATGTGAAATTAGGTATATATTGTCTCACACAAATATCTTGAAGTTAAGCTAAAATATATTGTCATACACAATGTTCAACATATTTTACATAGTATGGAGTAGGGATGCAACCAGTGGCCGTTTCTTAACAAGCAATTACATGCCTTGTCCTAAACGGGGTATATGTCGAATTGTATCTTTATTGAGGGTCAGGTCAATTTAAAGAGGAATTTGCAGGGGAAAAAAAGTCAATTTTAAATATAATAAATCATATAAATCATCACCTTACCCAAAAAACAATACTGTATTTTGGGTCAGGTGGTCGCGCCTTTTTAAGATGATGGTCACAGATCACGTGTCAGGAGCAAACAATCGTTGACAGTGGGCTGACCGGTGCATCCCTAGTATGAGGTATCATAAAAAGTATTAGTAGAAAAATTTAGTTTGTATGATAAAGACAAATCAAATTAACCAATAAACAGCCAGGCTGGGTTCACTCACAGATTGATGGTGATTAGCATTAGCCTCGATTTTGTGTTCTTAAGTCACAACAGTAGCTTTCGAAAAGGCTCTGCTGGGATTCGAACCCAGGATCTCCTGTTTACTAGACAGGCGCTTTAACCATCTAAGCCACAGCGCCTCCTATGTTACCCAGAAGGATATCACCTTTCAGCCAGGAGGACAGGCTTTGCTTCAAAGTTCAAACCTGGCCTAGGGATATTACACCATAATCTCACAGTACACCAAACAGGTTAGCCCAAAGATAAGCAATTAACAGACAAAGTTAATTGTGTACGATATGATATTTTATGTATATTTTGTTGAAAAAGTTCTGCTTGGATCAAGCCCATGATGTGCCTTTCAATTTCACAGGCATTTTAACCAACCAGGCCAGAGCCCGTCCTGGCTCACCAAAGTGCAACCAGAGTTCATAATCCAAGCCATAATATTTTACTCAAAGTCTCACATCAAACTACAGAAAATGATACATCCCAAGAACATGCCCATGCCCTTTTTGGAAGATCTCTAGCTCAAATGACGAATGATGAAAAGGATAAATCTAAAGAAATCTGAATATAAATATACCCAGCTTGACTGTAATCATCCTAAACCTGGGAAGGTTTCTACCAAGTATGCCGGTCTTACCCTGCATGTACGGTTACACTGAATGGTCGTAAAACACAATCACTGAGTGAGTAATCTCTCAAGGAGCCAAAACCAGTAGGTTTTGGCTCGATGCAAGAGAAGGCATATTCATCTGTAAACGTATTAGCCTCCCTTCGTGGGGGAAAACATTGGGTAACTTAAAATACAAAAACGGATGTGGGAGATCCAAAGGTTAACTGTGGTTGAAACCCAACCTGGAGGAAGAGGGGCATTTCTAGGTTCGCAAAGACAGCAAACACACAACAGTTCCACTGTGAATCCGCCCGATTGCTGCTTTTTATTCTTGCTAAAAACATGTTTTAAAAAACATGTTCAAACATGATGACCAGGAAACATCTTATATAATGAATGCTACTGCCTGTGTTCTTTCATTATTTCAGGATTTCTCCATTTCTTTCTATTCACATAAAATATTCTACATGTACAAGAATGCACACTCCACAGCCCGACAAATAGATAGATACTCTAGAGGTGTTAAGTGAAAAGCTTGTCTCAAAGCTACCACAACAACCCAGTCTGTAATTATAGGTTCATAAAAAAATGCATATGTGATTTAGTAAAAAATGTATATTCATCTGCTTTGAACAGCAGGGATTACAGCTGTGGGCACCAGTCATCAGAAGTCTGAAGATTTCGATATTTGACATAGGCCTCGTAAGTGTGCAATGGATGGTAGAGGAGAATCAGGCCCGTGGGCAAGGCGGCAAAGGGGAAACAAGCGAGTTCACACCTTTCCACTGCAGGGTTGACACACACACACACACACACACACACACACACACACACACACACACACACACACACACACACACACACACACACACACACACACACACACACACACACACACACACACACACACACACACACACACACACGTGGCTCAAGAAGCCCGAACTACCAAATTAATGAAATGATAGGTGTGCAGAACACGGTGAATCAGCCAAAAAATAGTCCTTGTTCTTGCCTTTCCAGGCCTATTTCTCTGCACACTGCATATGAACTATGAAATGTGACAACACATATGACATGAGCGCTTGTGTAAGAAACAGAAATGTGTGGATCACACATTGAAAACTGTGAAGAGGAAAACAATATAAGCTACACAGGAATAAACAATGGACCAATAGTGGGAATAAGAAGCAGGGGAGGAAAAGTGAAGGACAGAAGGAGATGGAAAAAGAAACGAGGAAGCCAGAATGGTGTGGGCATGTTTTCGTGGCGACGCATGGCAAACAAAGTGTGTTCTTCTCACCATCACCTCACCAACAAGGGAAGGAGTCACGCGTCATAACTATTGCAGCCTTACCTCCACCCTTCCAAGTGTGCACACCATTATCATGTGCACTGCATAACCAATAATGTTACCTGAACTAAGAGTTCAGCACATAATCTTGAATTTAACGTTTTATTTGGCCTGAACCAAATATTAACTTTGAATTACCTTATTTGGCCTGAACCATTAATATTTGGCCTGAACCAAATATTAACTTTAAATTACCTTATTTGGCCTGAACCGACCAGACATGGCCTTTGTGTTGGCAGGTCTGGGATTGGTCAAAAGAAAGCTGCCTTAAAAACACAACAAGGGAAACCTAAACGGAAGTTGCCACAATATTCTAGGAAGTGCCTGCTCTGGTCAGTATTACTGATTACATACTCCTGATAGTGATATTGTATCAACATATTCCGCCTCACAAATTAAGCAAAGCCAATGCTGTTGGACATTTCTTCGAACAAATATGAGATTGCGCTCATATTCTGAGAGGATAGGCAAAAAGCAAATTCCTCGGTTGAAAAAATAAAGTGGCACAGATTCAGGGTGAGTATTTATGAGGTTTCTTTCATGGGCTTAATTTACAACCTTCATAAGACAAGCATCAGACTGTCAGCCCACTAGGAGGAAATCCTAAGTGCTCTTCTTCCAGCTGTCGATCAACGGTCATGACAATCTAAGACCACACGACCACATCTAACCTTACAATCTCATTTTATCCTCCTTGATATCAAAAAGGAGACCTGGTCCCCACCTTTAGGGAGAGAGATAGAGTTTATATGTGTTGAAGGAGAGAGGGTGGGTGCCCAAAGTGAACGGTTGTCAGGGCAGAAAAGGATTTAACTGGATTGAGGACGTTAAGTTGACTCCCTCTCTCTGACTCCCTGCTGTTCTCTCTCTCCCTCTCTCTCTCGGGATAAAGCTCACTGCCCCCCTTTCTTTCTGAGTTTTCTTTGCCATCATGCTATATGGCTATAGAGTGTGCCAGCCAACCGGTAGGCCCAGAGAGCCACATTTACATTCGGTTAGAATATATATAGTTCTGTTTGTGTAAATGTGTGTGTGTCTTGGATTGAAGAGTAACTGTAGGCTTGCCCCCCCCCCTATGAACTGACATATTAATACTTGCTTCACATTTTATCTAAGATCGGAGGAGTTAAGGTAATTGACAGTGGCAAGATTGAACTTTATCATGTCTTGTTTTATTAAGCTAATTGAACCAGAACAAGTGGCCCAGCGCAGCGCCGGGACCAATTGGTTTCAATGAAGCTGCTGTCCCTGTTATAATCCACTGTGAGGATTGGTGAGGGATTTAAGGTCAGGGCAGATACTGGGTGGACGGAATGGAAGAGTATTGTCTTTAGTTGTAATCCCAATTGAAGACACACAATTTCATGGTAATACAAATGGACAATTCTGTAGTAGTAGTAGATTTATATGATTTATTATATTGTAGTAGTAAGCAAGTAATTCAGTGTCACATCTGTTGAGATATATTTCACTTTCCTTTCTGTAGAAAAGAAAACATTCTCTTGAGCAATGTGCGATGCATAGATATCTGGAAACGACCATTCCCCTGTAAATGCATAAAAAGATGGTTGTGTTCACAATCCATTGACAATGTGGTTAAACGCGTCTCCCTTCCAATTTGGTTTTGAGTCATGAGATCTTCCGTTGCATCTTGTATGTGTTCACACCTGTATTCATAGCAGTTTGGTTTGAATTCACTAAAGACACCAGTTTTGGGTCCCATCATGTCTGTGCCAAAGCCAGAGACAAGTCAAGCCAGACATATGCTTTCGCCTCTCAGCAAAAAGTGCACCCAACACTGAAGTTAGCTGCACTTCCCCCAACCCTTGATCATGTTGTTCGGTTGATGTATTGAAATGAACCAAACTGGGCAGTTCCCATGATGGTTCATTCCAATGCATCAACATCAATATGTAATAATACAATGTGAAAGACTGAAAGCCAATATCTATATATGCAACAGGCATACTGCTTTTCCCCCAAGTGTACGTAAAACAGACATAGGCATTTGTATGAATCCTTTTTTCAGAATCATTTGTTTCAGAATAAAGACTGAATGATTCTGTGCATTGTAAATAGACAGGACAGAGAGAACCGAAAAAGCAACAATTATAAATTGATACATGGAGAAGGAAGGTGAGGAATAGAGAACTTAGCATTAGAAGCATACTGTCATAAATAATCAACACTGGGACAGCAAGGGAATAAGGAAACACGTTTTCCCCCAATGCCAAAAACAGGAATCCGCCAGATATTCATTGGACAGCACACAGAAAAATGCACTCAAAACGTCTGTGCCCACACACACACACACACACACACACACACACACACACACACACACACACACACACACACACACACACACACACACACACACACACACACACACACACACACAATACAAAGGGGAATGAAGAATAAAAACCTTACTGATTTAAATAAAGCAACATGATGAAAGTGACACAAAAAATGAAAAGAAAGGAAAGAAAGCAAAAGAGAGACAGAGACATAGACAGAG
Source organism: Gadus morhua (assembly GCF_902167405.1). Lineage (NCBI taxonomy): Eukaryota > Metazoa > Chordata > Actinopteri > Gadiformes > Gadidae > Gadus > Gadus morhua. The sequence goes on from NC_044063.1 coordinate 16,259,271, forward strand.
ACAGAGACAGAGACAGAGACAGAGAGAGAAAGAGCAGGAAGAAGACAGCAGGAAATTCCTTCGTTTTTTCCCTGGTCTTGTGTGCTTAAGTAAACTGGAATGAGAATACTCCTCTCTTCCCCGCTGCCTCCCTCCATACACCCCTGAAATCTCAACAAAACTAAACTATGACTGTCGACAGAAGTCTGTGCGTGTGTGTGTCTGTGTCTGTGTCTGTGTGTGTGTGTGTGTGTGTGTGTGTGTGTGTGTGTGACGTGTGTGTGTGTGTGTGTGTGTATGTGTGTGCGTGTGTGTGTGTGCGTGGTGGAGTAATAACAATAACATTGTAATAATTATAATAAACCCAATGGTCAGTCATCACCAGTAGATGGCCAAATTAAGTTACACTTTCCTCCTTCATGTCTTTGTTGTTGATAATTGGGCAGTGTGGGTATATGAGTGTTATTTGCGACAGACAAGGAGAGATGGGTTACAGGATACTGGGATGAGATTCAGAAAAGTTCATTAGTAAAGTAAACCTGCATGTGCTTGCTGGGTGTGTGTGTGTGTGTGTGTGTGTGTGTGTGTGTGTGTGTGTGTGTGTGTGTGTGTGTGTTTTGTTCTTATATACAGTATATATATGTTTTTCTCTGTGGCTGTTTCTCTGGGAATGTATGTTTCTCAGTGTGTGTGTGTGTGTGTGTGTGTTTGTGTGTGTGTTGGTGACTCTTGTACCTCATATCATCGAGCAGGTCGCACTCTGTCTGGTGTTTGAAGTGCAGCCTGGTCATCTGGTCTGTGTGCGTGTTCTTCAACTCCTGCGTCACTTTGACCTGAACAACACAACACAAAGTGGTTAAAGCCCCCTCGTCCTTTTCATTAAGTCTTCATTCTTAAAGTTTTTACAATTTAGATGTTTAGTCATAGTGAGTTACAGTGACTTTGTTCAAAACCCATATCATGAGGAAGCCCGTAGGGGTCATCTTGCTTGATAACGCCTACAAGTAGACTGAAGTCATTGGGGTTCAAACCTAGAAACTGGGGTCAGCTGGACAAGTTTGCACCGGAGCATCTTTAGTGTGTGCGATTAGGAATTAAAGAAAAGCTGATCGGGACACATTCTCAGCATATCCATGACTGTTATGATCTTCTGGGTGGTTCCCTCCATTTTTACACAATCAAACGTTGTCTTTCTATTGGCATTGAAGGTTTTGTCTCTGTATAGTGATTACATTGTTTTAGACTCCTGTAGTCAAAAATACAAAAGGCTTTTTTTATTCAGTCAATACTGCCAAAACCGATACTTAATATGCCATGAGAATGGATGACACTTGGCAAACTGTGCAGTTTCCAGACTAAATATCTGTTTTTTTTATTCACAAGTTTCAAGTAAAATACATTGCTCAGCTTTCTGACAAGGACACAGGATAACAGTCAGACCAGAACATTTTCTGTCCATGTTTTTCGGTTCTTAGTTTGTTGGCTAAGAAGCTGATGGTGTAAGGTTTCAGGGGCCGATTGATCTTTATGATGATGTGCACAGTAGCCGTATGAACAAACAACGTGCACACACCTGCACGTAATACACAACAACACACAAGCTGAGAGTCACTGGGAAGGTCATTGTTAATTGTCGGGAGAATTCCATTGGCTATTCACAGCGGTAACAGTGGGAAATTCATGACGGTTCTAGAAAAAACAAAACACATTACACATACAAACACCCACCCACACAGCTACATAAATTAGCACAAATATAACCCCACATACTGTGTCAGTTAGGCCTACACTCCCAGGAGTCATTACACGCTGGCAATCACACACACACACACACACACACACACACACACACACACACACACACACACACACACACACACACACACACACACACACACACACACACACACACACACACTTCCTTTATTTCCTTTGCTTTTGAAGATAAGTATGGGGTGGTTCATAACATCATTAAGACTTAAATTACTACTTGGTATTTTGTCTCCTTCAGAGGAAAACTACAGGTGGAGGGGGGGGACGGCACATGAGAGAATTGGTCAAGCAAAATAAAAAAGAAGAGAGGAAGAGTGAGTGAGAAAGAAAAAAGTGGGAAGTGATGGAGTTAAACAGACTGATTGAAGCAAACAAGGTTAAAACGAAACAGAAAGACTGGGTTCTCACTTCTCAGACAGAGTGAGTAAGGGTTATTTTATAGAAAGGTGTTGAAGTTGGAAGCAAACAAGGTTTAAACATGAATCACTGATATTCATGTATACATATGACACAACAGAATATGTAACTACACACAGTGTTGAAATGAACATGAGTCAATAAACATAGATATAACCTTTGGTTACATGGGGTTAAGGGTTAGGGGGCGTGCATGTGTGTTGACACATTAATAATTCAGTCTGTCACACACAAATAAGAAAAAAGGAAAGAAAATAGGATGTGCATGTCTGTCTGCCTGTGTGTGTGTGTGTGTGTGTGTGTGTGTGTGTGTGTGTGTGTGTGTGTGTGTGTGTGTGTGTGTGTGTGTGTGTGTGTGTGTGTGTGTGTGTGTGTGTGTGTGTGTGTGTGTGTGTGTGTGGTCCATGCAGACTCACACACGCATTATGTGTCACGCTTTGGGTTATTCAGTTTGCAAAATCTAGAGGCACCAGTGGGACTAACTCATAATTAAAAGAAAGCCCAGCAGAGGTGCCACACAAGGGTAATTAGTTATCCGGCATGGATCTATCAAACACAAAATAACATGCATTCGGGTAACAACTGAACTATATTAACATTGTCACTTTTTGTTTTGTTCTTATCCAGCAACGCCACCTCAATATACACAGGGCCTAGATCAAATACGATTAGATATTTAGTTGTCTGGGGGGAGAGGGGGTGTTTGCACGACCGTATGTACATTTCGCCGACGAGCATCGCTATGACATTAGCGTTCACGTTATTCTGAGGCTACTGTCTTAAAGCGGTGTTTTCGATTATGTGGATTTTTGCATTGAGGATGTGTCTTATCATAGGTCACCTTTTGTTGAGTAATTTATTTGCACTGCTGTTGCGCTGTGGCTGGAAAGGTAATGGGACGACAATCACAGCATCTTCTGGGTACTGACTGGCATGTCGTGGCTAAAATAGCTTCAGTAAATCATCCGTGATATTCATGGATGATTTGAGTCAAAACGCTTTCGATTGTATGCACATGCATGTGCCGTTTTGACTACTACGTTAACTCAGCATAGCTAGCGAATTTGGCTAACATTAGCTAGAAAGGGATATTATCTTTGGCTCTCAGAGCAACAGCAGCATCACATTTAGGCTGAAACACGTCAAATACTACTACTACTACTACTGAAACACGTCTGCACGGTTAGCGAGAAACACTGGAAAAACCTCACCTTCCTCGGCGGTGGTTGCATTTTGGAGTATTGACATGAATGGTATTGCCCCTGCGAAATGTGTTATAATTCCAAATAAATCCAGCTTGGATCCAGTGTTTGTTGCTATAAAACCCCCCAATATAAGGGAGGAGAATAGGAAGTCAGATTTTTACACCAGCGTCCATGATCAGTGATAGATAGCTTTTTTAAGACCAAAAACTGAAGCTATCACGGTAGACTAATCACACTCTGCTTAGTTGCCTCTACAGCCAGAGGACTGTGTTCCACTGTACCGTGTTGTGAAGCTGGGTGACAGAATCGCGGAGAAGAAAAGGCAAAGGATATGGGTAAATTAACGGGGAAGCCCACGTCAGCTCAGCTCAACAGCACCACGCTGTGGTGATGGACGAAATAACCTCCGGCTTCCCTTCAAAACGGAACAGATTATCTTTGTTTGCATCTGGTGTCCCATGGTGTCATCATAACTCGAACCAAAATCATTATCGTGTTTGAGTAACCTGTTTTGACATCAAAATTACGAAGCAAGGGGATGCAGTAATCCTTGTTTGGTGTTAATGGTTTTCTTTGTTGATTCATAAAGACGATTGACAGGAGACTGGGATCCGCAGAACTGCATAGCAACAAGAAACCGCAGTCGATCACTGATAAATCGCTCGATGTATCCAGACAATCTCCGCTTCTTTGGTAGTTTGAGTTGACAGTGGGTCGAAACTATTTTCAGTACTCAGCTCAAACATTACATTTTTATGTAACACATCTCTTCATTTATTTCAGTATTTTTTTTGCATCGAGAGTATAGGTGGGACCGTGGGAAGGTGCTTCGAACGTTAACAAGTAGGCCGAAATGAAAGCCCACTTAAATTACATCACATGGAGTCGCTCAGCAAGGGTTACAATTAAAAAGGATAGTAAAATATTCACAATGGAAGTTTAACCCACCTATTAAAAAATTGCTGTATTTAAGAACTTAGTGCCTGATGCCTCCATCCCTGCAACCAAACATATGGGACTATAGGTGTGAGTACCAAATGTGTTCGGCTGCCAGATCGGTTCGGGGTCCTCCGCTTACTGATGAAGTATCGACACAAGCCAACGGTAAAACCCGGGAGTGTTGTTTATATACGGTGCTCAATCAGTTTTGGCTTTGATTTCATTGCACGGAGCCCGTTCTCTCACAAAGCCATTGGAAACACGTCTAAAAGCACTGATGAATGCATATTTTTATTTTCACATATGTTAAAGTAAGGATTGGCATTGTTAAAGTTAGATATTAAGACAGTATTTTCTAGTTTCTATTAACTGAAAATGAAGAACTTGGACAGTCATATGATTGATGAGATTTTATTTGCTCATACAAAACAGAATAAATAAGACAATAAATTGATACAACTGAGGAACAGCTAAATGTAAATCCATAAAAAACGGCATGTTTAGATCCCATGGTGAATTGAGGATGAATTCATGAATGTGTTCAGATTAGTTATTCATCCTATTCCTTAAAAATAGATTTATTTTTTTATGTTTTTCCAGATGTTCAATGAATTGTATCCTTGCCTATACAACTAATAACAATAAATAATGTAACATTTTCCTCGTTTCCACTAGGGGTATCTTTGCTCTATAATTTAACAAACATCTGTAAAATATTCAAGGTAGGCCTATAAGAATCGATATAATGTGTTACCGCGTTCATGAATATATCCTCAATTGGCCGTGGGATCGAAACATGATGTTTTCATGGATTTACACTGAGCTGTATGTGTGTATGTGAATTGCAGTGTATGTGTTTGGATACACACACACGGGCACACACACTGACATATTTGTATATTATTATATATATTTTTATTCATGTGGCCTGCAGTGGCGATATCGCACAGGTGTATTCCCACAGGCTCGGAAAACAATAGTCATCAAGCCATATCTCCACTCCTCTCGACGGGAAGGGGGGGGGGGGGGGGTGAATACCATCTGAAAGAAGCAGAGGTGTGCAGATGTATTTATCTTGAGACCTTCAACTTCATACAATTAGTCTCGTCAGGGATTTGTATCCATATTTACAACTTAAATGTAGCCTACCTATGATCTTGGACGGCAGATGTCATCACAGTAGCCTATACCCCCCGTCGTAGCTGTCGGAATATATTCCTTCCAGTTTGCCTCTTTTCCCTGTACCAATATATCCTAAAACAGAAAAAAAAAATGAAATCATAGTCTAACCACACACTTTGCATGCGGGTCTATACAGGGATGACCTCAACACTTCATGTAGGCCTTCTGACGCATAAGATTAGGGACTTGGAGCAGCAACAGTTGAGTGGAGGGCTACCTCGAGAACAACTTATGGCATTCTGGAATTTATGTTATCACCTCCTGTTCCAGTAGTCCGTCTGTTTATAAGGAGGAATGGGTGTTTTGTCAAGAGTGGCTAAGTGATACTTGAGTTATATTACGGCAACCCGATGCCGTTGCCTCCCATAAAACGTTGCTGCTTAAAGTCCCTATTATCGAAGTTAAGAACCTGTGCAGACTTTGTAGAGCCGACCACATGCCATGCAGGTCCCAATACTGTACATGGTGTAGAACTCTGCTCTGTAGTTGGCGGATACTCTACACTAGTGATGGCAGTCCAACACTGAAGCTTCGATACGTGCTTCATACCATTAACTACACTAACCATTTAACCACTGCTTCGGAGGTTGCTTTGGTACGGAAAATCACGTGACATATGACGCCAGAAACAGCAACTGCTTCTTTCTCTGAATGAATCGCCTGAGTGGTTTGCGGCGCCACACACTGCCACTACAACTGGCACTGCCTCGTTTCGAGTCTGAATTCTAGCGCCTTCAAAGCATAAAAACTTTAATGCACAACATTGCGTTTGGTTCATAGTAGCCTATCTCATACTGTGACAGTCATTACGTATTGATTTATCATCATTATGGAAACATCTAGGAAGTGAGGTCGTTCTGACATGTGGAAACACTTTATTCTGTTCAGCGGTACATGACCGATCCACCTCTGGAAATATCCGAGGTGGAGTACTAGATCAATCACAAAATGTGTACCCTCATCTCTTCATGCTGGCACAACAATGTTTATGTACACCGGCCTCATCTGTTCCTTCTGAACAAGTGTTCTCGTGGATGAAGTTGTGGAGAAGTTGCGAGCAAAAAAAGAAACATGCTCAGTCCAAAAAGTGTTGAAAAAATAATGGTCCTGAATCAAAATCTTTTGAGTATTCCCTATCCCACATACCCCCTGGTTACACAAGCAGAGCCAACTTCTGCCATATTTTCCCAGCACATTCTTATTTTCCCCAAGCACTCTCCCCAATAGCACAATAGACAACTTCATTTGTCTTAATTTGTAAAGAATAATGATATCACAATCTTTGTATACGTGTGTGTGTGTGTGTGTGTGTGTGTGTGTGTGTGTGTGTGTGTGTGTGTGTGTGTGTGTGTGTGCGTGCGTGCGTGCGTGCGTGCGTGCGTGCGAGATTTGGTGCGTGCGCACTAGATTTACGTCACTGTCTTAAAGCCTCCTGGCCACTAGCTAGCCAGGCTAATTTAGTTGCAGCCTTGGCACTTCACCAGGAGAGGTCACTGTTACTGAAGCTTCAAGTAATGAACCCATTTTCGAAACAATGTGCCTAAGTGGTTCAGTGCTTCACCAAAGCTTCATTTGCCCATCACTACTCTACACCATGTAGTGATGCCTGTGACAAACAAAGTGTAAGATGAAAGAGCACATTTATTTTTATAGAGCAGTAAAAACATGTATAGACCCCACAGGACATTACATTATTAGATTAAATTAGGATATTGTACACTGATGCACCCTTCACTGAAGCACTTACTGTTGAGCCACAGAAAATGTGCCTGTCTTTTGAACTTGTCAGTGGACAATATGTCCCTGAAGGTGGAACACACCAGAGCCAGAGTTGGGTAAGCTTTATCTCCCTCTTGGAGTACCACCTCAGTGAGGATGTCAGACAGCACTGACTTTGGCAACTGTAAAATATATGTCAGGCAAGATCATAGATAACACAACACAGTTTCAAACGCAATGGGGCTGTAACGGGTTCCAATGAGTCAGGACACAGTTCTTGGTGAAAATTAAGCGAACTCCGGTTTATTTCCTGTTCGTGGCAAATAAACACAATGTACATGAACAAATGGACAACGACGAATATTCGTTCAGTCCGTCCCGTGGTCTAGCTACGCTCTCTCTGGCTCGCAGAGAGCGTCTTCCTTCTCTCTCTCAACCCCTCACTGAAAGACAAGCAGGCACATAAATACACACTTCCTGATTGGGTCAGATTGCAGACACCTGTCCGCAATCAGACCCCATCACCCCAGCAGATCCGGTGCTGCATACTCCCCCTGCAGGCAAGACGCCGCCCCACCTCCACAGGGGCGTTTAAAGCTTTTTTGCATAAGGCTACAGCAATTTGAATATCGAAAATTATATGTAAATTGATTATAACCCATCCCAATATGTGCCCATTTGGTTTCCAAAACCACAAAAACATATGGGATGTAAAGTGTTTAATTCTTTATCAATGTCCTTTAAAGAGCTAAAGAAAGCAGTCGATGAGTTAATAATAATTACAGCACCAGTGAAGTAAAAACAATTACCTCCGAAATGAAGCACAGGTCGGACTTCTGAGACTGAACCTTTAAAGGACAAATAAACTCTTATTGTTCAATTACATTAAAAAAAAGCTTAGTATGGATAAACGATGTACAGACAGATTGATATAAATATATATATGCATGTATGATCAAAACTGCATTTCTTCAAGCATGTCACCTTATGTTCAGTCTTTCTGGCCTTTGGGACCCTAAACACTGGCTCCAACCCTGCGAGCAATGCTCGTGCCTCCTTGTTTCAGTATGCAAGCATCCGTCCGTGGCTTTTGAGTGAGATAGTAACATAATAGTTAAACCTATTTATAAAAAAAAATTATTTAAGAAATTACTTTCAAAATTCTGTCATACCCATCGATCTGGAAACGTTCCATCAGGGAAATGCACCACCATTTCCTGATGTCTGCCATGTCCAGCTAAAAGTAATGGAAGAATATATGCATTAGGTTGAGTACTAATTGTCATTTTCAGACAAAAATCAGTACTTATAACTTCTCTGCTCAACATTAAACATTTTGCATGCCAGTTACTGTTTTGAGTAAAGTCTCCATAAATAAACGTTAAAAAGAAACAACACAGTGGTGTTGGTTTTATGTCTCCTTTGTCCCATAAATAAAATACTGACCTCGGTGAAAAGAAATGGAGCATCTGTGCAGGTGCAGAATGCGTACTGTAAAAGGGAAACATATGAAGTTATGACAGTGTCAAATAATACCAATACACCTTAAATAGAGACTACATAAGATATTTACCATCAGGATGAGGACACCACAGTAATTGCCGGTGGTTTGGCACGGGAAACTCTGTAAGACATAGGCAAGGCATTAGATGGGCAATACCACACTGACATGGGCTAAAGGAAAATAAAAACATGCATATGCAAGTACATGAAACGAAAGAACTGTACCTCCAAGTCTCTGCCATGTTTAGTTCTCCACTGGCCTGGGGCAATGCGCTGTGCTAGGTCCCTGTGAAGACCAATCAAAATGATTAGGTGTCCTTACTTCAGAAATACCATTGCAAGCAAAAATAGCATTTATAGCCACTGAACAGGGCTAACCTTGAAAATGGCCTTTGAACGAGGCTTGATTATATTTCATAGTATCCGGTTGCAGACATTGTTTTTTGAATGAATTGTATTAGAAATTGAATCTAAATCAGTTGACAACCCTTGCCAATAGAATACTATGAAATCTGTACAATATCCATGCAAGCCACAGAACAGGGATGATAGCTGTCCATATGTTACAAAACCTAAAAATGTCCTGGTAACGAATGTCACCAAACCCTTCTGGTTCTAGAGAGTCCAGCAAAATGAGCTCTCTATCTGCTGGTTTCATGACCTGTCAACCATTCACAGAACAGCTCAGATCACAAACAGTCCATAATTAGGAATGAAAACATATCCCAAAACTGCAGCTAATTTTTACTTCACCGGTTGAGGGTATCTGTAATAGACTCACGCAAAGCACATAGTGGTCTGCTTTCCCTGGCTGTCGGCTCCAGGCAGGGAGGATGATTAGGTCCTTCTGCAGCAGGTCACCCTAGCAATTTGAACACATTTTTGGGCATTTACTGTTGGTCAGTCTCAAACTACACAGAAGCTTACAGGAAATAATGACGTACTGGAAGACCAGCCATAGGGTCCACTGTTTCAGACTTCCAAGTTGGAACCACATAAGCGTCAACAACGTGGATGTCTTTTCCCTGTATTGATTGAGATGAAATATTCATAGTAATTAGTGCACCACATGGGAAAATTGCAATACAAAACTGTTGAAATGATTTGGAAAAAAATACAATGTTTCACAGGTCAACAAATGACAAAGCCTCACATGTCTTCGGGCGGCCTCCGCCACAAGTTTGAAACATGCGTTTCCAATCTGAAAAAAAAGAGTAACAAAAGTAACTTCTTTTTTTTCTTTTTTTTTTCAAAAATACCCTACATGTTAAACGCTTCCCTATGCCTACATTGGACTCCATGTTCCTAGGAAGGCACAAGCTCCAAAAGTCTTCCCTTGTCAGGCAGACATCCCCCTCTTTGACCAGCATTTCACCTCCAGGTCTGCTAAGGTCAAGGGCATAGTTGAGCTACAAATGAAAGTTTGCAAAACTTACTTTAAACCAGAAAAGAAAACATTAAAAAAAATAACCCTTCTATGATTGTGTAAAAGTAGAAATCTATACCAGCATGTCCTGAACAGGATTTATTTTCTTTAAATAGACCACTCCAGTGGAGGCATACTGGTGGTCAGTGGCCAATTGGGTCGGGACATCAGGCTCGGGCTTGCAGGAGTCCAATGAGAAGGATAATGTACTGTGCAAGAGAGTGTATTTGGAATGGAGTTTCAAAGTGTCCTCATATTAAGAATTATATTACCTCTGAATGTAGGCCTAATGAAAGGCTTCAGCTGGGAAACATTGGCCTTCTGTTTCAGCTGAACCCCTGTCCTGCTGGTCAGCGTTGCCACACCCTTGGACGACAAGGAGGAAATTACATAAGGCCCGGACCAGTTGCCTTCTAGTTTGCCCCCTTTTCGCCCTTGCTTCCTCATGTTGGCCTTCATGACCTCATCCCCATCTTTGAATAAGAAAGACTGAAATTTCTTCCCCTTCGCCTGTTCAAAGGCCTTCTTCTGCCTTTTCTGGGCCACTTTTATGTTGTCGTATATCTGAAAAAAATATGAAATAATTGTAATGTAATTGTTTCTTAAAACATAATTTCAGGAGTAATTGAGATATATATCTATATACACCTCTTCCCAAGGGAATAAGAACAAAGGGAAGAGGGCAGGGGGCGCGGGAAACTTATGGGGTTCTCTGGAATGTGGGCGGGAGTACATAAGGAGGTGGAGCCAAATCAAAGAACAAAATCAAATAGAAAGGGGCAGATAAGGCGGCATGGAAAGCTAAACTTCAGGTAATGGAACAAAACAAAGGCAATTTTGTCTAATTATAATTTAAGAGATATGACACCCTGTTACACTCACCCCCCAGAATTACACAAACATTTGAACCATTAATAAAACTTGCCCAGACCGGACTGTAAACTGACCACAAGAAAACCAAGACTTCGGCAATATGTGCCACCCAATAAAGAGTTAAGAGTACCCAGAAGTTAGCTAAGCCCCTGGGAACACTATAGACAACGTGAAGTGCCATTTACACCACACATACTTAGGCCATACTCGGACCGGGCAAATAATAACAAATAAAAAAAAATAAACAAATAAATAAAAACAATAATAATTCACTTGCCATGGGTAATACCAGGAGACACCTGTCACATAAGCTCAAACATGGACTACAGTGGATACTGGCCGAACACCCAGAACCGTTTCCAGTTGTGCCATGGACTCTATGAACCTAAAGACTGGCTTGATAACTCTCCCAAATCTTGAGGTGTGTCGATCACTTGTCTGAGAACTCTGAGGATGAGCATCAATTACCGGAGAGACATGGGGCTCAGAGGAGGGGGATGACAACGGGGTACCAGCACCAGCAAGCCTATCCAATGCAGGAGAGACCATCAGAATAGGTAAGTCACGACTGCCAGTGTCATCCTCATCCCTGACTGGAGACCGTTCACGGACCCACGAAGCTGTACGGTCATCGCTACCCTCACTGACCCAGGAGAGCGAATCAGCCATAGTGGGATCAACTGCACCACAGTCTGTCTTAATTGCTGATGCCTCACACTCAGGTAAGTTTGACTTGGGGCAGCCATCATTGACACTGCCGACGCCCAGGGTATCCAGACTCACATCCAAGGGGAGGAAGCTGACCTGGAACAGGAGATTCTGGTGCACCACCCTCTCATGTCCGGCTCGATCCCTGATCTTATAGATGTGGAGAGAAGGCTTGGAGGCCACAACCGTGAGAACAACCGAAGAACCTGGTCACCGACGGAGAGAGGCAGACCCTTGAACTTTTTGTTATACTGGTCAGACTGGTGTTTCTGCTCAATTGCAGAGTTCTTCTGAGCCAGGAGCATAGCAGAGTGGAGGTCGCTCGCCCGAGACTTCACATAGGCATCATAGTCACAGACTGTCTCGTCACAGAGGACATTCTTGAATAGGAGGTCAACCGGCAGCCGAGGGACCCTCCCAAACATCAAATAGAATGGCGCAAAGCCAGTTGTCTCATGTGCCGTACAATTATAGACAAATGTCATCATCTGGACCATTTGGGGCCACTTCTGTTTGGATCTGGGAGGGAGAGACCGTAGCATGTTGCCCAGAGTGCGTTGAACCTCTCTGTGCCGCCGTTCCCCATGGGATGGTATGGGGAGGTCCGAGACTTGTTGACACCAGCCAGCTTCAGAAGTTCAGCGATGAGCTCGCTCTCAAAGTTCGCACCCTGGTCAGAGTGGAGACGCTGAGGGAAGCCGTAGACACAGAAGAAGTTGTCCCAGAGCTTCTTCGCCACTTTCCTCGCCGTCTGGTCCTTGCAGGGGAAAGCATGTGCTCATTTGGTGAAATGGTCAGTGACCACTAGCACATCCACAGACTTGTTGTTACTATCCTCGGCTGACCAGAAGTCAATGCACACGAGCTCCAGAGGGGCAGTGGTCTTAATGCTCTCCAGAGGGGCTCTGGATTATCATTATCTGGCTTATACGTTGCCATGGCGCTGTGCGAGACGGCAGCCTTTCCAGTTGCTCCGTAGTACTGTGTTGTTTTTAACTTTATTTTCTTAATGTTTTGCTACTCCTGCAACCTTGTGCAGGAGTAGGGTGTTTTAATATATATCCATGGATATGACGCACTTTAAAGAGAAGCCACGCACAAGTTCTCTTGTTTATCCGAGAGAAGAGTTGTTGGCTCTGAAAACAAGCACACAAGCCGGCGTACGGCACCGTATACCGGCAGCGCTGAGGAGGAGATATCTGGGCTGTAAGGCTGGCGCTAAGCTAAAGGCTTGGCTAGCGGACAATCTGAGGCGTTTTAAGCCATCAATCCCCTCCATCACAATGGGGAACGTGAACGCCTTGCCAAATCAGATTGATGAGCTAGATTTGGCCTTAACTAACCAGCGGATCTACCGGGAGAGCAGCCTGCTAATATTCACAGAGACGTGGCTTACCCACCTCATCCCAGATACTAACGTGAACCTGCCGGGTTTCAGCGCCGTGAGAGCCGATAGAGACACAAAAGCCTGTGGTAAGGGTGCCATGCCGTAATTCCGACGCCTCATTGTTCCGACGTCTCAATGGTCCGAAATATTTCCCATTAGATCGACATGCCACTATGCCGACGGTTCAATGTTCCGAAAACGGAACCCATTGGTCCGAAGGTCCGTTTGTCCGACTTTTCAAAAAGGAGGCGCATTAGGCCGACGGTTCAATATGCCGAATAGGCCAATTCCACATGTGTGATAATGAAACCAAAAATAAAAGACGATAGCTTAAGTTCCAGCAGTGCACTTCACCGAGCCAGACAGTTGATGTGGGCTTGAACGGTCACAAGAGGTGAATTTATGAAGCGCACATTATACAAGGACTAATACTTTTCCCGTAAAGAAGTCAAACGGTGAGTGAAAAACAAATACAATTTTTATCTTTAGTAGCTGTGTGTGGGCCTATATGTGTTGTTTACTGTGTTTACAGTGGGCTTTTAGCCTAAATAATTTCGCTGGTGTAACCCAGGACATATCTCTGTGAAGAAGGCTTCATGCTGCCGGGACCTAGAGCTACTAGCTGTCAGCCTCCGGCCATACTATTTACCGAGGGAGTTTAGTCACGTGATCGCTGTGTGTGCTTACATTCCTCCGAGAGCCGACGCAGCCACTGCCTGTGACAAGATTCACACTGTCACAGCAAGGCTTCAGACTCTACACCCAGAGGCTTTCTTCTTAATTTCCGGTGATTTTAACCATGCCACCCTGGATTCTACTCTGGCTGTTTTTTATCAGTTTGTGAACTGCCCAACTAGAAACAACAAGACAATTGACCTCCTGTATGCAAATGTTAGGGATGCATACAGGGTCACCCCCCTCCCCCCACTTGGGAAGTCAGACCACAACCTGGTCTACCTGCAGCCACAATACACCCCCCTAGTGCAGAGGCAGTCTGTCACAACACGCTCCTTGAGGAGATGGTCTCCTCAAGCAGAGGATGCCCTCAGAGACTGCTTCCAAACTACAGACTGGAGTGTACTACTAACTACGCACGGTGAGGACATAGAGGGGCTGACACACTGCCTGACAGACTATCTAAACTTCTGCACAGATGTAGTCGCCCCTACTCGGACTGTTCGCTGCTATCCAAACAACAAGCCTTGGGTGACGTGTGACGTCAAAACTGTCCTTAATAAGAAGAAGGCAGCCTTCAGGAGCAGGGACAAGGAGGTGATTAAGACAGCACAGCGTGAGCTGAAACAGTGTTTGAAAGAGGCGAACGAGAGCTACAGGAGAAAGGTGGAGCACAAACTGATGGAGAACAATATGAGGGAGGTCTGGGATGGTGTGAAAATCATCACAGGCCACAAAGCTAAAAACAGTACAGAGGGGGGGACTGTGGAGAGGGCAAACCAGCTTAACATCTTTTTCAACAGGTTTGACCAACCATCCCCCCTCCCACCCAGCCAAGGCACCAACATAATGGCACCCTCACTTTCACCACCGTCATTGGATCCCCCCTTCCCCTCACCATTGGACACCGCTCTCCACCCCCCTCTTACCAATCTCTCCTCAAACACCCCAGTGGACCCTCCTCCCTGCATTATTGCTGCTGACCAGGTCAGAGGAGAACTGAGGAAGCTCGCCCAAAGAAAGCAGCGGGCCTAGATAATGTGTGCTCACGCCTGTTGAAGACCTGCGCTGCTGAACTTGAGGAGCCGCTTCAGCACGTCTTCAACCTCAGTCTACAACTAGGGAGAGTGCCCACCCTCTGGAAGACATCTTGCATAGCTCCGGTTCCAAAGAAAACCCGACCTAGTGAGCTGAATGACTTCCGACCGGTGGCACTCACATCACATCTGATGAAGACCCTGGAGCGGCTCCTTCTCAGACACCTCAGGCCTAAGGTGCTGCACGCTCAGGATCCACTACAGTTTGCCTACCGGACAGGGGTTGGTGTGGAGGATGCCATCCTGTATCTCCTACACCGGGCCCACTCACATCTGGACAAGGGGGCGGGCACAGTCAGGATTATTTTCCTAGACTTCTCTAGTGCCTTCAACACAATCCAGCCCCTCATACTACAAAACAAACTGTCAGCTATGCAAGTGGACCCCCACCTGATAACTTGGATCACCAACTACCTCATAGATAGACCACAGTTTGTTAGATTAAAGGACACCACATCGACATCTTAATCAGCAGCACTGGGGCGCCTCAGGGGACTGTGCTGGCCCCTCTTCTCTTCACCTTATACACCTCAGACTTCAGCCATAACTCTGAATCGTACCACATTCAGAAGTATGCTGATGACACAGCCATCATGGGGTGTATAGGGGGGGACCAAGAGGAGGAGAACCGGACTCTAGTGAGAGACTTTGTCACCTGGAGCCAAGCAAACAGCCTGCAGCTCAACACATCAAAAACCAAAGAGCTGTTTATAGACTTTGGGAAGTCAAGGCCACGCCCCCAAGCAGTGGACATCAATGGGGTAGAGGTGGAAACCGTGGGCAGCTACAAGTACCTGGGAGTGTGGCTTGACAAAAAACTTGACTGGGCAATCAACACCGACCACCTCTACAAGAAAGGCCCAAGCAAAATTAAGGAGGCTGCGATCTTTTAATATCTGTAGTAAACTTCTGTCAATGTTCTATCAGTCGGTGGTCGCCAGCATCCTTTTTTACACTGTGGTGTGTTGGGGAGGCAGCACAACCAAGAGGGACTCCTCCAGGCTTGACAAGCTCATCAGGCGGGCCGGCTCTGTGGTCGGCTTCAAGCTGGATTGTCTGGTGACAGTGGCAGAGGAGAGAACCACAAAGAAGCTTCTGGCCATCCTGGATGACACCAGCCACCCTCTGCACACTGTCATCAGCAACCAAAGAAGCTCCTTCAGCGACAGGCTGCTCCTCCCCAGATGCCGCACCAACAGACTAATGAACTCCTTTGTCCATCGTGCCATCACACTCCACAACTCCGCACTTGGAGGGAGGAGGGGGGGCAGCAGGAGGAGTACAGTACAGTGGATAAAGGGAAATAGAAATAGGATAGACTGATCGAGCTTGCATAATCTATTTATTTATTTATTTATTGCTACACACTCCATTATTAACACAAATAAGATATAATTGCTTCTAACATCTGCTGCTGCTGCTTCTTCTTTTTAAAATGTATTTATTTATACAATGTCTTGTTGCATTTTAGCTTGTGTTTTTCTTGCTTGTTTATGTGTCTTGTCTGTACCACCGCTGCTGGAATTTTGATTTCCCTGAAGGAGCATTCCCAAGGGATCAATAAAGTGTCTATCTATCAATCTATCTGCATAAAGCTACCTTTTGCCCTTAGCGGTAGTGGGAAGGGGACCAATTAGGTCAATTCCAAGGACACTCCATGCCTTGCTGACATTAATAGGATGAAGGACAGGGGCAACCGTCTTCATCCCTTCCTGACGCTGACAACGGGGACATTCATCAACCTTTAAAGCAGTGAAATAAAGTTCCATCAAGATCTACTGGTATCATGGTATTACATAAGTGTGACAAAGCAAATAACAAATTATTTTGTCCATTGTCCTGCGCCTCCCTGGATGATCTCCAGTGCCGAGGTTGTCATGGCACTCCCGGAGGACATCACGAGCCCGCTCATTAGTGCACACCACCAATCTCGCTTCGTTTTTGTGCCTATGATACAACTCCTCATCTGATGCAGCGGGAAAAAACAATTCATTTTAGAGCTGCCCTGACTAAGAGTTTTCCATTTAGAATATTCCCTCTCATTTCTTTCGTATAACAACATTACTAGTAAAACAAACAAGTTAACTATTAGGGGGCACCCCTACTTCATTTATGAATGTGTATGCACAATCTGTGGTTAGGTAACATTATGACAACAGGGTTAGGGTTAACTTAGTGGCTTCAGAAAATCTAGTATAATTGCCAAGTTACAAATAAAGGTTAAATACAAGCAAATGTTTTGGGCAGTACTTGGAAGAAAAAAGCAAAGGAATAGTGCCAATACAGAATACTTACGATAAACTGGCTCAAATGTGCATTTGCGTTTGACACACTGTGACTTACCTTTCAGAAGGTAGGTCTTTGAGAGCCTCCTAATGTTGGCCTTCCTGCTCCATGGGTTTGGGGCGGTTGTTGTTAGGCTGTGGTATGTGTTTAGATTGAGGTAATGCTTGACTTCCGTATAAAACGCTTCCATTTCTGGGAAAATAAATGAAATAAACAAAGACAGTTTTCAGAATTAAGGCCAGAAAACAATTAATTCAATGGTATTAGGGAAAGGGTAGTCTGGCTGAACGGAAGTGGACAGCGTCTATTGCTTAGGGGCCGATTTGGCCGCGACTCCTCCCCTTCCGGTTGCTGGCGTTACCGTATTGTGCTCCCCCTCAAACTCGAAAACTAGGCAGTATGGCGAGTTTGGAAGAGGACTTTGACGGCGCTGTAAAGTTGGCATGTTTGGCTCTTTCCGTGGACACATCTCTGGACAGTATAACATTGTTTTCCAAAGAGACACATGAATAGCAGTTGGTGGTAAATGGCTATAGGCCTACAGACAAGTTTTCGAAATTGTTTGTGGAACTAGACATCCAATCTTGTTTAATTTTAATATAATGTAATTACTGATTACTGACTATCTGATTTCATTACAATGGTAGGACCACAACATAGCCTGTTTTGACATTACCTTGGAGACTCCGTCGGGCAGGATTCTCCCCGGGGACGATGCGTTTGCGGTCACGACTATCGCCGGTTGGTGTGGATTTGGCGCATCGTTTCACTCTGACAGCGGCATGAGCGTTTGACATGGATTTAACCAATGAACCGATCCGTTCCACTTCACAATAGCTCCTACGGTATTTCTTTAGTAGTGTTCTACAAGAACGACATAAAAATGTTAAAACGTCGTTCGTTTTTATAGGTCCCGTGAGCTCCTCAAGGGCCAAAGTGTATGGTGGCTTGAAATCATCGTGACAAAGAATCAAACGATGTTTGTTCTTTTTATCTATAAATTTATCTCCATCGTTAATGGTTTTTTGTGGCGTTTGGGATTGAGCCATTTCTGACAGCCTCTGAACGTCAAGAAGTTCCGTCAAAATAATTTCCCCCCCGGCACTATTTTGCATGGACACAACTGCTGCTTCCCGGGCTTAGCCCCGCCCTAGACGATTGTGATTGGTTTAAAGAAATAAAAACAGGCCCGCCCAGTTTCCCCACGGATAGACGGCTCGAGGTAGCGTGGCTCCAGACCATTCTACTTGCTGTAGTTTGGTCTGGCTTTGCGAGACTAGGGGAAGGGTAATTATCACCTTCAAAAGCCGCCCCCCCCCCCCACAACTTCATTCAAATTAAGTTCATTTTTAAAATGTCTATTTATTTTATATATTTTTTGCTTTATTATAAGTTGGCTGTAGTTATTTTGTTTTATTTCTCAAGTATGCTGCTTAGAATAGTTTGTGGCGTGTTTAGTCGCATAAAACGCCTCTTTTATAGGCTTATTTGAAAAGGTTGAAATAATTAGCTCCGAAATGCCATCAATCTGATTATTATTCATAGATTAGAAAAGAAAAGGAGATCGTTAATACTTACCTAAAGAGCGGAAAAATACGTCAGCGTTAGCGTTAGTATGCGCATGCGCATTTAATGACATTGTTTACAGGAAGTGCGTCATTATTGCGCATCTAGGACCCCCGAACCGATCTGGCAGCCGAACACATATGGTACCCACACAGGCGCGTATCGCGAGCAGGCGGTGAAACAGAGTAGTGCTGCGCCAGGCTGGGCGTAAATGAGACAGTGAACAATTTCATTATTTAATAGGGGGTTAAGTAGGGGTAGTGGTTTAGGGTTAAGGTTATCCCTACCCCTAACCTGACCCACTACCCCTAACCCCAACGTTAATGCTATATAATAATGCTTATTATTGCATTCATAATTCGTTGCTTTCTTTCTAAAGATTGAGGTTTGGCATATTATGCTCTGCGACCAACTCAAGATGCCTCTTTATTTCGAAGAAGAAGGCTATTTACTAATTTGGACCGACCAACCTGTGTGCGCGTGCGTGCGTGCGTGCGTGCGTGTGTGTGTGTGTACATATATGTGCGTGTGCACGTGTACAGGGTAAGCTTAAAGCTAGTTCATTGTCAAATGAAATCTTTAGACAATATTCAGTTAGACATCTCCTCCTAGTTTGTGTATGATGTTGCATGGAAGGTGTTGTGATAGGTTGCTGTTATTTTTTGCTTTATAATCAATGTTAGTTTTTCTTTGTGCACCAGAGGAATCGAGTCCATACCGGATTCCTCTGGTATGCCGAGAGGGACAGCAATCAATCATAGAGCTTTGCTTGGATATTATTCAGATCAACAGTTGGTGCTTGCAGCTTTCGCAACTCACTGTAGGTCTACTAGCCTGGCACATTCTTCCTCCAGCGCAGCGAAGCCAAGGTTAAGTTATGGACCATCCAATCATTAATATAAAAAGCTTCTGGAGCATGTAAGAAATTAAGAACACACTCCCTCGCCTCAAACAACCATACAGGTATTTGCAGAGATCCAGTACAACACCCACGCACAGAGCTTTGTTCCAGTTGCAGAGGAGAGCATTATGGCTGACAGGACTGTATACTCTTTGCTATAAATTCCAGAATGTTTTGATGTTGCAATTATCAACTGCTTGTCAGCCACAAGGAATGGTAAGAAACGATTGAAGTAAAACTAATACTACAGCACAAATACATTGTAGATGAGATTATTAATTTGGTGTTTCAACTCTAAAATGATTTTTGTTAAATACACCTGTTCAACTTCGGAAGTGCTGCTAACCATATGGGTTAACCTAAGGCTCTTTAAACCACTAATTCAAATTTACAATAAGTTTTTGTCAGTAACTCGTTTAACATCCAGCTTTTTATGATGAGAGAGACAATTATTTTGTGAATTAATGTACTAAATTCAGCTTTGCTTATATGCTCCTATTAAAATGAGCATATCTTCTTTGTTTTTTTAAATGCACTGGGTTTGAATTTTATGTAAACGTAAAAGTTTGGTTTGACAAGGAGCCTCATAGTTTCATAAATAGGCAACTATAAAAGAAAGTGTTTTTATATGTAGAGGTTAGAACGCTAATGTTAATAACCCATAAGAATGTCATCGGGTTTGTTTTTTTACCTAATACACACTTAGGTACCAGAAGGAGATTAATTTACAACTACCATTGTATTTGTTTGGGGAGGGGAAATGTTATATACTATGGACTCCCCAGAAAAACATGATTATAGATAGACAGCGAAGAGTCAAATCAAACATCAAGGACAAACATTTTGTTAAGCAAACAGCCTTGCAGCTTAAAGGACTTATACACACGACACGCACACACACAGCCAGTCGAACCGCTCAAGTAACCCTTCCTCACAGTTACAAACCATCTGAAGCCCCTAAAGGGCAACATTAGACAGTTGGAGTTCTAGCTTACAAATTTGCATGTTAAGTTTGTCCTCAACTGAGAAGATTCAAATGTTTGTCTAGTTACATGCATGTATTTTGGTTTGACAGTAAAGGACTCAATGCAAGGGAGGAAGGGATTCAGGCAAGCCAAAGACTGAAGTGAGTAACAGCAACCTTTTGAAAACAAAATATTGTCTGCTTGTATACACTATCCCCAGTCTTTATTCACTGGTAGATCAGGATTTGGTAGATTTTTTTTTTCTAACAAGAGAATGAGAACTTATTTAAGTCCAAAAAAGGACATACTGTAATGGTTGTAATGTTTACAGTTCTGTCAGTATCACAAGACTATCACCTTACATTTACATGTAGGGTGATATTGTTGTGATCTAAAAATGTATAATAGTACACCTAGCCTACACGTTAATTTATTACCACCTGTTTACTCGCACACTCACCCAGTAGTATTAACAATAGTGGAAATGTCTGGCAAAGCCTCTACAGGCCTAGAACACGTGCCTAAAGTTGATCACATAAATGTTATTGTAACATAAAATCTACTGCAAAACGAGATGGGAGTTTGGAGCACTGAAGTTCCGTAAGATTTCGCATAATCATGTTTGAGACATGCTCAAAGGCAGGACTGGAGACATTCCTAAAAAGTCAGTAATACCATGTCCCTCCTTTTCTATTTGCGGCAAGACAATTCTTTAACACTTCATACTGCTTGTGTTGGCTCTCCATTTACTCCAAGCTGCATATACTTTACGAACAGCATGTTTGCTTTTCATAAGTCAGGAACATCAGTCATAATAATATCTATGATGATATAATAATAACTATAATAATATATATACCATAATATCTTCTGTGTTTGTTTGTTTAGCCTGCTTTTGTTTTGATTTCAAATGTTGTTCAACCATGTGCCATTGTTATAGTTGTGTTTTAAGATCTGGTATCACGACAGATCGATATGGATTATTTTGTCCTTCTTGTCCACATTAGTATGACAACGTTAACAATATCATACAAACAAACATAACATGATCAAAAATTCTAAACCACACACACACACACACACTAACCCATGCTAACACTAACAGACCCACACACACACACACGTGCTAAAAACGTGATGATGACTTTTCTCACTACAGGGGGTCCCAGTGTCCAGGATGAATTTCAGCAACCAGTCTGCTGTGTTGAACGTGACCAGCCTCTACTCATGTCGCTTCAAAGAGGACTTCAAGTACCTGCTGCTGCCCATCAGCTACTCTTTGGTCTTCTTCTTCGGCCTCTCGCTGAACGCCATGGCGCTATTCATCATCACGTTCCGCACAAAGCGCTGGACCCCGTCCACCGTCTACATGCTCAACCTGACCGTGTGCGACACCCTGTACATCTTCACGCTGCCCTTCCTCATCTACTACTACGCCGATGCCAACGACTGGCCCTTCGGCGAGCCCATCTGCAAAATCATACGCTTTCTCTTCTACGCCAACCTCTATGGTGGGCTGTACGCATAGTAAACTATTGTTGTTTTATTATGTTGACTGCATAATAACTACATCTCATATAACTGATAGAGTAGCTTACACCAATACCACGTGTGTGCCGGATTCAACACAGAAGAGCTGTTTTGAAATGTGCGAGTCAGAGATGTGCTCAGAAAACTTGACTTCATAACATTGTGGCCCAAAAGTACAACACATGACCCATTACCACATTTTAAATGTTAGACTCTCTACGATTAGCACAGAGCCGAATCATGTCCCATCACGTGGTAGAACAGGTTGGATGATGCATGCTACTGCAGTGTTAACACCCCACCTGTGCCTACAGGCTCCATTCTTTTCCTGTCTGCCATCAGTCTGCATCGCTTCATTGGCATCTGCTACCCGGTCCACTCCCTCAGCTGGCTCAGCGTTAAACGCGCCAAGCTGGTGTCCGTGGGCGTGTGGGCCTGTGTGCTCTCCTGTCAGGCACCCGTTCTCTACTTCTCCAGGACCAGGTGAGGAATACATCCATTCACACACACACACACACACACACACACACACACACACAGACACACACACACACACACACACACACACACACACACACACACACACACACACACACACACACACACACACACACACACACACACACATAGTTAAATGCCTAGCATTATGGAACTTTATTATGTTAAAAGGTTACTATTAGGTCTGCAGATGCAGATGTCTTACCCAGATTCAGATGAGTTGTTTTATTCCTTATTCCTGCATCTGTCATCTAACCATGTACAAGGAGGTACGGCAAAGGCTTAGTGTGCTTTGACACCACGGGCCCGGAGCTCTTCGATGACTTCCTAGTCTACAGCTCCGTGATCTCCGTGGTGATGTTCGTCCTGCCCTTCATGCTGGTGATGGTGTGCTACGGCCTGATGGTTCGCAAGTTGCTGGAGCCCATCTGGGTATCAGGGGAGGGCCAGCAGGGGCTCCGGGCGGCACACCGCACCAAGCAGAAGTCGGTGAAGATGATCATCATCGTGCTGATGACGTTCATGTTCTGCTTCCTGCCCTTCCACCTCACTAGGAGCCTGTACTACTCCTTCAGATACCTCAGGAATAGGCACCCGGAGCAGGTCAGTGATGCACACCCCCTTCAAATACCTTACACACAGGATTGGTTTGAAATCAGATAAAAGTGTCAGTTTAAATCTATATTAATGTTTTCACAGATATAGCTATATGATTTTCAGATGAAAATGTATTGATTTTAGGAGAAACATTTGCTGGATGGATTAACTTTATTTTTGAGAAACTTTTGAGTTCAGATATTTTTTTAAGAGCTTAAAGGTCCCATGGCATGCTACTTTATGGATGCTTTAATATAGATATTAGTGGGCCCCAAACACAGCGAGATACAACCGTGGTGCACAATTACAGCCACTACGAGCCAGTCGCACATTGAGCTTTCCCCAAACGCACCGTTTCGATGTCTGTAGATTTAATGCAATGAGGAGGAGAGAGGCGGGTCAAGGAGCAGGGACTGAACCACGACATGGAGGAAAAAGGGATTGTTGACCACAGTTGTCTCCTGCCGGAGCCTCGCTGCCGAGGGACCACCGCCACAGCGGTCAGCGCTTAGGCCCCACCGCCTCCTGCAGCGGGCATCGCCAAGGCAGTGGTCCCTCGGCAGCGGGTAGCGGGGCTCAGGCGGGAGACATTCGCGGGCAACAATTCCCTTCTCCTCAATGTCGTGGTTCATGTACTTCAGGGAGTCAAAGCCAAAGTTCCTTTCCCCAAATTCCTTCTCAACCATGGCTGAGATAACCCCCACTACGAGTCTCGTTGTGGAAATACCAGAGTCGAGAGTCCAACGTGTTATGCGCCATAACACCAAGAGCGGTTATCCAAATAAGAAAGAAGTGTGCAACACTTACATTACAGTGTGTGTAATCACACACACACACACACACACACACACACACACACACACACACACACACACACACACACACACACACACACACACACACACACACACACACACACACACACACACACACACACACACACACACACACACACACACACACACGTGGCGCTCGCACGGTCGTATCTCATTGGTGGGCCAAATTCTCTGGGCTGGCAAGGCAGAGAAAGGGGAGGTGGCATGTCCCCTTAGGACAACATACGGGGAAAATTTCAAAACGGCACGTCTGAGCTTCGTTTATTCAAAGGCGGAGCAGAATGCCTAGTGCTCGTTTTACACCCAACACAATTTCTAGCTACTGGGGGAGCATAGGTAGGCTAGGGGAACTCACTCTTCAGCGTGACAGCTTGTAAAAAAATCATAATCTTCATAATAATAAGTTTTAAAAAAAGTTTAAATGTTTATTTGCTCATTTACAAATACTTTAAATTTGATTTAAGTAAGTCAATGGGCGGAATCCTTAAATCTTATTCAACATACTCCTCTTTAAGATTTTCATGCCATGGGATCTTTAAATAACTGGAGCATAGAAGTAACATAATGAAGGTTTAACCAAAAAAATTAAAACTCATTCCACGAGATGACAGGTAATAAGTGATTGACACTGACCCCTGCCACTAACTCTCACTGTCCTGAGAGCCATGCCTCTCCGCATTCGTATGAAATGCTTCAAGCATGTTTTGTTTTGATCTTCCGTCTGTGTCTCTGGATCAGATATCCTGTAAACTGCTGGAGGCGTCCAGCATAGCCTACAAGGTGACCAGGCCGCTGGCCAGTGCCAACAGCCTAATCGACCCATTCCTCTTCTTCATGGCTGGTCAAGACTTCCGTAAAACCATGAAGGGGAAGAAGCAGAAAAAAGCAGCAAACGGCCTTCCAGAATGTGCAAACACAGCGTTGACAACATCCCTGTGATAATTTTTTTATTTGCTGGTTTCTTATTTCAGTTTTTTCTTACCTGCTTTATGTCACACATTTGCTGTACTAAACACAGAATGCTTCTGCGTTGGAATCAAGAAAGCAAACTGGATCAACTGATATTTTTCTAGATTTTACCCGATCTAAAAAGCCTCATCCTCTATGAAAAAGCTCTATTACTAGAGCAGTGCTAAAACTCCTGCATGGATGCAAATCACTGCCATAATGTTTTTAACTTTAAAAGCCATTGAATTTTGTATGTGGAAATGTTTTTAATTCATTACATTGAATCTATTTTACTTTGAAAACAAACTCATCTGTATGTGTTTGTTTAGTATTCACCAGAAATTCAAAAATGAAGTTTCCAGAATAATCATGTTACAAATATTCAAAATAATATTCATTGTTTTCAAGTGGTCAAAATATGGTTTTTCTGTCACATAATCAAAGGAAACAAACGGCTCGAGAATTTAACCCAACAATGGCGAACATGGCGAACTACGGGGCTATGAAAAATGCAGGTAACCGATAAGTTGTTTTAGTTTTATATAGGACCTGTTTAAAATCCCACTTGTTTCGTTGCTGGCATTCGCAACCTAGAATGTCTCGCCGGTCCGGCCATTATTGTGTTGTACATGCAATACCGCCGGTCACCACATGAGTGGAGGGTTCACTGGTGAGTTTATGCGCGTTGTTTAGCGCGACTCCGTTTTCTTATTTGTAAATACACACACACACACACACACACACACACACACACACACACACACACACACACACACACACACACACACACACACACACACACACACACACACACACACACACACACACACACACACCTCCAGTGTCCTTGCTATAGGTGGTTAAAGGAATACACAGAGATAACTGTAAATTGGCGAATGCCTGTTTTATCAAGTTTTCAAATTCTGCTTCCATTGACTTAATATTTGTGACCCATTGGAACTCTTATGAAGTGAGGTGCATTTCACTCACATGAACAGCAGCTGGGCTACTGTAATTCTGCAAGTCAATAGAATTGGCCATCTGGACATGCAATTAATAAATAAACATC
Organism: Gadus morhua; assembly: GCF_902167405.1. Taxonomy (NCBI): domain Eukaryota; kingdom Metazoa; phylum Chordata; class Actinopteri; order Gadiformes; family Gadidae; genus Gadus; species Gadus morhua. The sequence goes on from NC_044063.1 coordinate 16,285,350, forward strand.
CGGTCTGAATCTTGGCAAGAGAGGCAAACGCTTTGTAACAGGTTCAGAAGAGTCAGGACACAGTTCTCCAGTGAAAATGGAGTGAACTCCTGTTTATTTTCCCTTCTGGGCAAACAAACACAATGTCACACTAACAAAATGTTCATTCCGTCCGTCTCGTGCTCTTACGACACTCTCTCTGGCTCGCAGAGAGCGTCTTCCTTCTCTCTCTCTCTCCAACCCTCACTGAAAGACAAGCAGGCACATAAATACACACTTCCTGATTGGGTCAGATTGCAGACACCTGTCCGCAATCAGACCCCATCACCCCAGCAGACCCGGTGCTCCATACTCCCCCTGCAGGCCAGACGCCGCCACACCTCCACATACCCCCACCGCCCGTCACAGGCCGGGGACCCATCCGGCCAGGCTTGCACACTTCTGTGTTTGTTTTTAGTCTTTAATAGTGTTTAATTTAGTTTATTGCGAATCAAACCGGATTATTGTTTTATTGTCTTACTGTCACAAACTGTGTTGGTTTTTTCAATTTTTCCGTTGTTGTTTGTTTTTTCCATTTTTTGTTATTATGTTGCTATGGCGATGTCACGGATAATTTTTACGAGAGATGAGATCCTTAACATCAGGGACTCAACACCATCGGATTTATGTCCCAACTTTCTCGCCTCTCCCGTGGACTTACAAGACCTACTTACATCAGCCCGTATTTCAAATGGATGTGTCTCAGTTTTACGGATCTATGATCGGGACTCTCTGGTTCGTATCAAAGAGTCGATGGAGGGCCTGTTTGATACACGGGGCAGGTACAAACAAGCGTTCCCTCCTCCTTTCATCATCGACCCCGACTCACCTGAGTACCTGCTGCTTTGTCGGGCGCCGGGCAAAGTCCGCAGGAAATCGAGGAAAAGAGGCTCGCGATCCGGAGTCCAGGTCAAGCGAAGACGCGCTGCAGCACGCCTGGGCTCTGCCATCTTCGGCCACGGAGAACGCGTAAGCTGTCTGTACCGGATCCCTCTCCTCAATGTGTGTGACAGCACATCCACGCTGCCATCTGCTTGGACCACTATGACAGTCTTTGAGCCTACACAGCGCTGGAGTAGTGGTCAGCGGCTTTCATCTCCTCCACGCTCTTCCGTATTTACACCGGTTCCGGCACGGTCCATGGAGGCCACGTGACCGATGCCTGCGACCAATCCCGCTGCGCTCCGCGGACACTGCCTCCGTGACGTCATTAACATTGCATATCGGCCTGTTAAATAATAATAATAATATAATAATACATTTAATTTAGAGGCGCCTTTCAAGACACCCAAGGTCACTTAAAGGCCCACTATGCAACTTCGGGAATATCTTCGCTGTTTTCTCTTTGGCACGCACATTACTCTACACAGCGCCCCCTACAGCTTCGTAGTAGATATTTCACAACACTGTCGTAACAACTCGTTGACGTCCCTTCCCCATGCACTTCTACGCGAGCCATGTGCATTTGTTTTCAAAGAAGCCGGCGAATGCGTGGAGCCATGTCCGAAGTAGATATTCATAAAGTGTAGGCAAGGTTATACATTTTTAAAAGGGTGTATTTGCATTGCAATAAACATAAATCCATCCTTTTTTATAGTTCACCGGGAGAATTTATACCCTAGGTTATAATTGTTTTATCTTAGGTTGAACAGAACAATCAGTGTAAGAGGTTTGGCCAACATAATAATCGAAATAAACAAGAACCTGGATTCGGGGATTCAGTCTGTATCTGGGGGACAGACGAACAGCAAAACACCCATGGAAACAAAGGTGTTTATATGGTTGCAAGCAAGCTAGAAACATACAGGGCTCACAACAAAACGGTCGAGAAAACAATTTTTACAGGGCTCACAACTAAATGGTTGAGCAAACACATTTGTACAGAGACTATCAACATCAAGAATACCACGAAGACAAAGTTCACCCAAGGGTACTTTCAATTTCAAAAGCAACACGGCCGAGTCGGCGTCTGATTTGCAGTCTTCTTTTTCTTTCAGTTCACGCTATTCCTGAAAAGCTTGCCCAACGTTTACTCGTGTCTGGCCTCTCTGTCGGTCAGTCTCCCTTTTCTCTTCTTCTGTTCCTCCGACATTGGGTTTCTCTGTCTCTTTTTAGTCGGCTGATCTATGATGAATATAACAATCCCTTAGTTACTTGTGTTTATATCGAGCCGGTTCCGTGTTTGGGGGTCTGTGCCGTAAAGCAATTCGTTACTGTAGTGACCCTTGCACAGAAGCATACGGCCGACATCTTTCTTTATTCTGGGTTGAAATAGTAACATAGTTACGCCATTAAATGCGTTTATGGAAACATTTTTAGCGAGAAATGTGCATTTTACTTTCATAATGTTCGCTCGGTGAATGTGAAGGATGTTCGGTTTGATAGTTATGACGAAGAGTGAACGCTCCGTTCACTTGCATGGCAACCAGTCTCTGGTTGCTAAGCAACCTCAACGTCTTGGCGTACTATTTCTCTCCTGATCAATACTACGAATGCTGGAAACACACCAGACACACCATGTGAAGTTATTTAACCCGATTATCGTTATTTATGAGTCCTTAGCCCAAGTGAAGGAGTTCAAGTACCTCGGGGTCTTGTTCGCGAGTGAGGGTACTATGGAGCGTGAGATTGGCCGGAGAATCAGAGCAGCGGGGGCGGTATTGCGTTCGCTTTACCGCACCGTTGTTACGAACAGAGAGCTGAGCCGCAAGGCAAAGCTCTCGATCTACCGGTCGATCTTCGTTCCTATCCTCACCTATGGTCATGAGGGTTGGGTGATGACCGAAAGGACGAGATCGCGGGTAAAAGCGGCCGAGATGAGTTTTCTCAGAAGGGTGGCTGGCGTCGGGGGATAGGGTGAGAAGCTCAGTCATCCGCGAGGAACTCGGATTAGAGCCGCTGCTCCTTTACTTAGAAAGGAGTCAGCTGAGGTGGTTCGGGCATCTGGCAAGGATGCCCACTGGGCGCCTCCCTTTGGAGGTGTTTCAGGCACGTCCATTGGGGAGGAGACCTCGGGGAAGACCCAGGACTAGGTGGAGAGATTATATCTCAACACTGGCCTGGGAACGCCCCGGGATCCCCCCGTCAAAGCTGGTCAATGTGGCCCGGGAAAGGGAAGTCTGGAGCCCCCTGCTTGAGCTGCTCCCCCCGCGACCCGACCCCAGATAAACGGATGACGATGAGATGAGATGAGATCGTTATTTATATCCGAGATTATTTAATCAAACCCGATCTAAACTCTATAATGCACCCAAACACGGCGGCGTTTGGGTTTCCTACCTCGGACTCTAGCGCAGCCACAGGCGCGTTGAACCATTTTTGTGACACACAATGATCAAGCGTCAGGTTAGGCGCGTTACTCGCGTTATCCAACGCGAGTAACGCGGTTGGTGTGGCCGTACCATTAGTCGATTGATCCATGATGAATGCAACAATTGCCTCGCAACTGGCTGTTCATATCTAGCCGGTGCCATGTTTGGGTGTGTGTCTGTGCCGTAAAGCATTTTCGAAACTACAATCTGACTACATTTTCGAGGATACTTCCGCTGCGTCACATCCGGATTGTGTCGGTCCGAACAGATCAAGTTGCATATGCGCTTTTTCACTGGAGAGGCGACATGGGTAAATGACACACCCACCAATCGACCCAGAAATGGATGCAGAACCATCAGCATAACTCTCAACCTGCATACTTAATGTAATTTTGGCTAAAAAAGTTGCATAGTGGGCCTTTAAATGCCCGGTCTATTGCAAATAAATCCTTCTCTCTGAACGATCTTTTCACAAGAGAAAAGCTGGATTTAATGTGTCTTTCGGAGACATGGCAGAGAGAGGAAGAGTTTATTCATCTAAATGAACTCTGTCAAGCTGGTTGCTCTGCCGTCGGGAAGCCCCGCCCCTGTCGTCGTGGGGGGGGTCTGGCTGTTGTATACAAGGACAGTTGCACATGCAAAGTGACTCAGACCCAAGAATACACTTCATTTGAGTCTCAGATGGTCAGGGTGGGTTCTTCAAATCCATTCTACTGTGTGTCAATCTACCGTCCTCCTGGCCCTGCTGCTGTGTTCTTGAAGGATTTTAGTGACTTTTTAACCTCCATAATAAGTTTGGAATCTGTTCTAATCCTTGGAGATTTTAACCTTCATGTTGATGACAGCTCATCTTGCTCCGCGAAGGAACTCTTATCATTGACTGAAGCTTTTAATTTTGAGCAACATGTTTCTGAGCCTACACACCAGAAAGGCCACATTTTAGATTTAGTTTTTACTCTTGGCCTGGACATTTCAAATGTGTCTGTACAGGACGTCCATCTGAGTGATCATTGTTTTGTTTTGTTTGATCTGCACTTCAGCCCTGAGCCTAAGCCCTTAGAAGTTAGGTCTCAGAGGCGTGTTATCTCTGCTAATACTGCAGACAGTTTTTCTGCTATGTTTGACCCTCTTTTATTTATGGATTGCCTTGATGTGGACAATTTTATGCACTGTTTTACCAAGCAGTGTGTTAAAATTTTGGACCAGGTGGCACCTGTTAAATCAAACTTGTCAATACAGAAAAAAGTGTGCCCTTGGACAAATGAAGTTACCTTGAGTCTAAAGAGACTATGTCGAAAGACTGAGCGTCTGTGGAAAGCCACTAACCTTGAGGTGCACAGACTTTATCTCAGGGATCTTGTGTCCTCATACAATGAGATGGTGGAAAATGCCAGATCGGACTACATTCGCCGACTGGTAACAGTAAATAAGAAAAACCCCAAAGTGTTATTTGACACTATCAATTCTCTTGTATGTTCTGCTGCGCCAGTTACCCCTGTTTTTTGTGAAGCTGACAGCAATGCATTGTTGAGATTTTTCACTGACAAAATTAAGATGATCAAGGAGAAAATCCCTCCCCTTTTGTGTGGAACCCCTGCTGTCATTGAGCCTGTCTCCAGCTTGTGGTCTTCATTTAAGTCTGTGACTCTTACTGATATCTCTGCACTGGTGACCAAGATGAAACCCTCCTCTTGCTCATCTGACGTCCTTCCATGTAGGCTCTTTGTGAAAGTGTTTGATGTAATTGGCCCCTGGGTCACCAAAATGGTAAACCTCTCTCTGTCTACAGGTGTGTTTCCCAGTACATTTAAGCATGCCATAGTGGAGCCTTTACTTAAAAAAACAGGCTTAGACCCGACTGTCCTCAGTAACTTCAGGCCTATTTCAAAGCTGCCACTCTTGTCCAAGATCCTAGAGAAGGTGGTCTCTGAACAGCTGTCATTATTCCTGGATCAGGGTAACATCCATGAGACCTTTCAGTCTGGTTTCCGCAAACTTCACTCTACGGAGACGGCCTTACTGAAAGTGTCCAGTGACATTATGATGTCTGCTGATTCGGGAAAGTGCACTGTTCTAGTTCTCTTAGATCTGTCCTCAGCCTTTGACACGTTTGACCACCAGATCCTGCTGAGAAGACTGAGGGATGAAGTAGGACTGTCAGGGTCAGTTTTACACTGGTTCTCGTCATACCTCTCTGGGCGTTGCTTTAGTGTCACTGTTAACCAAATAAGGTCTGAGTCAGCAGATCTGTTGTGTGTAGTCCCCCAAGGCTCCGTTTTGGGCCCTGTGTTATTTTTGCTTTATTTGATCCCCTTGGGAAAAATCATTCAGGGATTTCCTGATGTTTCTTACCACATGTTTGCTGATGATATCCAGCTTTACTGTTCCTTCAAGCCAACTGAGCTCCAGAGGCTAAGTTCCTTAGTTCAGTGCTTGGTGGAGATAAAACATTGGCTGAGTGATAACACCCTGCAGCTTAATGAGGACAAAACAGAAACACTGGTTATTGCCCCTGATGATTCCATTCCAGGGATTAACCAGTACCTGGGTGACTTGGGCCAGTCTGTCAAACCGAGCCTAAGAAACCTGGGTGTTGTGTTTGACAAAGACATGTCATGAGTGCAGCACTGTAAACAGCTGACCAAAAATTGCTTTTTTCAACTGAGGAACATTTCGAAACTCAGGAAAATGGTTTCACAAAATGACTTGGAGCTGATCACTCATTCATTTGTGTCTTCGCGTTTAGACTATTGTAATAGTTTGTTTTCTTGTCTAAACAAAAAGGAGCTGTCTCGCCTGCAGTTAGTGCAAAACTCTGCAGCGAGAGTTCTGACTCGCACCAATAGGAGGACTCATATAACCCCTATTCTTAAAGCTCTTCATTGGCTGCCAGTTTCGTCCAGGATCAATTTTAAAATTTTGGTTTTAATGTTCAGAGCTTTGCATGGCCAGGCTCCGCCTTACATCAGTGATCTGATCCAGCCTTACACCCCAACTCGGGCTCTGAGGTCTGTGGATCAGAATCTGTTGACGTTGCCACATACTCGTTTCCGGACCAGAGGAGACAGATCCTTCCAGGCTGTTGCTCCCAGGCTCTGGAACGATCTTCCGCTCTCTCTGCGTTCGATGGAGTCTGTTGACTCCTTCAAAAAGCAACTAAAGACCTATTTGTTTGCTCATGCTTTTGCTTAGCTGTCTTGGGGCTGCTATGTTTGTCACCTAGTTGTCTTGGCCTTTTAAACTTAAATTTGTATGTACTTCTTAACTGTGTATTGTTATTGTTTTTGTTTTAACTGTGAAGCGCTTTGTGACCCTGGTCTGTGAAAGGCGCTGTACAAATAAAGCTTACTTACTTACTATTCCTCTCTTTATCTTTCTGCCTCTCTCCCTCTCTCACTACTGCTTCTACCATTACTACTACTACTACGGCTGCTACTACTAGGCTATACCACTTCTGCCACTGCTGCTACTATTACTAACATGTGTCTGTGAGCAAAACGTTTTTTGATTGCCTAACTTTTAATTAGGTCAGCCCATCAATAACGATTTTAAGATCTAATATTTAATATCTCTTTATCATAAATATATAATAATCTCAATCATACCTAGGCGTCCCCCTCTCTCTGCTACCTCCTGCTTCGCCAATCACTGCCAGGCCGCAATTTTTCTTTTTTTACGAAAATCTCATAAATATTCACCCTCAAAATGATCGGGCGTCATAGCAGTTATGTATACGCTCATTATACAACAGTTAGGAACCAATCAGATCGCTGGATTCAGGCCCCCCGTTGTATAAGCTGTATTATACAACCGGGGTCCTAAATCCAGCAATCTGATTGGTTCAGAAGTTGGTTCTGATTGAAGGGGGTCGCCGGCCCTCCGCTGCGCCTCGGGGCCGGACAACGCCCCTTAACAGTGGTATAATGAGCACATACCACAGCCTGTCGTGATCTATTGCTTAACCCTCATAGGATGTTCGTTTTTTTGTTACACAGGAGGTGCTGCTGGGTCTGGTGGACCCATTGCATTTTAGGCCTTTTAATTCAACATAATCAAACTTTTTTAAAAATACTCACCAAATGGTTACTTCAACCCAATTGCAAGTAATATAAACAACACATATGTTAAATGTTTTCCCTTTACCTTTGTTAAATCACATTTATGAATAGAGGTGCCACTCGTTTTTGTTTATTTTCATATTAGCGTGTAACAAAATAAGGAAATGCATCATAAAACAGGCATAACTGGGAAATTATCAACATCATTAGAAATTGAAACATACTCAATAACATCTGTCTGAACAACACATTAAAGCCTTTGAACACAGCCATTATACGTATATCAGTCTATACCACACATGAGGGGCAGAGTCTCACTGTGTGTGTATTGCATATGTATTATTTGCACTGGTTGCATGTATATTGTGTTTTATATTATTATGTATTATGTATATTGGTTATTTGTCTTTTACGTTTCGGTGCTGGCTGATGCTGATCCTCCTCTTCAAACTCATTGACAGACTCTGAATTTTCAGAAATGTTATCCTCACTTTCTGAAACTGTTTCCTCTGCATCACCATCAAAACCCTCTGTCTCTTCAAATATCAACTGTTAGGTAGTCTGAACAGAGAATCGCTTTGCCATCTTGATCAGTTGTGGTATGGAACCACGCTGACAGAGATTTTTTATAGTGTCAGATCCCCAAGCTGGATTCCCGCAAGACAGAGGGTGAAATGTGTGGGAATATGGGTGTGGATAGTCTTGGGTGCTCCAATGTTGCAACCTTGTGGGGGAACAGTTGGTGCACACTGTGGGTGCTCACACCAAGGGCCCATTCACCTGCTTTACTCTCTCCTCTCTCTCTCTCTCACACACACACACACACACACACACACACACACACACACACACACACACACACACACACACACACACACACACACACACACACACATACACACATACATACATACATACATACATACATACATACATACATACATACATACATACATACATACATACATACACACATACACACATATACACATATACACACACACAGAGGAGAAAGGGAAAATGAGGGTGCACAGAACCTATGATTTCCACACTTAATCTAGCTCCGGGTCCACTGGACCCGAACACCCTGTGTGTAATATAAATGTGATGGGGGGGTATACAGGGGGGGGGGGGGGGGGGGGGGTCCTTGAAAATGTTTTCTGATTCATGTTCCTCACAGAAAATAAGCCAAAGCCAATGAATCTTAGTTCAAAAAAATAATTATTTGTATCACTTTTATAAAGCTAAAAACTGAAAACGGGTCCCACAGACCCGAACACCTTATAAGGGTTAAATAACTGCTCATGGCCAAAAGATGGCAGCACGGGAGGAGGTCTCTCAGATCAAAGCCAATCAGAGCACATACTACGTCATATAGGCCACGCCTACTCGTGATCTACTCAGAGCAGGACCCCGGCCCGAGGAGGGAGAGATACTCTAGAGGCGGCGCAACCTCGGGTGCTCTGCTAAGCGTCGCTCCGCGCGTCAATATACGATTCCCCTCCTTTTGCTTCATAGTTACCATACCGAAACTAGGGCAAATAAAGTGAGTTAAAAGCGATCCTGACTCGAGTACATTTTCTAAATAACGCAACAATTTGGATGGTGACACCGAACGTGATTCTAAGGTCCGAGACTCGGTGACGCGCACCGGGCGAGACGCTCAGCATCCCTTCAACAGGCGCCACATAACAGGTAAGCATAACCTACTATCTTAAAGACTGAATCTGCATAGGATTAGATATAGGAATATTTAGATATAGTGGCATTGAGCCACCGTCCTGTGGCGAGTTGAACGATCTTTTTTATTTATTCTTTGATTTTATTAAAATAATAAGATCATATAGTGGAAGCAAAAGGCCAGAATTGTATAGGCCTAGAACTTAGGACCAGTTCCTTTATAATTTCGACAGACCGACTTAGATGGAATGGACAATCGACGTAGGTTTTATAACTGCGTATAGAAATCTGGGGGGACCAGGCGTCGTCAGCCCCTTTTTACTGGTGCACGTGCCCTAGTAAAAGTCGCCAGTGCCCCAGTAAAATTCCATTGATCATTATTCAATTAATCTGCAGAAGCGCCGCTCTCGCTATGGAATCGGCAGGATTCGTGCATCTCCTGCTGCCTCGGGAGTCTTCAGTCGAGCCTGCCACTTACCAGCCAATCAAAAAACGAAAGGGGCTACATAAAAGCCAATCAGAAAATAGCCCTATTGTATCCGGGTACGATTTAACGCAACAACCAATGAAAACAATCAGTTATCTCCGGATTCGTCCACCTGACTCTTCTGAATGTTTCGTTGGAAACCACGGGAGCTTTCGCACAGAGTAAGTCATCTCCTGTTATAACGTTACAACAAATTCACGACTTGTTTGACACAAACAATGACAACTTGATTGCTGTTAGAGAATGTTGCCCACATAATTAGCACCAGTTTTTCAATACTGAGCGTCTGTAGCCTGTAGTTCTATTTCATTCTTACTGACCGCCAGAGGCAGTGCTTAACACTGGATGTTATCCATCGCGCATGCGCAGGTCGAGTATTTAATATCAACAAAGTCACACGTGACCGGGGATGACGTCGGGCCGCCCGTCTATATAAGGCCACGTCACTCTCCAAGATGTCCCTTGTATCTTCTCGCAGTTGCGAATACAGGTTTAGAGTAAGAGATAAGCTTGAATAAAAGCAATATAAGCCGGTGACTCTTTGCTGGTAGCCCTGCAACCGCATGGTTGGAGCCACGAATTCGTCCTCCAAGGGCTGCGAATAGTCACGCTCGGCTTTGTTTTGAACGCCGCATACCGGTGTTTTCGCCGGTGAGCTCGGCTCACGCTAGACTAACACAGCGTCTTCATCAGCTGTAGCGAGGCTGCTAAGGTAAGTATTCTCTCTGTGTTAGCTTTAAAGTTAAGTAAGATAAGGGGATCCTGTTTTCGGCACCCGCTTAAGCTTACGTTTTGTTTTGTTTGCCTCACTGCATCGGAGATTGCCATTACCGGCGTCTGCTGCCTTTTGTGGCAACTTTCGTTTAAGTTAATTAAAGGCTCCCAGAGTGTTTTCGCTCGTTAGAGCGTGTACTCCCTTATTTGGAATTAAAGAGCAGAAGCTCCCCAATACGGTTGAGGCTAATGGGTAAATAAGAAAAAATATTTAATTTTGAAAAAAAAAAACAGAACTCTGTTTTAGTTTGAGTTTCTTACGTTGAGCAGTTTGCTGCACTTTTGTTAAATTATTACTGTTGGGTGCTTTCGCCCATTAGTAACTACTTTACTCTGGGAAAATATTTTTTTTTGATAGCTTATTTCCCCCAACATGTTAGGCTCACATGGTTGCTGCACTTGCATGGCCCCACTGCTAGCCCTAGATGGACATGATGAATGCCCCGCATGCCTCGGTGTGGTCCACCTGAGAGAGGGGCTATCCGACAATCAGTGCATGAATTGCAGTTTCATGCCACATGGGCTGAAAGTGGCCGAGGTGGAAGGACCTCAGGTTGAAGGTGATCTTCCCCCGCCTGGAAGAGAACCAGTGGTACGAGTACGCTCCCCACCAAGGGCTGCCCCGCCCAGGAAGAAGGCTAGGAAGGCTGACGGTTATGCTGCCAAAATGGACAAGCTAGTGTCAGAGTTCGCTGAGATTAAGAGTTTGCTCTATAACCTTCAGCCAGTCAGGTTGGCGTCAATCTCTCAGGCTGAGGCTCCAACTACACCAGAATGGGACGGAGATGCTCTGTCTACGAGGGCTTCCTGTAGCCAGTTCTATGAAGACGGGCCGGGACAGGGAGAGGTAGAGGCTTCTACCCAGGCTTCTGAAGGCGGCTCCCAACATGTAGGGAGTGGGTCTAGGGCAGGCTCAGAAGCTTCCCCGGCCACGGTTAAACCAGTGGTCCGAATGGCACTGGCACGCTTAGGGTTGGATGAGGCTCCAGCAGATATCGCTCCAGCTAGTGCATTCTTTAGGCGTGTCCCGCCACAAGATACTTTTTCTGTGCCTCCCTCCCAGCCATATATTGAGGAGCTTCACAGATGCTGGCCAGACCCCAGATCTCTATCTCATCACACCAGTGACAGCAGGGCCTTGGCTTCAATGCAGAATGCCAGCAAGCATGGACTAGACCGAATGCCAGCCGTAGAGCCGACCATTGCCTCCCTCATTGTGTCACCAGAGGAGGTGTTGAGGCCGAATGCCCGCTGTCCCAAGCCACAGTGTCGCATCACTGATGACCTGTTAACAAAGTGCTATGACACAGCGGCACGTATGGGCCGTATCGGGAACTCTTTGTCCCATTTAATATTGGCCCTGTCTCAATCCTTGCAATCATCCAGTGCAGATGCTTCAATGCAGAGTCTAAGTGACACGTCTTTGCAGGCATTTGCCTTCATGACTAGAGAGCTTGGTAGGCTGATGGCGTCGCTTACGCTGGCTCGCCGCCAGGTATGGCTGGCCCAGTCCCCATTATCAGAGCCATGCCGGAGGACCCTTCGCACTCTCCCCGTAGTTCCAGGAGAGCTGTTTGGCCCAGCAACACAACAGGCCTTGGATCGTGGCATCCAGGCTAACCAGACACGGCAGCAGTTTGCTAGCCTGCGGGGAGCTGCATCCCAACCGAGGCAGCAGCCTCTACAAGGTTATGGCGCCAATCGTCCTCTGCCGCTAGCACGTCCTAGTGGTTATTCCAGGACCTCACCAGCTCCTGAGCGACCCTATCAACCCCGTCGGGCTCCCACAAGGCCAGCACCACTGGCACAGAGGGGTCGGGGGTCGGGGTTTCCCCCCTCCAGGCCCCCAAGAGGGCGTGGGGGCAGGTACTGACGGCTCATGGCTGGGCGTCGGGCGCTTCACCCAACAGCACCTAATCTGCTGGGGAAGTTGCACTACAGACCCGTGGGTGGTGACCACGCTTTCCCAAGGGTACAATCTCCAATTCCGACGCCGGCCCCCAGTTTTCAGGGGGATCAGACTGACTACAGTCAGCGATCCCACAAGGCGACAGGCCCTCAGCAAGGAGGTATCCACCCTCCTGGGGCCTCATGTACTAAGACTTGCGTGGATTTCATACTGAAACTTGGCGTACGCCAAAACCCAGAAACTGTCTTACGCACAAATAAATTCAGATGTATCAAAGTGTGCGAACGCATGGATCCAAGCACGTTTCTTTTGTACATCTCAATCAACGTGGAATTGAGCGCACATGCCGAGGTGCCAAACTCCTCCCTGTCCACGCCCTCATTTAAATATGCAATTTCATTTAAATAGGCCTCTGGACCTGAGATTCACCTCTTAATCCGATCACCTGGCACCATGAACAGAGGCAAAAAACGAAACTTCACGGAGTCTGAGCTCGAGATTTTGCTCCACGAGGTAGAAATGCGCAAGCATATGCTATTGGAACCCTGTCAACAGGGATAAATGCAAAACAAAAGAGAAGTGAGTGGGAGTGTGTTTGCGAGGCCGTCAATGCAGTGGGGTCTCAGCAGCGCACACACTCTGAAATTAAAAAAAAGTGGTCAGACCTCAAGGTGGAGGTGAAGCGGAGGGTTTCTGCCCACCGCCGAAGCGTGACCGCAACAGGTGGGGGGACGGGAGTGGGGGAACTCTCCCCCTTCGATTTGAGAGGGGCCGCTTTGATCGGTGACACAGCTCTCACCGGAGGGGTGGGAGCCCATGAAGGGGACACCGATCACCCCCAAGGAAAATATGCTGAAGTCATAAATGCTGTAATTATACTGGTCATACAATTGGCTGCTTGCAATACACATAAGTCGTGCGTAAAGATGCCAGGATATTAAAGACTTTGACTCGTGTTTATTAACTTAATTTTTTTATTTTTTAATAGACAAGCAAGGAGAGGGCACGGATTGCTCCGTCGGCCCCGGCGTCTCCTCCGTCGGCCCCTGCGTCTCCTCCGTCGGCCCCGGCGTCTCCAGCGCCCTTCGGATTTGACCATTTGCGATGTCCTCTAACAACGCTAACGCAGCCATTTTTAAAACAATTTTCTTCATCCATTGCGCATGCTTTTATAGCCACCCATATAATTGCAAGGTGTGTTAATTGTTCATTAGTGTGTCTCTGATGTGCAAATCACTCTGAGTCATTGTTTTCACCTTTTTTCCCAGTTTCCCAGCGTCACCTCTAAGTGTCGCCAAAGGAACAATAGCTGTAGAAACGTGCGTACGACAGCTCTGGAGCTGGCGTGTGGACCGCACATTTTTACGGTCATTTCACGTTTTGTACATCTGAACGTGAGCGTGGAAAAGGACGTACGCCACGTTTTTGTGCGTACGCAACCTTAGTACATGAGGCCCCTGGAGAAGAAGGCCATCGAGATCGTAGATCCTCAGACACAGCAAGGTGGGTTTTACTCAGTGTATTTTTTAGTTCCAAAAAAAGAGGGTGGGTTTCGCCCTATACTGGACTTGAAGGGACATCTTGGAGAGTGACGTGGCCTTATATAGACGGGCGGCCCGACGTCATCCCCGGTCACGTGTGACTTTGTTGATATTAAATACTCGACCTGCGCATGCGCGATGGATAACATCCAGTGTTAAGCACTGCCTCTGGCGGTCATCCAGAATTCATAGAACCGTAGTTACATACGTAACTCGTTTTATAGCACACACACACACACGCACACACACACACACGGAAAATGAATAATGAATGAAAAATTGTCTGTCTTCAAAACTTGAAGTTTTAGTGGACAAAAACTTCCTTAACACAAAAAAGGAAATTATGGATATACAGGGTGTTTTTAACACACTTGATCAAACAATGTTCCCAACACTGACACAGATATTCAGATTGCACTCATAATTCCTGTAAACAGTTGTAGTTGTGAGCGATCTTTCAGTGTGTCGAGAAGGCTCCACACCTGGCATAGGTCAACCATGGGGAAAGGAAGGCTTCACCAACTTTCTCTTTTGTCCATTGAAAAGGAGCAACTATGCAAAGTGAGTCAAAGCCAAGTTATTGACCGCTTTGCCACCATGAAGGCGCGGCGATACAGCTTAATAGTGAAAAAATAATCATTTAAAAAGGCTCTATGCAGTAGTGTATGGCCTTAATTAGTTTAATTTAAGAGCTTTGATGGTTCTATAACATTTTCCAGGTTGATTGGTGGCAATGAGCCACCTCACCTTAAGTCAGAAATTCTATTAGTTTTAAACCTTGTTTCTTGCCTTTTTAGTACATGTCGTTCTGGCAAAATTATGCTCTTTCCACACAGCTTCTAAATAAATCTAGATGTGTAGACTTCTCCTGATAAAGAGGTGAAGGTCATAAAGAGACTTTTTGTTGTTTCCCTCTCTTTGTTGGCAGTTGGGGGCCTGTGCCCCAGTAAAACTCTAGATCTAGCAACGCCCCTATCCGGAACCGGTGTTGGGCCGAGTTTCGACCCCCCCGCATATCACAACCCCCCTTCGCGTCAACGCGCATTCGCTTATGGTCAACGCCCCATACTTTACCCTAGAAAGCACATTTAAATGTGACTGATCCAAAACGAAGGAAATCCTTTACTATGTACAGACTCAGTGAGCACAGCCTCGCCTTCGAGAGAGTGAAGGATATTGGATATATTCAATAGCAATATATATTTTCGATATATTGAATATATATATACTGGATATATTCCATATCCAGCCAATTTAGCCTGCCATATTCATCACCCCTCTCCTATTTCTTGTTTGCAAAGTCTGAGAAATGTAATGACGGTTGAGTGTTGAGTGTTACTGAAAAGACAATATTTTCTTCATATGAAATCTTCGGCTTTGAACCTCAGGTGACCTTTCTCCAATCATCACGAGAGTTTAGGTGAGTGACAGCTCACAGGCCTGTGTTGGCCTGTGAAGAATATTGGATATATTCAATATATATTGAATATATATTGAATATATCCAATAGGCCTATATATTTTGGATATATTGAATATATATTGAATATATAAATATATGGATATATTCAATATCCAGCCAATTTAGCCTGCCATATTCATCACCCCCCTACTATTTCTTGTTTACAAAGTCTGAGACACTTCAAATTGATTGGGCTTACATCGTTAGGTCACTGGATGTGACTGTAGAAATTTCAGACGTGTAGTCAAAATAGGGGACATTTGGCGGGGGGGGGTTGTATTCTGGCAGGCAATTTAGCCTAAGCCCAATCAATTTGAAGTCTCTCAGACTTTGCAAACAAGAAATAGGAGGGGGGTGATGAATATGGCAGGCTAAATTGGCTGGATATTGAATATATCCAGTATATTTATATATTCAATATACATTCAATATATCCAAAATATATCAGAAACAATCTCAGAAAAAAATATTTACAGGAAGTTTTTCTAAATAACAACCAAGAAAACTAAAAGCAAATAAAATAACTTGTGACCAACCCGACTACCCCTGCCCACCTGTTTGCTCATCAATGCTCAGTCCCTGAGGAGGAAGACGGATGAACTGACGGCAAGCGTAAGGTACCTACATGAATATCGGGGCGCCTGTGTGTTGGCGATCACAGAGACGTGGCTGGACAGTAACATCCCGTCAACCGAGGTGGAGCCGGACGGCTTCACTGCCTATAGAATGGACCGCGATCAAGGGATCACTGGCAAGTCGCGCGGCGGAGGAGTGAGCCTTCTCATTCGGGACGACTGGTGCCGGAGTGAATCAGTTGTAGTGCGGGAGCAGCTCTGTACTCCTGATATTGAGTTGCTCTGTGTGTCACTCCGTCCCTTCTACCTGCCACGTGAGTTCCTGCAGTTATTTTTCACAGTGGTCTACATTCATCCCCAAGCAAACATTGCTAAAGCATCAGAGACAATATTTCACCTCTCACAAAAACTTGAATCTCTCTCCCCCGATGCCCCCAAATTTTTCTTGGGTTATTTCAATAACTGCTCATTGAGGAAAAATCTGCGCACCTACTATCAATATGTAAGCTGCAACACTAGGAAAAATAAGACTTTGGACTTGTGTTATGGCAGCATTAAAGGTGCCTACTCTGCTTCTTCCTTGCCCCTTCTGGGGGCATCCGACCACAATGTGGTACATCTCCGGCCTGTATACCAACGGCTTCTGGAGAGGGGAAAAGCCCCAGAAAAGGACTGTTAAGATCTGGAATGAAGACAGCATTATGGCACTCCAGGGGTGCTTTGACTGTACCTCATGGGAGGGTTTTAAATGTCCGGACTTGAATGTACAGGTGGAGGTGATATCAGATTACATTACGTTCTGTGTGGACCCAGTACTGCCAACCAAGACTGTTAAAACGTATCCCAACAATAAACCCTGGGTATCAGGAAAGTTAAAATCACTCTTAAACAAAAAGAAACTGGCCCATATCCATAAGGACGAAATTGCTAAGAGAGATACACAAAGAGAAATTAAAAGACAGATTAAGATAGAAAAGAATACTTATAAACAAAAAGTAGAGCAAAACATGGCCCTGGGTAATTCTAGGCAGGCATGGCAGTCAATCAAGGCCATGACCAGCGCCCCTCATAAGGGGAAGGGGAAAAACAACATAAGGGTGGGGAAGGCCAGGATATGGCAAATAATCTAAATGTTTTCTTTTCTCGTTTTGAAAAATGGATTGGAACTAACACTGACCAAAAGCAGCCTGATCTAACAACCAGTCAGTCTATCAATATCTCACAGACAGAAGTTTGTGCGATGTTCAAGAGAGTTAACACACGCGAGAGCCCCGGCCCAGACAACATCTGTGGCAATGTGTTAAAATTCTGTGCTGAACAACTGTCCCCAGTTTTCACATATATTTTCCGGTCCTCTCTGGATCAGTGCATTGTTCCACTTTTATGGAAAACATCAACTATTATCCCATCCCCAAGATTCCTTCACCGACCGAGCACAACCACTACCGTTCTATAGCATTAACTTCATTGGTAATGAAATGCTTCGAACGGATAGTAAAAAAATACATTTTACCAAGGATCAATCATCTACTAGACCCTCTGCAATTTGCTTATCAGTCCAGCAGGGGGGTTGATGATGCTATTTTAACCTTGCTACATCTTGCTTACACACACCTGGAAGCTCCAAAAACACATTAAAATTATATTCTTTGATTTCTCATCTGCATTTAATACCATCCGACCTAATACCCTGGCTCAGAGGCTGCAGGACGACTTTGAACTGGATGGAAGCCTGATACTCTGGCTCCTTGACTTCCTCAGTCAGAGAGTCCAACAGGTGAAGGTGGGCTCTTCTTTCTGATCGAATTATGACCAATATCGGCTCCCCCCAAGGGTGTGTGCTATCCCCCCTACTGTTTATACTATACTCCAATAACTGCTCCAGCCCTCACCCTGGTAGGCATTTAATTAAGTTTGCTGATGATACAGCATTGGTCAGCCTCCTCCAAGGAGATGAGCAGGACCATGGCCCAGTCTTGCATGAGTTCCTTAACTGGTGTGAACAATCCCATCTCCTCCTAAACACCTCAAAGACTAAAGAGATGGCTATGGACTTTAGGAGAGACAAAGCATTTCGTTCAACGATTATCCAAGGGCAGCCCATACAGTCTGTCCATGAGTATAAGTATTTGGGGGTGGTTTTAGACCACAAGTTGAAGTGGGAGCCGTACACGGATCTCATTCAGAAAAAAGGACAGCAAAGGCTTTACTTTTTAAAAAAGCTGATTTCATTTGATGTACACCGTAAAATGGCTTAGATGTTCTACACTGCTTATGTGGAGAGTGTCTTGACCTTCTGCATGATCTGCTGGTTCGGCAGCGCAGCAGAAGAACAGAAGAGTAGGCTTAGGAAAATAGTGACCACTGCCAGCAAGCTGTTGGGTACTAATTTAAACATTCTGGAAAACACCTACAGAGAGAGAGTTCAGAGTAAAGCAGAAATTATTTTAGCAAATTCAAAACACCCACTTTTCTCCACCTTCAAACTATTACCCTCAGGTAGCAGGTTTCGATACCCAGCCCTCTCCAAAAATAGAACAAAACAGTCATTCATTCCACAATCAATCAGCCTTTTAAACAAACATTTAAAAAGAAGGTTTTAATTGTTGGTTTAAAATGCCAACATCTTAGATGTGTCCCTGAACTATGTGGAAAATATGATGATTTGGGGGTTTTGTCCTGTCAGTGGTTGTTTATCTTTATTTACTTTTTGTTGTTTGTTTTTTATGTCTTTGTTGTTAACGGTCATGTGTATCTGTCTTTTCACCAGAGGCGGACAGAGTACACAGCTTCCTTACTTGAGTAAAAGTACAGATACCCCTTGCTAAATTTTACTCAAGTACAAGTAAAAGTACAACAGTCAGATGTCTACTTAAGTAAAAGTACTGAAGTACTTGTTTTTAAAAGTACTTGAGTATCAAGAGTACAAGAGTATGTTTTCTAAATATTGCATTTCTACTGCCACAGTGCTTACATTTATGTATAGAAACGTCCTGCATGGAGTTATGAAAAATGTTAACACCTTGGAGAATATAAAAGGAATTGAAAGTAAAATCAAGTAATTTTCATCTTTTTACCATGGCAATAGCACAATAGTATACAGTATAACAGTATACTCAAGAACATAAAAACAATTGCTCAGCTTACATAAATATGCAATATCAGAAAAGAAAATTCAGCTAACAATTCTATGTATGTGTGAGTTTCTCAGTTTTTTTATCAATCAAATCAACAATCGTCTCATCTAATTCTGACCATGGAGTTGGCTTTGGCGGAAAGCGAAGGTGATTGCTGATAGGCTGAAGGCTGTCCTAATCAGTTTGAGAGGGAATCACGTTTGAGAGGGAAACAACAAATTGAGGGTTTCCGTGATTTTTCTTTTCTCCTTTTATTTTTTATTTTTCAGAAGGAGTAACGGGTACTCACGGTTATGGATAGAAATGTAACGGAGTAAAGAGTACAATATTTGCCTCTCAAATGTACTTGACTAAAGTCATGAGTACTCCCAAAAAATGATACTTGAGTAAAGTACAGATCCCTCAAAATTGTACTTAAGTACTGTACTCAAGTAAATGTACTCCGTTACTGTCCGGCTCTGCTTTTCACTGAGAACAATTTCCCCAAGGGGACAATACATTTCTTACTAACTAACTAATATTCATATAGATATATATATATTAGTAAATGCAGTTTCAACGTTGTGATAACCGTGGTCCAATCGATAGAGACGCTTGCTATGTAGGGAAGAGGTTGTCGGATCGAATCCATTTATTGTCAGATTTGTGCTTTTGTCAGATGGTCACGCTTTTATGATCGCAATGCTTTTTAGTCCGCAAGCCAGACCTCCTGTGTTATAAGTTCCAAATTCAGTGCCTTTTTAGTCAGCCAGACAGATCATCTAGGTGTCTTGTTACACGCTTTATAAGTTAATTATAATTAAATTATTACAGCCATGGAGCCTTTATTTTCGCGGAGTTATCGTAACATCCTCTCTTGTTCAATCTATATAAATACACAGTGGAAAGGAGCGAGAGGGAGCCATAGAGAGAGACACTGATGAACTGGGGAGCCATGCTTTAACAACGTTCAGAGGCTTGTAACAGTCTACTGAGTCTGACACGGTCCTTAAATGGGCTCTGGAGACGCAGGAATGTTGTTGGATTCAACTATTTGTGCATGGAAGCAAAAAAATATCTCCCCATCAAGGCCAACAGCAGAGTAGCCTACGAAAAGAATAGACTGATATGAATGCTTCAAATATTAAGACCCGATTGATTAGGCCTATGCCGACATAATATCAGTCCTAATCCTGAACGCACCGTGCGTACATTTTTCACGGCATTTTCCCCCAGACAGACAGACAGACGGACACTTTATTTACCCCAAACTAACTTTCATAATCCAGCAGGTTACACAATACAAATAACTCTTACACAAATACAGACAGCCTTTACAGTAGGCTAATACAGCGCCCACCTCAGCAAAAGGTAAAATGTAAAAAGAAGATATAAGCTACATTTAAAATACAGATGCTGTAGCCTACATAAAAATACAGATGCCACATGAAATATGAAAATAGGATGCAATCAATGTATAAATATGCAAAACTAGGATATAACTAGGCTATAATGAGAAAACTTGGTTAACTTACATCTGTGCAATGACTATCCTCCTAAATTAAATTAGTTAGATTTGATTTTGTGTTTGTGTGTTGGTTTTTAAAACCCGAAACAGAAAAACAAATAGGGCCTACAAAAATAGATACATTTATAGTTATAGGCTACACCAGAAGGCAGAACGCAGCGAATAAAAAAGAGCCAACCACCTAAACCAGCAATAGACTGTCTAATTATATTTAGCCTTAGTTATGGCCGCACTTGAACCTTATGGTGATTTTATTCGTGAACTATTTGACACTGGAAAGACACGACGCGATCAGTACCGCTCTAAAGCATTCTGGTGCCCCGAAGTACTCCGTTATGATGGTGAGGGAGGTTCTGTGTGGAGCACAACCTTCGAAGAAGAAATCTAGTTTCGCCTTCTCCCATGGGAAACAATAAAGCTGCCCATTGTAGAATGCGAGAGACTCGATGGAACGTTTGAAACGTCTTTATATGTATTAGGCCTATTATTATTTATTTTTAAACAACCTCTTGCCTACAGAGCAAGTGTCTCTATCGATTGGGCCACGGCCACGGTGACCACACTGTAGGAACTGGATTTACTAATATATATCGATATGACACTACAACTAACAACAAATGAGAGGAGAACTCCTCAAAGCAGATCTGTGCTAAACTGATTTGGTCTGCTTGTCTTGTTCAGCGATTTGGCGCAAACATATGAGGGTATTATTGTAGCAAAAGTCTTACCTGTAACTGCAGAATTTGAATGCGTACACTAAAGTCACAGTAAATTTGAAGTCGCATATATTTATTTTGCATGTGTACTCTAAAGTCACAAATGTGTAACAGTACATTTGTAGTCGTAAAAAAAAAAAAGATTTTTTTATACTATTGTAAATTCAGCATTTTAATGAGCGAGCACAAATCCATTTTACAACTGCTCGAATCTGCTCCTGCAAGTCTCAGCTGTGGGCTTTTTTGCAGGTTGTTTTGCACCACGTCTAGGTGGTAAATGTGTAGCAAAAGTATTCGTATCCGTAGATGCCAGAGCGTCCGTGGGTGGGACAAAATAGTCCCGCCCATAATTTCCTAATCCAATGAAAATCGCCGACAGGGATGCATTTCTCAAATTACACTGGGACCAGTGACGGCTGGTGGTGATTTTGGCTGGGTGGGCTAACGAATGCATTACATTTATCAATACTTCACAGGGCTCCAGACGCCATGAGGTCACCTTTATATCTCTGTTCATAACTTTCATATAATGTGAATGATTTTTAAACAAGAATAAGGTGTAGAGAAAGGCATGTCTTTTTTTGAAGCACAATTATAAATAAAAATAAGGTGTTTAAAGTGCTTCACTGAGCTGAAATTGAACATTTCGAACTAAACCATTAAGCAAAATAAAACTTTGTGCTTAAAGTATTACACTATTAAAATGTTGACTGGTCTCCCTTTGCGCAAAATGCGGCTGTAGACGATCACACACTCTTTGGTAGTCGCCGTCTGTGTCGCCGTCAATCATGAAGGACATGTAGGCCTATGTGGCGTTTCTGACGTCCGCAGCTGTCTTTTGCTTTAAGGTGTCGCCCAGCCTACTGCAATGAATTGTGCACATGCCATCTCATTGCTATACGTCGGGTTGATGTTTAATCAATTTCTCTTCATGAGAATAATTTCGGATTTAAATTGAGAATGGCAACTCCTCTTTGGCAATGTTGTATGCAACATTAAATGAGATCATTTCCGATTCCTTAGAGAGCCTTATTGTTACTACCTGTAGCTGAAATGCAGCTTGGAGAGGGGCCACTATCTTTACACACTTGTCACGTCATGTTGGGTTATTTAGACAGCTTTTTTAATGTTTCGATACGAAACGTAGTTGACCCGCTTACAAATGCACTATTACCGGCCATATTCTGACCACACTCCTGACAGTAAATCTGTACATCGTTTGGTTGATGTGTCCCCAATCTTTTCACTTCCAATTTTTCCTCCAAAGACATTAAAGAAAATCGATTAGAAAGTAAATAATCCACTTCGTTCATTTTCATGCTAACGCCCGCCATACTGCACTTGCGCTACTGTGCTGTGATTAGTCGAGGTCACTGTACTGTAGCTACTGTGCTAGGTCAGCCTTTGGGCTAAACTAATTTAGCCCAAATGGGAAGCATATGAAGGGGGCGTGTCAGGGCACCTGTCAATCAAACGTCAATGGAAGCTTACGCTACTGCGCTTGGGCTAAATTAAATGAGCCCAAATGGGGGCGTGTCACGACACCTGTCAATCGCAATATAATGGCCGCTTAGGCTGCTGTGCTTGGGCTGAATGCTTTAGCCCGAATGGGAAGCATATGAAGGGGGCGTGTCACCATACCTGTCATTCAAAATTGAAAGGAAGCTTACGCTACTCCGCTTGGGCTGAATACATTTAGCCCATTCACAGGAAAAAAACGAAGATATATATATCCTGGGTTTTTCTGTCACTTTTTGGTGCTGTTGCTCCTTTAGGTTCTACCAACATTTAAAACAATATGTTCTAAGTTTTTAATAATATTTTTTCATTTTTACTGTAAAAGGTAGGGAGGGCTTAGCTCTGTTAGCCCATTTATACCAGCCGTCCCTGACTAGGACCCACCGCGTGCCAGCCATGGAGCCATAAAGATCGCAGCATACTCAGCGCGGGTACGTTTCTTTCTGGAGAAGTGAAGAGGGCGTCCTACTGAACGGAGGTGGGTATCCTACATTATGTTAAATGAAATGACTTAGTTCAAGTGAATTCTCCCCAAAGTAGGCTATTGCATTAACATTTCTGAATTTATGTTATGGCGACCATTAAAATACATTGAAGGACATTTGCGGCATGTTAATGAAATACTTTGGGGGGAATTCACTTGAACTAAGTCATTTCATTTAACGTAATGTAGGATACCCACCTCCGTTCAGTAGGACGCCCTCTTCACTTCTCCAGAAAGAAACGTATCCCGCGCTGAGTATGATGCGATCTTTATAGCTCCATGGCTGGCACGCGGTGGGTCCCAGTGTAATTTGAGAAATGCATCCCTGCCGGCGATTTTCATTGGATTAGGAAATAATGGGCGGGACTATTTTGTCCCGCTCACGGACGCTCTGTCATCTACGGATACGAATACTTTTGCTACACATTTACCACCTAGACGTGGTGCAAAACAACCTGCAAAAAAAACCCACAGCTGAGACTTGCAGGAGCAGATTCGAGCAGTTGTAAAATGGTTTTGTGCTCGCTCATTAAAATGCTGAATTAACATAGCGTTCACAGAGGTGCAACTTCTGATGCATTAGTTCAAATTTGGGTTTACGAATGCACACCTTTTGGGCATGTTCTCAGATTATGAAACACGGGTGTGCGAATGTGTTTTGCACCAACTGCGCTGCAATAATTGTAGCAAAAGGATTTGTGCACCTGTAACACAGATTTGCGTACTCGTAACTTCCTATTTTGTGTTTACAATGGTATAAAAAATATTTACGACTTTAAATGTACTGTTACACATTTGTGACTTTAGAGTACACTTGCAAAATAAATATATACGACTTCAAATTTACTGTGACTTTAGTGTACGCATTCAAATTCTGCAGTTACAGGTGCTAAAGACTTTTGCTACAATAATACCTTCATACTACTGGACCGTCCTACAGTCTTACAACTTACTACTACAACCTCGCCGTAATTGGCGGAGCACTTGCCGAGCCGTGGCTACAGCGAACACTGCGCTGCGGCGCCTGTTGATGAATATTGATGAGTGTTCCCTGTGCGTACGTGCGGAGCCGGCGGTGGGGTAACACAAATCAATAAGGGAAGTGGTCCTCCGACATGCCTTCCCGTCACCGGGGAACAAAGGGTTGGCTTGCCCTGTGGGAGGGCATTGGAGACTGGGTGGGCTCCAAACACTCTGTGTACCTTCATCCAATTGTGTATACCCCTTCATCCAATTGCCCTACTCTTTACGCCTATCCGTCTTACCTGTCAGTCCATTGATAGACAAGCTTTATACTCTCTACTTCCCTCCACCGGGCCATGCTACAATCCGTTCATCCTTCCAGGGGCGTAGGAACGTTTTTAACATTGGAGGGGACACATATCGGAAACCTGACAGATCCATTAATGGTTCGAATAGAGATATGTCATAAATGAACTACACTGCAAAACATTCACAAATGTATTTTATTCTTCTAAAGGAAAACACATTTTGAATGGCAGTATTGAACTGATACATATCAAATCAATTATTTAATTGCAGGCCTTATCATACAGTTTTGTAACATGTGAAAAATATTGATCTAAATTTTAATTCGTATTTTCTGAATACCTTTTCTTCACTTAGTCGTATCTTATGCCTCAATGAACACACAGGCAAAGGTTAAGGTTAAAGGGAAAAACAGCATCAAGAATTTTAACATATACACCAACGGTTCTATGAACATCCTTTCTGTACCGACAGTGATATATTGATGCACTTCTTATGACAAATGTACTTATTGTAAGTCGCTTTGGATAAAAGCGGCTGCTAAATGCCCTAAATGTAAACGTAAATGGAACTTATTTTTAATCTTGAGTATGTGATATTATTCAAACATTTCCACTAACTGATTGGTGTGCGAAGGCAAACGAAAACGACATTAGAATGGATGTAATGAACTGATAAATATAAATTACTGTGTAGAACTGATACAAATAATAGCTAGATAGCACTGTAGTGTTATCCAACAGTGTCAAACGTGCCGTGACACACAAAAGGTTGAAAAACAATGGCCTAGGCAAAAGAGCCAAAATGTTTTCTCCTCCTGTCATTTGCAGCCACGAAATGCTTGCAAATTGACTTTTTGTCCAGTAAGTCAAGTCTATCCTGATGGACATGACAGACAGCAACGTGGTTGAGTCTGTTTTGAGACATTGTGGACCGGAGCCAGGTTTTGAGCCTGCGGAGGACACTAAAGCTTCTCTCTGCCTCACAAGATGAAACAGGGACTACCAGAAGCAACCTGACCAGGTTTTCCACTTGCCCAAATAGTCTACGTACCTCTACAGGCAATCCACGAATGATCCTTGCAGCCTCTGCACTGTTGCTAAATGAGTAGCTCAGGCGAAACATAGAAAGCTGCACTGAAAGTGACTCTCTGTTGAACTCTGAGTATTTCTCAATGACTGCTGCATCAATCTCTCCACTCAGAAGTAGGGCTGAACGATCTATCGTTTTCGACCGAAAATCGCGATCTCAGGCATTACGATTTTGGGATCGTCAAAGCTGCGTTTTTTTTTTTTTTTTTTTTTTAATAATATATTATTATTTTTTTTTTTTTTTTACAAAAGTGCAATTATTTTGATGCTGATGAGCCATTGAAGCAAGTTTACTTAAGAAAGAGGGCTCCCTTTTTATTTGACTTTTTTGGTTGTTGTTTCTTAGGTACTTGAATAAACAGTCTTGCATTTGAAATCTGTTGCCAGCAGTTTTCATTATTGCATTACCTTAAAGGGACTCTTACCTTTGTTGCATTTTTACACTTTTTTTGGATAAGGTTAAATTGGTATTAATAAGGTAATAACACTCTAATATGCAAGACAGACCAACCAGGAGTAAAAACAAACAATTATTTTACTCTCATAATATTTAATGAAAACTTCAACCAATAAAATTCTTCGGACCGAATGACCTTATTGGCCGACAGACCTGTCTGTTTGCTGCATGGATATATAAGGGGTGTGTTCGAAACCGCGTACTTGCTTACTACTCCTACTAACTATGACGTCAAATTGAGTAAGCGAGAACTTAGTAAGCGAGTTTAGGTAAGCGAGTAGTATCCGAATCTCTTCTACTTCCGGAAAGATTTTGAGTAAACATCGCTAGCTTACTAGACGTACTCAACTGCCCCAGAATGCACTGCGTCTATTCAAAAGAACAGTGGAAGCAATGGCGCTAAACGGGGAGCCGCAGCAGCAGTGCTTTTAATAATTGTTTAATAATTGTTTTAACATTTCACCGCAAATCCTTAGGTTGAAGGTGTACTGTGACGTTAAATGTGACGTTTATATATTTATTTCTAATATTTATTAACGGCGCCCGGCCGGTAGGTTATTGACACGTCATTTGATTCACGTCATCTGAGGTGGTTAAGTAAGGACGGTCTTCTGAACGTCGATTACTCAAATGGATTACTCAATCATTATTTAAGGATTCGAGAAGTAAGCCAAATATTTAGTAGGTAGTAAGCAGTAAGCAAGTAGGCGGTTTCGAACACACCCAAGGTTTTCCGTCTGCTTCTTGTGGCGCATTCGGGCCCGCGTCATCAAGGCGCGTCCTCAACTAGAGGGTTTGTTTTGATTCCACGGCAGACAGTAGCGAGTAGCGACCGTAGCGACTGACGATGGCAGACCAAAGTGGTCCACGGCGTACTGAAACTGCACCATTCAGTCCGATTAGGGGACTCATCTCGGACTCAGACTCACAGAGTTACCCTCCTCTGGAGCCTCAGGAAGACCTCCAGACTGTTGGCCACCAACTGCACCATTCAGTCCGACAAGGGGACCCGATTCGGCCTCAGAAGCCAAGTGGTCCCGCTCCCCTGGATGATTCTCAGGACCTCCAGACCATTGGCAACCACCCGCACCACTCAGTCCGATTAGGGGACCCGTTTCGGACTCAGACGCGAAGTTGTCCCGCTACTCTGGAGCTCCGGGAAGACCTCCAGACCGTTGGCACCCAACCGCACCACTCAGTCCGATTACGGGACCCATTTCGGACTCAGACGCGACGTTGTCCCGCTACTCTGGAGCTACAGGAAGACCTCCAGACCGTTGGCACCCAACCGCACCACTCAGTCCGATTACGGGACCCATTTCGGACTCAGACGCGACGTTGTCCCGCTGCTCTGGAGCTACAGGAAGACCTCCAGACCGTTGGCACCCAACCGCACCATTCAGTCCGATTAGGGGACCCATTTCGGCCTCAGACGCTACGTTGTCCCGCTACTCTGTTTGTAATGCTCATACACCTTTCTTATACTCAGTGGGACCACTGTCCTTCAACATGGGGCCTCAAAACGGTATCACACGAAGCCCATAAAATTACAGTGAGCCACCTGCTAAATTTCTTGTTTACTAGACCCCTGGTAGATATTATGACCCCTGGGAGTCTAAACATAACCCATGGGAGTCTAAACATAACCCATGGGAGTCTAGAACTTTTGTACTGTAGCGACCCTGGGACAGTTAAATAGTTTGTGTGTTATGTGTTACATTATATTTCGTTGTCCGCTATGCCAGTTGTTCTATGTGCATGTATTGTAATGTTCTTCTTGTCAATCAGCGTGGGGGCGAATCATTTGGTCAGCTGGGGGAGGGCCTTGGAAGAACAGGAGGGTGGGGGCCTGCACGCGAGTGAGACCGTGTTGGGGGTTGCCGGGGTAACCGGGGTTTGTTTTGTGTCGGTTTTCTGCCGTTGGTTACAATGTTACGGGTTTCAGTGACCTGGTTTTGGTTCATTAAAACTACCTTCAACTACTAATGACTCGACATCATTATGTCACCGGCGAGGTCGTTACAGTACTCTAAAAAATAACGCTTAGTTTTGTACTCTAAAAAATAACGCTTAGGGGGTGGGGCATTGGAGGAAGGCGGGATGATTTGAATGTGCTGTAATTCTCAAATGCAACAAAGGTGAGAGTCCCTTTAATGGAATTCATTGGTTATATTAATTTATACTGAAACTTGATTTAAAGAAAATAAATCGTGGTTGAAATCGAAACCGCAATCTCTACCAGAAAAATCGCAATTTCAATTTTTTCTTAAAATCGTTCAGCCCTACTCAGAAGTGTCTCTTCCAACTTTTGCAAAGTCAACAAGTCATCCTGGTTAAATAGCTCACTGAGCTTTGCATCTACAATATCCAGGACTTTAAAGAATTCCCCTCTGTAGTGGTCCCTGGCACTTTTAGGCTGATGTGCCTCAGCTCCTTCAATGAAGCGTTTTGGGTGCGGTCTGGTCTGTGGAATGGTAATGGGCTTAACACCTAAAGACTGAACGACAGCCGTCGCCTCTTCAAACAGAGATTTGAAACTTGCCTCATTTCTTTTGGCCTTGATTGAGGTCCTAACAACTTGAACAGCAGCCCTCATGCCAGCAATGGTTTCAGTTCTCTTCTGAAAAGAGATGTTCAGGCATTCAAGCTCACAAATCACTGGTGAGGCAAGGATGAGACCCAAAACTGTTTTGCCTTTCCTGAACTGCCCCAGCAGCCCATTAGCAGTAGATGCAGTATTTGAGGCACCACAAGCCATCTCCTGCAAGCTGGCCAGCACTGACCCATACTGTGACAAAACAGCTGTGATGGCTTTGCCCCGTACTGTCCATCTCGTGGGACACAGGGGTTTTATTGCAGTGCACGATGGGTTCTCTGCATGTGCTATTGCTGCATGGATCGCCTTAAACTTCCCTGAATGAGACAAAAGGACTCCAAGCTGGTTGACCCAATCCAATGAGTCTCTGATCAGAACAGAGGCTAAGCAAGCTTTCTGTGTGACCAAATTAGTACAGTGGGCTCCACAGTGAACATAAAGTGCTAGTGGCTGCTCTTGTTTTATCAGTGCCTGTGCACCAGCATGCTTCCCAGCCATATTAGCTGCCCCGTCATAAGTTTGACCTCGTAAACCATGCATTGGTAAGTTTAATCTCAGCAGCACATCTTGAACTACTCCAGCAAGGCTTTTTCCTGATGTTTCAGTAACAGAATACATGCCGATGAACTCTTCATGGGGCTTCAGGTCATTGTCAACATAACGCAGGCAAATACTTTCTTGTTCTTGCCCAGATATGTCTTGTGTTCCATCCATAATAACTGCATACTGAATAACTGGTAGATCTCTGATTGTATCAGCTATTCCACTTACAATACTGTTGCTCATTGCAGACAGAATTTCATTCTGGATCTGTGGACTGATATAATCTTTCTGGGACCTCTGCAACCATTTGGCTAAAAGGACATCATCCTCTGCCTTGTCTTTCAAGAGTTGATACAAATTACTGTTTTCATCCTCATGTCCTCTCAAGGCCTGTCCCTGTCGTGCCAAATATTTGATTGAACTCACGATTTTCCCCAGACAGTGCCTGTTGTCTGATTGTGTATTTGCCAAAGCACTGGACAACTGTGCATTTACAGGATGTTTTTCTTGTGCAGTCACAGAGACAGCGTGACGGTGTGTATGACTACTTTCATGTGCTTTAAATTTTTCAATAGCTTTCTTCCAATTTCTGAATCCAGAAGTGATAAAGGCGGGCTCGGATTTTACAGCAAATGGTGTGGGTTTGTCCTGGTAAACTCTCATGCAATAAAAACACAAAACCCCCTTCTGTACTGCATCATAATGTAGCCAGGGAAAGTCCTTGTACCACTGCTCTTGGAAGGAGAGAGTTCTGTTAGACAGAACTTGAGTTTCAATGAATTTTGGATGTGGCTGATATGACTCTGTCCTTTCCGCCCTGACTTCAGTTTCTCTCAGCTGTCTGTCCCTGCTCTGAACACCCTAAAAGGGAAACAGTCACAATGTCACACAATGCAACAAGACTGCAGTTACTACAAGCACCCTAACCCTAACCCTTTAAGGTTAGGTGAATTAGGTATAGAAAAATACTGATGGTAAAGCTAGTGGAATATTAAAATCACGTTTGTAATTTTCACTTCTTATCATGTTCAAATTTCCTCTCATGATCAACAACCTAACCTCACCTCACTATACTGTAGCACCTACCTGCAACCCTGCAGTGCTGGCTTTCATTGCATCTCCCTTACAGTTAGTGTCCAGCTGGACGTCATCTGAACTCTAATGTGAAAGCAGTGGAGATGAATGAATGAGGCATAGAAAAATAGTGATGGAAAAGCTAGTGCAATATTAAAATCATGTTTGTAATTTAATGATTAAATTCAACTGTGTTCACTTCTTACCATGTTAAAACCTTCCTCTCATGATCAACAACCTAACATCACCTCACTCTATACTGTAGCACCTACCTGCAACTCTGCAGTGCTGGCTTTCACTGCATCTCCCTTACTATTAGTGTCCAACTGGACGTCATCTGATCTCTAATATGAAAGCAGTGGAGATGAATGACGTTCACGTTGCATAATTACGTCACTAACTTCATAACGTTCCCATGGCAACAGGGGGAAATGGCGCATTTTACTGGAGGGACTGCTGTAGCACCTACCTGCAACTCTGAAGTGCTGGCTTTCCCTGATTCAACCTCACTGTTAGTGTCCATCTGGACTTCATCTGAGCTCTAATATGAAAGCAGTGGAGATTAATAAGGCATAGAAAAATACTGATGGGATTGTCAAGAGCAAGGGAAAAACATACAGACAGACTAACTCCTTTCTAGATGTGGGAGATGTGTGACGTTACTCTCGTTTTCAAGTGATATGGGTTAAGTTAATAGAAAAATAATGTTATTTGTCAATTAAATCAAATCGCTTTTTGTCCTTTACTTTACTGTAAAGTCCGCCAGCAAACGTTGGCTAGTAACGTTCATAATAACAACTTTTACCTAGCAAGAGTGTACTAGTTAGATGTTGAATCACATCATCATCTTAACATCAACAACTCTAACGTTAGTCTGAAAATATAATCATCCTCCTGGATAAAATTATGACTAACTCACATTTCCTTTCTTCTTTTTCTTCCCCTGGAGAAAGAAATCTTTTAAACTGCGCTGCTGCTGTCTTTTCATTTTAACGGCTCTAACCTGTCGCGTTAGCTGCAGACACCAGCATCTCAAACAGTCTGAGCCGTTGAGGGTTTGCGGCAGCTTAGCGCTGTCTTGCGAGACAGCCGTATTCACGCGAGATCACGAGATCACGCGATTATAGTTGCAGGCTGGCAGCGATCAGCAGCGGTGACCGCGGCGCAGCCGTTCCGCGGCGCTTACGTCCCCGATGGAAAGCAGGCAACTTAGCCTTCTAGGCAGCGATTCGAAGGCGTTTCCAGCCTGAAGTCCTTACAACCCTGCGCGCTGCCATACATGGGGCAGGTGACAAGACGCTGTGTTGCGCTTTCAAAATAAAAGCAAGTGAGTAAAATATTAAAAAAAAAAAAAGATATTTTGCGGTATCATTTTTGGGGGGGACAAATGCGCCAGTCTCGGAAATTGGGGGGGACACGTCCCCTCCTTCCCCCCGGTTCCTACGCCCTTGCATCCTTCCCCTAAAAGGAAACCAGGGCTCTATCTATCTGGTGGTAACGTTCAGGGCTCTGTTTACGTGCGCACACTGAGGAGCTCCAACACTCCATTGGCTTTATTCATGAGGAACTAATGCCCCTCAGCAGAATGGACCCCTCATTTCTTTCCTGCTATGCTCCTACGGTTTGTCCCGGTTCTTTGATCGGACCAATTTGATGGAGCAGCGTATCAACTCTTCTACCCAGAATATGCTTCCATTATGTCTGTCCATTATGGCGCCCATGGAAACCATCCCTGGATGGAGGGGTTCCACTTACAGCTCTTCTTCTCAAGGGTTCTTCCTTGATAATGTAGGGTTTTTTCCCCCTTCTCTAAAGGTAGTTAGGGTTTAGGGAATATTAAAAAAGGCAGCTTAAGAAGCCCTTTAAGACCGTGATTCAGGGCTATACAAGTAACATTTGAAATGAAACGATTGGATAGTCCAGGTGCACCATTTTGGCTGTCGGTTTATCACTCGCCCCAGGTCGTCGTCTTCCTCCTCAGTTCACAACCCCCATTTGCTCCTCCACCCATTGCTTTCCACCAAACTCACAATCTAAATTCTGTACCTCTGCTCTGAGGCTTCCGACCGGCCGGTCTGTCCGTCTCCACAGCCTAATTTTCATTTGGTTCCCGGCCCACACGTATCGCCTCTCTGATCTCGGGCCCCAGTCGGCTCCCCTTTTATCCGGCTATTATACTGAGCCTCTCCCACCCCTCTTATCTACCTCCCACCTCCGCGCTGATCCGTCCATCAACTTCCTGCCACACATACTTTCACTCCTCGGCACAGATAACCTGTCAGTCAGTCTGTCTGCCTCAGTTGGAATCTGTAAATGTGGAAGCCACCTTGTGTCTTCCCGATCAGCCAACCCTGAGAGGGCTTCAACGCCCTTTTAATGCTACGTTTTGGATTTCGCTTTATTCGCAAAACCGCAGCTAGAAGGTTAAGTTATGTTATCAACTGCGTAAAATACCAAAAAGATAGGTAACTGTGCGAGAGATACCTCTGACGCATAAGGCTTCACGTCAATGCTTCAGTAAACCTTGTGTTTAGCTTTTTTCCTTATTAGATGACACAAAAAAGAACAAGTAGAAGGCCTTATAAGGTTATTCTGCAGAGTTGGCCAACAACAACACACAAACGTAATGTGTTTGTTCGTGTGTGTGTGTGTGTGTGTGTGTGTGAGTAGGGCAATTGGTTGAAGGGGTAGAGACACAGAGTGTTTGGAGCCATAAGTACAGAGAACAAAGTGGGAGAGGGAGAGAGGGAGAGAGGAAGAGTGGGAGAGAGATCATAATTACCGAAGAACTAAAACGTTTAAGCTTTTGTCCATTCGGGTTAGAATCACTTAATGCAGATTCCATGTGATAAATGGAGCCATCTTGCACACTGCTACGTATGCCACTTATGTCACAATCCACGTTGTTATTTTTGGACAACAGGATGTGGTGATGGGAAGTGGGTCCTAACGAGGACATCACTTGATTTTGTCGTTCAAAAGCTGCTCTATGAACGTGAACCTCCCCAGGGAACACGCACCGTTCATGTGACTGAAGACCGCCTCTAAGTTATGCGTTATGTGCTGATGTCTTTTGGGAAGATTTGTCTCAAAGAAGATTGGAGACAAATGAACATATATCATCTTCACCTGTCGGTAAGATGTAGTATTTAAATGAAACGCGGTATTTTTACGCCCACTGACATGAAAAAACGGTTCAATCTAAATTCCTGGATTCGTGAATCAACAGTGCAGCCAATGGTGAACATCGTGGCAGAAGGCCAAAGCCAAAACAGACTCTTTCCAGCCTCGAGCCCGCGTTATACCGTGAACACAAGCAGTCGGACACCAACCCAACTGGCTGTTACATGGCTGTTGGATTCAGGGCTTTGAGCATGAGTCTGCACACTTGGTGCAGCTCTTGATGTGCTCATTGACGAAGAGCCGTGCGACGACAGAGAGGGGGAGGCACAACTGAGGACACAGAGGGGAGAATTAACACCACCAACATGAAGAATACATCGAGATGTCAGCAAACGACAGACCCTGAACCGCGGTTCAACGTTGTCGACATGAACAAATTGGTGTTTGTTTGTTTTATTTGGATGAGTATGTGATGTTGCACCATTAACCTATAATTAAATGAAATGCTTAACCTTGGTTGTCTAACAATGAAGGAGACGATAAGCAATATCCCACCGGGGAAACATGCCGTGCACTGATCTCTACCAGGACTGCAGGGAGCCGGCAGGTGCAACACTGGGGCTATAGGTCAGGCAGCATCGGATACTGGATCGAAAGCGTGCCATTAGCATTGTCGAAATCCATCCGAATTTTGTTATGGATAATGGTTTATCGGAGCGTTTGAGAAGTGAGAAGACTGTTAGCATACCTCGTAGGGTGTGATCCTTCTCCCTAATCAAGCAGCGAGGGATCTTCTCCCTGACACACACACCCAAACACACACACACACACACAGACACACACACACACAGACACACACCTACTCTCAGTAGAAGCCCTGTTATCGGTTGTGAAAAGCCCTGTGTAGCCCTGTGGCTCGGAGGGGCCGGGGTTAAAGGGAGAGAGAAAGGCAGAGTTTAGCGTGGTTTAAAAGGTGGGAGAGCGATGGGGAATTGTCCCCCGGAGGACGGACTGATTGGAAAGGAATACGGGTGGACGGTGGAGATTGGAAGTGGGGGAGGGTGGTGAGCGTTGACCTTGAATACAAATGAGCAGCGAAAGAGGGAATGTTGCATGGTCCATGCAGCAGCTGTACAGTGACCTTGTGGGGAGCGCATGACTGGGTGACTATGGAACGGGGAGAACACGGGCCTGGTTGAGTCAGTGGAGGGATTAGGGATCTCAGAACTAGGTAGCGTCTCTCCTGTGGGTGAGGTGGTTATATGTAGCTCTCACAGGCTCTCAGTTGGGGCTTTCACACCAAAAAGAACCAAGAGCCAGTTCCCGGCTGGTGCTAGGGCCAGTTCCAAACAGGTTCCAGCCTTATCCCAGTTATGAACCAGTTGGTTTCACACCGGCCAGAGCTAGCCATGGAGCCGGCGAGAGCAACGTCATGACGTCACTGCAAACGTCTCCGCTTTCCCAGCAACCCTCGCGCCTTGCCGGAACTGTACGATAAGAAGAAGAACCCTCGCGCCAGTTTCAAACACAACAACAACAATTTCGTCTTCACGTCAATCCGTGTATGGTTTGTTCTTTGCATATTCCGATTTAAAACAAAATCAGAAAAAACAATTAACAGTCGTTTTTTGTTTTTTCTGATTTGGTTTTGAAGCCAAAAAAGGGCAAAAGGAATATACAAATAATCTGTGTATGGTTCGTTCTTTGAATATTCCGATTTAAAACAGTCGTTTTTTTTTTTTTTCTGATTTGGTTTTGAATCGGAAAAAGGGCAAAAGGAATAAACAAATAATTGGCATTTTATTTGAATCCGTGTATGGTTCGTTCTTTGAACATTCCGATTTAAAACCAAATCGGAAAAAACAATTAACAGTCATTTTTTGGTTTTTCTGATTTGGTTTTGAATCGGAAAAAGGGCAAAAGCAATAAACAAATAAACAGCATTTTATTTGTGTTTGTGTTTTGTGTGTTGGTTTTTTAAACCCGAAACAGAAAAGGAAAAATGTATACATCCAAGTTATAGGCTACACCAGAAGGCAGAACGCAGCGAAGAAAAAAGAGCCAACCACCTAAACCAGCAATAGACTGTCTAATTATATTTAGCATTAGTTATGGCCTCACTTGAACGTATGGCGATTTTATTTGTGAACTATTTGACACTGGAAAGACACACGACGCGATCAGTACCGCTCTAAAGCAATCTGGTACCCCGAAGTGCTCCGTTATGACGGTGAGGAGGTTCTGTGTGGAGCACAACCTTCGAAGAAGAAATCTAGTTTCCGATTTAGTTTCAGAACGTCCACTCGCAGACTAACTAGCCAATCCGTTATGACGGTGAGGAGGTTCTGTGTGGAGCACAACCTTCGAAGAAGAAACCTAGTTTCCGATTTAGTTTCAGATCGTCCACTCGCAGACTAAGTCGCCGGCTCCCACGGAAAACAATAAAGCTGGCCATTGTAGAATGCGAGAGACTAGATGGAACGTTTGAAACGTCTTTATATATATTTTCTTTAAATCCGCGTGCCCTTTTCCCGGCATTCATTGCGGTTTTATCTAAATATCACGCAAACAAAACAAGCAACTGGATTATTCAGTTTTCCCGTTTTGATTTAAAAAACAGAAAAATACAGAAAAATACAGACGATCTGAAACTAAATCGGAAACTAGATTTCTTCTTCGAAGGTTGTGCTCCACACAGAACCTCCTCACCGTCATAACGGAGCACTTCGGGGCACCAGATTGCTTTAGATGATCACGTCGTGTGTCTTTCCAGTGTCAAATAAAATAAAAAATAAAATCACCATAAGGTTCAAGTGCGGCCATAACTAAGGCTAAATATAATTAGACAGTCTATTGCTATATTTATTTTGCAAGTGTACTCTAAAGTCACAAATGTGTAACAGTACATTTGTAGTCGTAAATATTTTTTATACCATTGTAAACACAAAATAGGAAGTTACGAGTACGCAAATCTGTGTTACAGGTGCACAAATCCTTTTGCTACAATTATTGCAGCGCAGTTGGTGCAAAACACATTCGCACACCCGTGTTTCATAATCTGAGAACATGCCCAAAAGGTGTGCATTCGTAAACCCAAATTTTAACTAATGCATCAGAAGTTGCACATCTGTGAACGCTATGTTAATTCAGCATTTTAATGAGCGAGCACAAAACCATTTTACAACTGCTCGAATCTGCTCCTGCAAGTCTCAGCTGTGGGTTTTTTTGCAGGTTGTTTTGCACCACGTCTAGGTGGTAAATGTGTAGCAAAAGTATTCGTATCCGTAGATGACAGAGCGTCCGTGAGCGGGACAAAATAGTCCCGCCCTTTATTTCCTAATCCAATGAAAATCGCCGGCAGGGATGCATTTCTCAAATTACACTGGGACCCACCGCGTGCCAGCCATGGAGCTATAAAGATTGCATCATACTCAGCGCGGGATACGTTTCTTTCTGGAGAAGTGAAGAGGGCGTCCTACTGAACGGAGGTGGGTATCCTACATTATGTTAAATGAAATTACTTAGTTCAAGTGAATTCCACCCAAAGTATTTCATTAACATGCCGCAAATGTCCTTCAATGTATTTGAATGTATGCATCAGAAATGTTAATGCAATAGCCTACTTTGGGGAGAATTCACTTGAACTAAGTCATTTCATTTAACATAATGTAGGATATCCACCTCCGTTCAGTAGGACGCCCTCTTCACTTCTCCAGAAAGAAACGTACCGGCGCTGAGTATGCTGCGATCTTTATAGCTCCATGGCTGGCACGCGAGGGGTCCCAGTCAGGGACGGCTGGTATAAATGGGCTAACAGGGCTAAGCCCTCCCTACCTTTTACAGTAAAAATGAAAAAATATTATTAAAAACTTAGAACATATTGTTTTAAATGTTGGTAGAACCTAAAGGAGCAACAGCACCAAAAAGTGATAGAAAAACCCAGGATATATATATCTTCGTTTTTTTCCTGGGAATGGGCTAAATGTATTCAGCCCAAGCGGAGTAGCGTAAGCTTCCATTCAATTTTGAATGACAGGTATGGTGACACGCCCCCTTCATATGCTTCCCATTCGGGCTAAAGCATTCAGCCCAAGCACAGTAGCCTAAGCGGCCATTATATTGCGATTGACAGGTGTCGTGACACGCCCCCATTTGGGCTCATTTAATTTAGCCCAAGCGCAGTAGCGTAAGCTTCCATTGACGTTTGATTGACAGGTGCCCTGACACGCCCCCTTCATATGCTTCCCATTTGGGCTAAATTAGTTTAGCCCAAAGGCTGACCTAGCACAGTAGCTACAGTACAGTGACCTCGACTAATCACAGCACAGTAGCGCAAGTGCAGTATGGCGGGCGTTAGCATGAAAATGAACAAAGTGGATTATTTACTTTCTAATCGGTTTTCTTTAATGTCTTTGGAGGAAAAATTGGAAGTGAAAAGATTGGGGACACATCAACCAAACGATGTACAGATTTACTGTCAGGAGTGCGGTCAGAATATGGCCGGTAATAGTGCATTTGTAAGCGGGTCAACTACGTTTCGTATCGAAACATTAAAAAAGCTGTCTAAATAACCCAACATGACGTGACAAGTGTGTAGAGATAGTGGCCCCTCTCCAAGCTGCATTTCAGCGACAGGCAGTAACAATAAGGTTCTCTAAGGAATCGGAAATGATCTCATTTAATGTTGCATACAACATTGCCAAAGAGGAGTTGCCATTCTCAATTTAAATCCGAAATTATTCTCATGAAGAGAAATTGATTAAACATCAACCCGACGTATAGCAATGAGATGGCATGTGCACAATTCATTGCAGTAGGCTGGGCGACACCTTAAAGCAAAAGACAGCTGCGGACGTCGGAAACGCCACATAGGCCTACATGTCCTTCATGATTGACGGCGACACAGACGGCGACTACCAAAGAGGGTGTGATCTTCTACAGCCGCATTTTGCGCAAAGGGAGACCAGTCAACATTTTAATAGTGTAATACTTTAAGCACAAAGTTTTATTTTGCTTAATGGTTTAGTTCGAAATGTTCAATTTCAGCTCAGTGAAGCACTTTAAACACCTTATTTTTATTTATAATTGTGCTTTAAATAAAGACATGCCTT
Source organism: Gadus morhua (assembly GCF_902167405.1). Classification (NCBI taxonomy): domain Eukaryota; kingdom Metazoa; phylum Chordata; class Actinopteri; order Gadiformes; family Gadidae; genus Gadus; species Gadus morhua. The sequence goes on from NC_044063.1 coordinate 16,323,790, forward strand.
TCTCTACACCTTATTCTTGTTTAAAAATCATTCACATTATATGAAAGTTATGAACAGAGATATAAAGGTGACCTCATGGCGTCTGGAGCCCTGTGAAGTATTGATAAATGTAATGCATTCGTTAGCCCACCCAGCCAAAATCACCACCAGCCGTCACTGGTCCCAGTGTAATTTGAGAAATGCATCCCTGTCGGCGATTTTCATTGGATTAGGAAATTATGGGCGGGACTATTTTGTCCCGCCCACGGACGCTCTGGCATCTACGGATACGAATACTATTGCTACACATTTACCACCTAGACGTAGTGCAAAACAACCTGCAAAAAAACCCACAGCTGAGACTTGCAGGAGCAGATTCGAGCAGTTGTAAAATGGATTTGTGCTCGCTCATTAAAATGCTGAATTAACATAGCGTTCACAGATGTGCAACTTCTGATGCATTAGTTCAAATTTGGGTTTACGAATGCACACCTTTTGGGCATGTTCTCAGATTATGAAACACGGGTGTGCGAATGTGTTTTGCACCAACTGCGCTGCAATAATTGTAGCAAAAGGATTTGTGCACCTGTAACACAGATTTGCGTACTCGTAACTTCCTATTTTGTGTTTACAATGGTATAAAAAATATATTTTTTTTTTTACGACTACAAATGTACTGTTACACATTTGTGACTTTAGAGTACACATGCAAAATAAATATATGCGACTTCAAATTTACTGTGACTTTAGTGTACGCATTCAAATTCTGCAGTTACAGGTGCTAAAGACTTTTGCTACAATAATACCTTCATACAAACACTTCAAATGCATTGGCTGAGAGAAAAGAAGGGCAGAGATTATTAGCATACTAGAGAGACGCCGTATTTTACGTTGTGATGTGCACAAAAGCGCCGTATTTTACGCGCGGTTTGATGTTCAAAACGGCGCTTTTTACGCGCGCTCTTGAAAGGCTTAATTGCGGCGTAAAAAGCGGCGCTTTTTTTGCACATGACGGCGTAAAATACGGCGTTTTTCTACATTTTACGGCGTTTTTTACGGCGTAATGAAGGTGATACGCGTCTAAATTATGCCGTTTTCTGGCGGGGATGGCTTGCCATACCCTGCGGCCCGGGCACCGTGACCTTGGGCTGGGCACTGCGACCACTCCCACGTCTCCCGCGACTCCCGCCATGCCCCGTCAACGAATGAATGAATGGCCCGGGAACCACGGGCACCGCGGCCCGGGCAACGCGGACTCCACGAAAACAGATCGCACGCAGAGGCCTAATAAGGCCTATATATTTCGTATTTGAAATGCAACAGCCTTTTCGTGGGGACTACGCTCAGAGCAGCTGGAACTGAACAAGAGGAAGAAGGAAAAAGGGCTATGAAACAAAATTTTATATATTTTTCTTGCTATCGGGTATCGGCCATGTTTGATTGTGTTGTGTTGGTTATTGACCTGCTAACCCGCGAACTTGGGTTATGTTTATCAGCGTTACTATAGAGATCATGACGATAGCTGATGTAACGGGAGTCCGGGCGTGTGCAAGACCGAACCGCACTGTATTATCACTGTTCCATTGCGCATAGACAGTAAAAAGTAGCTGAGACGGTAGAGGCGTTAGAATCCAATAAATGAAAATAGGCTTTTCATTTCAGGTAGCCTATTCTTTCACCCCCCCAAAAAAAAAGAAGGTTAAAATCCCCCTCCAAAAATGGAATCACGTTCCCAGCGCCCCCCTAGGTTGTGCGAACTTCCCCGTTTAGAAACCATGAACTAAATGAAAGTATGGGGCGTTGACAATAAGCGAATGCGCGTTCAAGCGAAGGGGGGTTGTAATATGCGGGGGGGTCGAAATTCGGCACAACACCGGCCTGTGAAGGCCTGGATTCACTTCGGTAGCCAGACTTGCTTGGCAAGGGCGAACAGACGCAGGTTTTACACCTGTTGGAATAGAAATGTGGTGTGACCAGTAAAGTTATTTGTAATTGTGATAAGATGTTGACTGAGTACGAATGCATTATATATTTCTTTACACCAAGTTTTAGTTACACCACCCCTTCCCCCCAACATGCTGGGTCAATTTTCGGCATCATTCAGTTGAGTGATATAGTCATGTCATACACCGTTTGAAAGCTTAGAATCTCAGGAATGTCATCCAATGTCAACCATTCGGTGGAATAAATATGTTATTTAATATATGCGAATATAGATCAAAAATATCCTAGTGTCTTGGGTCAAAATAGCCCCCCTCACCCTCCTCCTCCCTTGGTGCATTCTAACTTTATCGTTGTTGTGGATATCTTTAGCAATGAGTTATATATGTATGTATATGTATATATACTGCATATATGCATGTATATACACACAGCCCAGAGGAGACAGATTGAGAGTGTGTTCTACTGTAAGTGAGTGGTGGCCCTATGCCATAAAATACCACATATTCCAGCAGTACAGGTAAGGGTTCTGTGGAGCTTTTAGGCTTTGATAAATTTGTAGTTCTTAGCAGTCTCTGTAGCTCAAGTCCCACCTAACGTCTCCCCCTACTGGCAGATAAGAGAACTGTCACCAGTTATATTTCAACGTCTCCCTCTGCACTCCCTGCTGGTCAATAAGCGAAATGCCACCAGTTTTCCCCACACCCAGACCCCAGAATACACGTGCTTCTGGACGTAATGGTCACACTCGCCGTGCAGCCTCGCCTAGCGGAGGCGAGACCCGAACCAGACACCCCGGCCCAGCTGAGAGCTACGGTAGCCAAGCACTTTGCAAACAACGCCCAAGCAAGCCAACCGCTGTCCACTAGAGAGTAAAGAGTCTGGGCTAGAATAGAGAAGACATATAGAAGAGAATGGGAAGGGAGGATGGGCAGTGGGGGTGAAGGTCGACACCAACCTACCTGACCACAGACCCCTTGAACTACACCCTACAAGAGGCTGCGACCAGACGCGCGAGCGCAAAGACGGAGCAGAAGAGGGACTCGAAAAAAGGAAGAAAAGGGAGAGTTTCACCTTCACCCTGCTCGATGCCTACAATGTGGCAATCAATATGGACACACGGAAGAGGGAAGGCCGACCCACCCAGGGCACACTTCCCGCCGAGGTTCCGGCCCCACCATCTGATGGGCCATCTAGCCCGTCCCCTACCAAGGCGTCTCCAGCCCCGCCCACCCTAGAAGGAACGGCCAAGGAGGAACCAGGAATTACACCATGGGTAGGGAGGAACAAGACCAGCCTCTACCTCAGCCACCTTGCGGTGGCAGTTTATTATCATGCTCTGTGAATTTGCGCGAGGGGCCCTGGGCGGGTGCACCGTCCATAGCTACGCCCCCTGTTAATACCCTAACGCCTCGTTTCCACATACGTATGTTTTTCGTATCCGTGCTTCCGTAAATTTACGGAAGGAGTTGCTAGTGTTTTACGTACGGACATGAATTTATTTACGGACAAAAGATGGGGGAGCGTATGATAATGGCCGTTTATAGGAGACCGGTACTTTGGAACATGAGGATCGACATATACAGAGATAAAAACAAAACCAACCAGACTTGGAAAGAGATCGGTGAGGAGTTTGGCCTGCCAGGTACTTACATGTTTTGTGAAAAACATAAAAACGTTCATACGGTATCTCCGTAAAACGACGGCGAAAGTTAAATTTTTTGAACGTATATTACAGACATACCGGACAGAAATTTTACGGAGGGGAGGAGTCTCGGAGGAAAAACTGATATTACGGAGAATCACATAGGAATGAATGGACTTTCGGTCGGAGACGGTTGGATCGCATACGAGAATGTACGTATGTGGAAACGAGGCGTAACGCTTGTCTTCAGACGTGCACACAGCCGAGGGCTTTTTCCTCAAACTGTAGATATCAGAGCCTGATAACAGGTTGTGGAATCTGTAGTTTGAGGATTATATTAATTTATCAGCGATTGAGGTGCTCTTAAAAGAGTCTTTCTTGCAAATCCAGCCTCACCATTAGTATTAGTAGAGCAATCGAAGCTAGCCCCTGGCAATAGCGATCAAACAGAAGGCGTTTTTACACTGCTAAGCCGGTTCGGTCACGGCTTGGCACGCCCGGCAAATTCACCGTCTTAACTCAAGTTGCCTGTGAAATTCTGAGGGGGTAAAATCCCCCGACGTCACAGAGCGGGCTTTCTTGGTTCAAGGGAGAAGGTGGAGCTGCGCACGGAGAGTAGACCTCTTTAGAATAATTTGCACACTACAAATGCTTTTATTTTTTTATGATTCAAGAGATTCACAATCAAGCACATACAGTATACATCTGAGTGTAGGTTACACATGATAAACTATTTACAAAAACACCAACATATTCTTTATTTTGCTAACCACTTTTTATATTCAGAAAAAAATCTCGTAAGGAAAGTTCCTGTGCGTCTTTCTTGTAGATCAGATCACACCATCTTTCCCCATCTTCGTTTAATGCGACTGCATCACCTTCTCTCCCATGATCAGGAGCTTGCGGGTTTCACTTTCTCTCCAGTTAGAACTGCTCATGTTGATATCGCTGCGTTGTCTCTGTCTCGACAACGCAGCAACTCCTCTTACCAAGCCCCCCCCCCCCCCCCCCGGAACTGTGGAGCCGTCGCATTTACATCAGAATGAATCCCAAACCACCAATGTGTGTAGGGTCCGGGAGGGTAAATTGGGGTGCTAGCGCAAGCAGGCAATTTACCTCGGGCAGCGTAAACGCACGGACCGTGCCGCGAAAAAGGAGTGCATAAAACGGGCACATTTGGCAGTGTAAAAACGTCTAAAGTGAATGTTTATTGACACTCGAAATTCCGATCCTGGACGAGCCCCCACTGTGTCACGGTACATTGGGAAGAGAGATCGTATGCCTTCTACAACACGGTCGCCGTCGTCTGTCAGGGCATGAACCAATCTCTAGCCTGATGACCCAGTGTAGTGGACATCTAAAACTATCATAGCTTGCTTACATGAAACAACAAAAGGGATAAATGACGTAACCCCCCCCAACCGCAACGAAGCAAGATGATACACGACAAACGGCCATACATCCCCATCATCCGTCACGGAAATGCCGGTGTTCAGTGGCTGCCGGAGTGGGCGGCCTCCGGCGTTAGCTGTGTCCAACTTCATTGGGTTCAAGATTGTTTTCTAAAATGTTTTCCGATGTCCTCCGGTTGACAGGCGGTAGCCCGGTAGCCATCGCTGTCCCTGATGTCGGAGCAAGCATTCCTCCTCTCCGTCTGAATCCTGATTGGTAAGTAAGGAACTCCCCCCAAATTTCAGGTCACAGGGTAAATTGGTTTGACCCCCCTATCCATTTGCCCCAGCCTGGTCAAATCACATTTCATTGCCCATCAAGCAAGCCGGAGACATCTAAGAACCCATTAAGTCTAAAATAACAAAATAACAAATTTCGGACCCTAGATCACCTAGCCCAAGGATTGAATAAAGTCTTGTCTCTTAAAGGAAATGGCCTGTCCGTAACAGTATGTCAACCTTAGGATAATTCTAACACACACACACGCGCACACAACCACACACACACTGAAGGGGCAAAAAATGAGATGATGGCTTTTCTCACTACAGGGTGTCCCAGCATCTAGGATGAATTTTAGCAACAAGTCTGCCACATCGAACGAGACCAGCCGGAACCCATGTCGATACAAAGAGGACTTCAAGCACCTGCCGCTGACCATCTTCTACTCTTTATTCTTCTTATTCGGCATCTCCCTGAACGCCATGGTGCTAGTCTTCATCACGTTCCGCACAAAGCACTGGACCCCGTTCATCATCTACATGCTCAACCTGACCATGTGCGATTTCTTGTTCGTCTTCATGCTTCCCTTCCTCATCTACTACTACGCGGGTGCCAACGACTGGCCCTTTAGCGAGCCCGTCTGCAAAATCGTACGCTTTTTCTTCTACACCGACCTCTATGGTAGGCTGTATGCATAGTAAACTGTATTAGGGATTTCTAAGTTTCTTTGTTGTATTATGATAACTGCATAACTACATCTTAAAGAACTGCTATAGTAGCTTACATCCATACCAAGTGTGTGCTAAATTCAGCACAGAGGTGCTGTGTTGAAATGTGCTAAATTGCAACAGAAGACACATTACCACATTAAAATAGTTAAACTCGTATGAGGAGCACAGAATGTAGTCACGTACCATCACGTGGTACAACAGGTTAGATGCATGCTACTGCAGTGTTAACACCCCACCTGTGCCTACAGGCTCCATTCTTTTCCTGTCCGTCATCAGTCTGCATCGCTTCATTGGCATCTGCTACCCGGTCCGTTCCCTCAGCTGGCTTAGCATTCGACGCGCCAAGCTGGTGTCCGTTGGCGTGTGGGCCTGTGTGCTCTCCGGTCAGGCCCCCGTTCTCTACTACTCGTGCACCAGGTGAGAAATAAACACACACACCCCAATGCCCGGCACAAGGGAGTGTTATGTAAGGTCGTTCAGCAGACGAGACACTTCTAAGCAAAGCGGCCTCCAGTGTCCTTGTTACAGGTGATTAAAGGTATACGCAGAGATATCTCTAAATTGGTGGATGCCTACCCAGCTAGGCTACTGTAACTCTGCAATTCAATATGAGGGACTAAAGGAAAGCAAATGCTAACCAGCAAACTCCCCTTCTGGAAACGCAATTGTGATTTAAATTGAACAATTCAACTAAATCTTGGCAGGACAGGCAAATGCAAATGTACAGAGATCTCGGCAGTAGAGTTAAGCCTCTTTCTCAAGGATGCCATAGATAGGATGACATCAATCCCGGTACCTTTTTGGTCTGGCAGTAGCCTGCCCTATAGTCACAGCACTATTCTACCTCACCCAACTCTCAGTAGCTTTTGGTGCACAAGAAAGATACGCTTGCATCCAACCACAATGCATCTATTGTTTACCAGGAAGTACCGCGAAGGCTTTTTTTGCGTCGGCACCACGGGCCCTGAGGTCTACTATGAACTCCTGGTCTACAGTTCTGTGATCTCAGTGGTGATGTTCGCCGTGCCCTTCATGGTGGTCATGGTGTGCTACAGCCTGATGGTGCGCAAGTTGCTGGGGCCCAGCTGGGGATCGGGGGAGCGCCAGCAAGGGCTCCGGGCGGCCCACCGCACCAAGCAGAAATCGGTGAAGATGATCATCATCGTGCTGATGACGTTCATGTTCTGCTTCCTGCCCTTCCACCTAACCAGGAGCCTTTTCTACTCCTTCCGATACCTCAGGGATAAGCACCCAGAGCAGGTCAGTGATGCACACATCCTTTAATCAGAAGCCTGACACATGATTAATTTGAAATATAATAAAAGTATATTTTACAGTTAGCAACCTCTAATAGCTTGAGTTGTAATGACAGATATAGCTATATGATTTTCAGGAGAAGGAAACGATTTGAAGAGAAACATTTGGTTGATGATGGCACGTTATATTGCTGAAAAACCTTCTGGTTCAGAATTGTTTTTAATGTGTAATGCTGTGTTTTCCCAAGATGGCAGGGGATTCCTGCCACTTACTCCCACTGTCCTGAGAGCCACGCCTCTTTCCCATTCATATGAAGTGGTTCAAGCACGTTTTGTTTTGATCTTCCTTCTGTGTCTCTGGATCAGATAACCTGTGAACTGCTGGAGGGGTCCAGCATAGCCTACGTGTTGACCAGGGTGATGGCCAGCGCCAACAGCCTATTCAACCCCATCCTCTACTTCATGGCTGTCCGAGGCTTCCGAAAAACCACGAAGAAGCATAAACAACCTGACAACGGCCTTCCAGAATGTGCAAATACAGCGTTGATGACATCATTATGACATTTTACTTTACCAGATTCCACCAAATCTAAAAAGCTTTGTTCTCTATGAAAAACCACTATGCTAGAGCCGTGCTGAAACAGTGTTATGGTAGCAAATCACTGACATTTTTTCATTTTAAAAGCCATTGAATTTTGTATAAGGAAATTTAACACCCTTGAATTCATTCCATTGAATTATCTACATATTATACTTTGAAAGAAAAGTCATCTGAATGTGTTCCTATTCACCTCCTTGAAGAAATATATTTAAATTGCAGATATTCAAAAAAAGAATCATAACACATTTAAGTAGTCAAAATACGGTCTGTCAGTCAAGTACTGAAAGGAACTTGAGAAATGAATGAACAAGGAGATAGGAGAACGATGGCTGAGTTGTCCGGTTTTGTTTTGGTCGAACGGGATGAACCCAAGCGCAGACAACGCAGGTTGAATTAAACTGGAGGTTTTATTGCAGGGAGGACGAGAGCAGTAGGGAACAAACAGGAGGTGGACAGACAAGGATGGATGACAGGCAGGCAGGGCTACTGGCAGGAAGGCAGGCGGATGAGCACACAGGTTGGATGGCGGGCGGGTATGGGGGTTTGTGATCCTGGGGTAAGAACAACAAGGAGATTAGGAACAGGATAAACATAGAACACAAAAGGTATTTAGAAATACAAAACTTCCCTAGTGCCGAGACTGGGTATCTACCACAGTGGCTGAAACAACGATCTGGCGATGAGTAGCTAAAGATCCAGGGTTTAAGTAGGGCAGAGATGATGACTGGAGATGGATGGCAGGTGTGCAAGTCAGATGTAACAGTAGCAAAAACAGATGTAGAGCCGGGGAAAACGAGGGAACACCTTGCCCAAGAGGGAAGAGCAGAGCATCTGCTGGGTATGGCCACGGCCATAACAGGTTTGAGTCGTTGTTACGTTTGTGTAACCGCCTATATCTAACTTGTGATAAGCTGGTTGCTATGTAGAAAATTGATTCTTCCTTGGAGCGGTATTATGTGATTCAGAACGTGACTGAAGTGTGATATATCAGATTGAAGTACCCATTGCATACAGACAGGATATTCTATCGCTTGCTCATAGCATCGTGAGGTCTGGTCATTAAGGTATCACAAAAACCTACGATAGGATTCTAAGGCACTTATTTTGGCCAGGTACGAAAGGCGATGTAGCTGTCTGCCGTACTTGTGACTGCCGTCACACCTGGTAGGTCACAGGAAAACCAAACCAGGTTATTCTCCCCGCTCCCCTCTGTCCGATACCTGTGTTAGGTGAGCCCTTCAGCATGTGTAAGTCGATTGTGTTGGCCCATTGCCTAGGACGGTTTATATTGACGATAATGTGTGTTGCTACTAGAGCTGGGAGGACTAATCGACATAATCGACATGAATAATTTGCGTTGACGCGTCGCCTCCCACCCCCACTCTCACTCCAGTCCAGTTGTGGAGGTAAATATGCAACCCGGTATCACGCGATTTCGTGCTCATGCACACGAACGTTAATCTATTGAAGCGTGTTCCAGAGCACGATAGTCCGACTTTTTTCGTGACACAGAACGAAATGTAAACCAATGCATTCTGAATGGGAGTGTTCTCAGACAATTAACGTGCTCCACAAAACGGTACGAGAGAGAGAAAGAGAGAGAGGGAGGGACAGAGAGAGAGAGAGAGCGAGAGAGAGGCTTCAGAAAGGGTGTTCTCAGATAGTACAGTGCACCCTAGTTATGTTTATGCCAAAACCACAAATGCTATATATATATATATATATATAGGCTATATATATAATAAGGCTATAATTATATTATTTAGCGTGTAATTAGACAATCTATAGCCAAATTGTCGAAGATGCCCGAGAATCTCCGGAGATATCAGCATGGGAAATCGGCGCATCAGACCCATGAACCTTTAAAGAAAGACGTAATCTCAAGCGGGAGAGAACGTTTGCGGTGCTGGTTTGTGTCACGTAAGTAGGCTACAGAGCTCTCATGTCTCATGCATTCGGCGTGAGACACACGCAATTCAACCCATGCACACACTCGAACCTGGTCTCACGAAAAAACGTGACACTGTCACGTTATTTAATCTATTGAAACGTGAACAGGGACACGTAGGCCTATTTTCAAAATGGTGTATTTCAATTGGAAGTAGGCTATTTGTCGTGTCACTATAAGCACGACTTCCAAACTAAGGTTTTGTCCCGGAGCGTTCTCCCTAATGTCCCTTAATTATGGAGCTCCGTACAGATCATTCATTGTTGAAAATTGTCTGTGATAACTAACAAATGACAGCTTTTGGCCACCCGTTTCTACTTAAAATTGTCTGTGATAACTAACAATATGACAGCTTTTGGCCACCCGTTTTTACTTTCACCTTTGATACTGAGAAATTGTGACAATACACGGATATATTAAATGCAGGTGCGCTGCTCTGTAGGCAAACTGCGAAGGAAAAAAGGGTAGCTGCTTCATCTGTTATTTTTAGAATTGTATGTTTTGATGTTTATTTTATCTAGCCATCTATTCTCTTTTTTTTGGCTATGTGAATGAACGTCCGCGTCAATGCCTCGCAAGTCCAGTGTCGCGAGCGTACGTTGCCATGACATCTAGAAATCATACCGTATTTAATGGGTTGTAGTGAGTGTAACATAATAAAGCATACGTGCACAGGACTGTTTGGCTCCGCAAGGCAAATAATGGAACATATCTATCTATCTCGGCCTATCTGTCTGTCTATCTATCAACGCGTGTCTAGTTGTAATGTGATGTATTGTGTGTATGTCCAGTCAGACTTGTTCTGTGTGGTCTTGTAGGCTACTGTCCTGTGTGGGCCGAACCACCTAAATGGATTCCCGACGATTTGTGTCGTTTGGTATTAATAAAGACTTGACTAGGCTATCTATTGTTAAGTATTTTAAGAAGCTGCATTACCCTCACATAACCACAAGGGGAGCAAGACCTTATTGAAGGCTGCTCCCCCACAGAAGGCATCACCTTTATTTAAGGTGAAGAAGCCATCACGCCCACTAGGCCACGCCCACTTGACGTCCTCTAGCGGGTGATTTCGAACTCGAGAGGCAGAGATCAATAGGTAGACGGCGCAGAAAGCCACCCGGGCCTAAGCCCGGGGGGCTTGAAGTAGATCACGGTATTTTCCTCTCACACGGTTAGATACAATTCCTCCGTAGTCCTCCATTTACCATACCGAAACATGCCGACTTTAATAAATGAAGTGAGTTTGAAGCAACCCGGGATTGGACTACTTTCTTCGAGAATATGCAACATATTTGGTGACCCCCGACGTTTGGAAGAAAGCCCCGAGAATCCCGGCAGGCGCGACGCTAAAAACAACTTCAACAGGCCACACACGTCTGAGGTAAGTAGAACTCATTGTCTTAAAGATTTAATCTGAAATAGGATTGGTTATAAGACATTTAGGTGTAAGTTTGTTTTAGCCACCGTCCGATCGTGCTGCTCCAGAGGCCTAGCATAACAACACGTGTAGATCAACGGTTGCAAGGAACTCTGAAAACCCAACCTCCCCCCTTCATAACACTTGAGTTGTTTTTAGTACTCGTCGTTAACGATCATTCTTGGTACTGGTTGAGAGGTGAAGCCCTCCACTATCGGTCTCTGTATAGATCGGGCCAAAATAGTATATTAACAAGAGTTTCTTCACTTCTCCGCTGAGGCCGGCACGGTCTGTGTTCCTAAGCAGTAGCACCATAGCGGACGTTCGGAGTGTATACTATCTTATCTGCCGATCCGCTAAATGCCACCCAAGACTGCATGCTTCATTTTACATTCAAGTCTGTTGGTATTTTCTTATTAAAGACGATGAATTATTAAGGTAAAAGACCCCCTGACCCCCTACACACGTGAAGTCCCCACCGCCCCCCCTCCAGGCCCCCTACACACGAGTACCCCCCCCCACCCTTTGTCCCAGTCCTCACAGGTCCGGTCGTCAGATCCCCCCCTCCCCACCCTTTGTCCCTGTAACACTCTCTTCCCCTACCCTTCCTTATTCATATTGCTTAAAGAAGGCCACTCGCCTCTCTATTGTAAGTTAAATTGAAGTTCTTGTCTTATTGTTCTTTCTTCCCCTTGCCCCCTCCCACCCTCACACCTAGCCATGTGTTGGAACCAGGATGTAAATTTAGTTAAGTGTTTTTGTATATTTGAGGGTCTGTGTGTCTGAGTGCTGAAATACAGGGAGCCAGTCCCTAGTTGATATCGGCAAAACACGCAAATATTTGTGTAGGTTGTAATCAATGTTTTTTGATTCACCAACATTAATAGTTTAAACTTTAAACGATCTGTAAATGTTTACATTTGTACTAAATTTATTCTTTCTCTTCAGGCCTTTGCAACCCAAGCAGTGATGGATGCCCGGCATTCGTCATTTTCATTGTTTACATTTCTTAATATTCTCTCTCTCTCTCTCTCTTCAGGAAAAAGCAGTATATGCAGTAACGAATGCCTAACACTCAGACATTATGTTTTTCAAGGTTGCTGGGCCCTTCTGTCTGTTTTCGTGCGTTTTGTGTATCAAAACAGGAGTGCAATAGACACGGGTTGTGTCATGCACAATGATATTAGAGAACCAGGATAGTTCAAATAGACACGGGGTTCAACTGCTAAAATAATATGTTTAATTAATAAATGATGCACATGGTTTTAACCGGTGCACAAGGCGGGAGTTAGCTCAACTGCTGTAGTTCAATTACAATAACATTTGTTTCAACCGATAACTTCTGAATTTTTCTTTTAGGTTCAGTTTTTGTTTTGTTTATAGAATATCACCATATATTTAATACCCAGATGTGCATAATTGTTGTAAGTTTGGATGACTCTTTATTCTACCTAGTTTAGACGATTTTGATTGACCTGGACTCAAGATTCACCGGGTGTCAGACGTAGGATTGTGGCACTCCCTGGGAGCCCCCGAGCCACACGTCGACTGCACCAGGTGTCAAGACGTAGGATTGAGGCACTCCTTGGGAGCCTCCGAGCCACGCGTTAATCGACTAATCGTTCCTGCAGAGTTCTGAGGTGGTAACGGTGGAGCTCAATGGGAGGCTCCGGGAGAGTTAACAATCGCGGGCTCACACGGGGAGTGGTGGCGGTGGGGCTCATGGGGAGGCCCCGGGAGAGTTGTCAGTCACGGGCTCACACCAGGCCCGGTTCCAGAACAGAATGCCTTGGGGTGCATCTGAGATTACAGGGGGTGCACCAGTACTATACTAAAACCAGCTACCCAGCTTCAGTTCAGACTTCGCTTTTTTACACACAGGCCTTTCTACCATAGACAAGCACTTCTGCGTAGTTCTACTGACATGTTGGGACAACAATCATTTACTGTGCTTAAAAGATGGTATCATATCATGTCTTGTGATGTGGAGAACATTTCAGCTGCAACATTAGCTTATTGATATCTTAGATAGCTTTGAATATGAGATAGGATTTTGATATGTGTGATGTGTGAGGTGTAAAAAAGAACCGAATTCTCGGAAAAAACATGTGACTGCAATTCAAATATAACGTTTATTTTTTATAAATTGTGGCAGGATATTTCGAGTGTGTTATTGCTTTATACAACAGTTATACTAGTAAATGTACTGTTAATAATAATGATTGACAATAGATTGTGATTTGTTTGTTTATTTAATCATATAAACGAATGAAATTGCTTCCAGCAACAAAAATAGATCCCCATTCCCCACTGAGCGGACTGTTGCCAAGCAACATACAAACAAAACACCATACATAAATGCGGAGATATTTTGTCAGTTTGGTGAACAGTCAGAGTGATGTTGGACGCTCGCTCATATCTCAACGGTATTCAATGGATATTGTCACAAGTTTAATTACAATTTGTTTTGTGAGCAAGTATTTTATTATTTTTTATCATATTTATAAAAAAAAAACCTTTTTATTTTATTTATTTTTTTTCAATTGAGGGTGCAAACAATTTTTTTGGGGGTGCAATGCATGCTTATGCACCCCCGTAGAACCGGGCCTGGCTCACACGGGGAGAAATCGAGTAAGTCAGTAAGTCAGAAGGTTGAATTAATGTATCGATTTGATGTTGACCAACAAAAAACTAGATAATTATATAAATAAATACTGTTCATGTAATGGTATAGTTAGGTCTGGGCCTGCGTAGCTAAAAAAACTGTTTTGGAAATAGTAATGAACGTGTCCGGGACATGTATAGCTATAAAATAAGTAAAGATAAAACTGGGTTTTACTTTACTTCAATTTGCTAAGACATATGCACGTTTGATGTGGCATGCAAAAGGTGGCGCAATAGGATGTTGTGCAGAGAATAAGGCGTATGCACGTTTGATGTGGTATGCGATGTACATAGGAGTGAATCAAAGTGTGGACAACATCAAATGCGAGCAATAGGTGGAATAAATGAAGATTAGGTCATCCAATATACATAGTTAGTGTAGGACAATGGGGTAGTATGATGAAGGTAACTGTTATTATGAGATACGGTTAACACAGAAGTGATATTGAACATGCACATTTTAACATTGTTATTTCCCTTTTACATCTTTTTGGTTATAGCAACTTGGTTGCACTACGGTGTTGTTAGGTTTGGTTGTCATCCAATGCGCATGGCTGAAGCAATGCGCAAGGAGGGATGTAGTGTGAAATTAAATCAAAGTAGATACTGTAAACAATTAAAATTAGAATTAATGGAAATGTTTTTGAACAACTAACTGCTGTACATGAGTTTTTGTTTCTGCAATAGAAACAAAAGTTCCAGACCCGGATTTACTTGAATAACAAATTTTAAAACAACCATACCAGACTATGTTTGTTATTGTGTAGTGTTGTTTGGTTGCGAGTGCAATCCGTTATTTCTGAATCGCTGCATTGATAATGGTACTGTTGATCTTCTTTGAGACGGTTGTTTACAAGCCACCTGTTGCTGACACGACGACGACGGAGAACCTGTTTGGAGGCTCTCAATATGTAAAAGTAACCTCTTTGTGAGCTGAAGCCCTTGACAAGGAGGGACGAGCTGCTCCACCACAGATCACCTGAACCACCCAGAATCCATGCTAGCCTATCAATCATTTTGAATTTTTAAAATTGTATTATGACTACCAATTTTTACTTTACTTTTGCACATGTTGAAAATTGTATGACCTTGTAGCACATAACCGAAAGGTATTAGCTTAGGATTTCTATGGATACTTTTGTTTGTGTGTTGTTTGACCATATGATTGTATGATAACAAGATATATTTTCATTGTTGTATTGTTAAATAATGACCTGTATTTCCTATGAGACCCACAATGTGAATACCGTTTCAGTATTATTGGAAACGCGTAGTGGTTTTCTCTATTCGATAGAGTTTCTCCCACACGGTTGATGGTGTTGATGTTTTTTCCTACTTTGATTATGTTTTCGGTGTGGTAAATGGTGTTTATGATTTAAAAATATTATTGTATGGGTCATCTGAGATGACCAAGGAGGGATTGTTAAGTATTTTAAGAAGCTGCATTACCCTCACATAACCACAAGGGGAGCAAGACCTTATTGAAGGGCTGCTCCCCCACAGAAGCATCAACTTTATTTAAGGTGAAGAAGCCATCACGCCCACTAGGCCACGCCACATTGACGTCCTCCTAGCGGGTGATTTCGAACTCGAGAGGCAGAGATCAATAGGTAGACGGCGCAGAAGAGGCCACCTGGGCCTAAGCCTGGGGGGCTTGAAGTAGATCACGGTATTTTCCTCTCACACGCTTTAGATACAATTCCCTCCGTAGTCTCCATTTACCATACCGAAACATGCCGACTTTATAACGAATAAAGTGAGTTAAAGTGAAGCAACCCGGGATTGGACTACTTTCTTCAAGAATATGCAACACTATCTATCTTGACTATTTAATTAACAATTATTCACCTCAGGCTCCGTGAATAGTGGGGAATAGAGGGATAAAAGACAAGACATATATCCCTTGTCATTTATCCCTCGTCTTGTCGATTAGTTTGTTTATGTGACGATTTCAAAAACTTTATTGGTTTTGTTTAAAGCATGCTACACGCGATTGGTTGGTTAGATTGGTGGCATGGAGAGCAAATGAAAATGATTCCCGCTTAAATACGAACGTTCTAGATGTATAAATACTCCCGCTTGTCATCACTTGGTATCCAAACCACTATGGCGTTTCGATCTCTGAAATGAAAAAGGGTTGGTTCATACAACACCGGGTGCCCAGTTACAGCCGCGATTAATACTTCAGCCGACATTTTGTTCAGTGAGTGAATAAAGGTAGGTAGGAACCAATGTGCCTGCCGGTGTTCGCTGGGATCCACGCAAGCGAAGAGCGTCTACATTCCGATTGGCTGTCAGTGTTTGGCCGCTGAAGCGCGTCATAGTCATTTGCATAAAGTTAAAAAGTTTTCAACTTCTTTTTGACGCTCTGGTCGCTCAACTTTGGCCGCTGGTAGCGTTGGTCGCTTTGGTCGCTCTTGCCCATAGAGAGTGAATGACTTCCGGCGATTTGGCATGTCGTTTACTGTCTTGGTGGTTCAGGGATCGCTGTCCCGGATTACGAGCGTCTCATGACGTCAGAGCCCATGCGGGATTTGTTTACTTGCAGCACGTTTTGATTTCCTGTTTCTCTCTTACTAAATAAACGAGTCACACAACTGTGTGCTCAACGTGCAAAATTGTATCCCTCACTTATTGCAATTTCCACAGGGTTATCATTAATATCGATGTGTAGGGGTTGATTATAACTCGTGAATAATATTGTTTAGACCAGGGTCTGGGGGAATACTCGTATTCTGATTGGCTGCAGTGCGTGCATTAACTCCTGATATAGGCCTACAGACAGTGCCCTATACCACGAAGCTCGCTGAACATACCCAGGCTTTCTTGGGAAAACCTGGCTCGACAGAGCCGCAACTCGCAATCAGAGTTAAATGGTACCACGAAGCTCACTTTAGATTCAATTAGTTGAACCAGGTTTTCCGCTTTAGGTTCAGTGCGCGTGCACGTGAAAGGGGCGTTTTTTGCGTCATTTTTCTCACCTTTACGATAGATCAAGCAGTCTATATGCATAGAAGTGAAAATATTCTGCATATTGTCTGTAAAATAACTATGCCAAATGCAGAATTGTTCGCCATTAATCCAAATAGAATGATGATGATTTAAAAAATGCATAAGCAACGTCCATCCTGCCTTATTCTATCATTTAGGGAATTCACTTTAAATACACCCAATTTAAGAAATCTATTGCATGTTTTCGACCGCCGAGAGGTAGCGGCTCTAGCGTAATGGATTGGTATAAGACCCGAACGCCGGCGACCGGGGTTCAATTTCGCCGGTCTATCATCATGCATTTTACCCCCATAGATGTGGTGCCAGCACGGCCTTGAAAATATGCGTTCAAGTTCGAAATAAGCACAAAAATATAATTCCATAAGCTTTAGTGAATAAGTATTCCATATGCATGAGAATTAGGACTTTTTAAGCTTCACATAAATTTGCATCACTTGGGAGTCGACCCCCCCCACGCCGAAATTCAAGACTGACGCGCTACCTCCACTCTAGCACTCTTTCGAGGAGACACAATGCGCAACAGTAATCATTGTCTACATAAGGTCCAAAAGGACGATCAAATAACGAACACCCTCTGATGATAATCTGTATCTCTCATGAAGAACCCCAATTTCGTTGTTTGCACAATGACAATAAAGTCTGAAATCTGAATATCGTCAGACAATGCCAAGGGATCGGTTCTGTCCCGTAAAACCCTCTGTCTCCGGAGAGACGCCTGTACGAGAAGTGCGCCGGGGTCCACCCACAAATGGGTACGCCATTGTCAGAGGAGGGGGCTAGGAAGGCTGCGCTACAGCCGATTTTAAGTAGCCGATCTCCGGCTAGACTAGCCGAAAAACTGCTCCCGACCAGGTTTGGTTGCGAGCATAAGTCACCATGGTGATACGCGACGCTAAAAGAGATCGACTTTCGTGGTACAACTAACCCAGGCTTGGAGTTCAACATACCTCGCTAACCCTCTAAGCGAGCTTCGTGGTACAGGGCCCTTGCTAAGTAGTTCCAGTCAGTGTTTAGATTCTCTGCCCGAGCACCGACGCGGTGCGGGTCGGGCCGATAGTTCCCACCGCTATACTCGGGCCGGGCCTTTGATCAAGCGTTTTTATTTTTATTTTACATTGGTTTATGGGCCTAATCTGAGGAGAAATCTATGCCATAAACAGAAATATTATAGGCCTTTATTACACGGGTCTTCTCAATGCCGTGGAACGCTCCGTCACTTGCATGGGTAGTAGTCCGGTGACTTGTCTACCCCAGCGTCTTCCGTTGCTAAGCGACGTCACCGTCTTTGCGGACAAATTATTTCTCTGCTGATCAACACTACGAATGGCCAAAAGACTTGTATCCCCCCCCCCTTAAATAAATACTATGGCAGAATTATTATTATTATTATTATTCTCATTCAACTTGAACATGTGTTTTTACAGTAGAGTGGTGGAGGGATGACGTATGTTGGCCAACCCGGAAGTGAAGCGTCGCGGATTCCCTCGACAAAAAGCCAACATACATTTTTAAAGGTTGTATAGGTGATTTGCTTTTTTGGCCATTTTTGCAAAATTACTTGAAATCCTTATCATAACCCGCTTACAGCCACTGAGTTAGAAGTACTGACATGAAAATTAAACAAGTCAATCATCTGTGGAACGGGCAGGGCTCGAAAAACTCCAGCCAAGTCATTTCCATTGCCACCGAGTTGCATTGGACAGTAAGTACGTCAATCAAACGGTCGTAACTGCACTCCCCCTCCCCCGCGCCCCGCGCGCGACCCCTTCGTGCAGTACTCGTGACCCAGAGCTCGTGACCCAGAGCAAGCTCCTGTTTGTTGTTATCCTGCGGTAGCTACTGGAACTAGTTAATCCACATTTGGACCTAGCAGTAGAAGACAATTTCCATGGCAGACAAGACGCCACCATCCCCACCGACCACCACCACCACCAGCAAAGAGAAGGAAAACTCTTTTCAGAGAGTAATTGATAATAAAAACGCTGAAAGAGAAAAACTGAAATCAAGAATAATCCTAGGCGCTGCTTTCGAACGGTTGGCGGCAACGGAAGGACGAGAAGGGTCTAAAAACCGATGCTTGTGATGGCGGTTGACCTAGTTTCAAAGTTTATACCGTTTATACTCGGTAATACCGGTGTGGAGACGAGTGTATTACTCGGTGTGAAAATGTCCACACCGCGGCAACCCTAGTGAAAACCAGGACTTCCAATACAATTATATGAAACAAACATACATTTTCTAAAAATAGTAATGATTTATGTGACCGTTTAATGTTTATAACATCTGGTCCAACCATTGCAGCGAGAACGTATTCTCAGCAGGGGGGTGCTGGGAAAAAAAAAAACTCTGCACTAGACTCGCAACTCGTTACATTGATAAAAAAAGATGTATAGCAGCGCAGCTCAATTACACCAGTGCATGCGCGGACAGTTGAAAATCGATCGTTCACATCCAGCTGCTCACAGAACAAGTTTAGCGCACCACCGCTACCCTCACACTTTTTCATATAACCTTTTTTCAGCACTAGGTCATATGAGCATTAAATAAATGCTGCGTCTCAACATGCCTTGGACAGCAGCGAGGATGACTCGCTTTGCCACGGGCCGAAACAGTTCGGAGCGACCACAGCCAGAGCGAACACAGCGGGGCAGAGGAGTGTCAGGGATAGTCTTTGGTGTACACATCAGTACGGCCTATTTGCACTACTGTTTAGTGGCAATGCAGTGTTTTATTCGATGCCTTTTTATTTTCGTATATTATTTCAATGAATACAATTTATTTATTCATAAAAAAACGGATCTGGTCTTCAAATCTTTTTTCCAAATATAGGTCGTCTACAATGGGGTTTGTGTTTATATTCGGACCAATACGGTACAGCGGGCGCTCACATGACGTTAAGCATTTCCTGGTGCATAATGTGACGCTTCAGAACCTAAAATCCCGTTTCTCCCCGTTGACGACGACAACACATAACCGGCGTTTCAGAAATCTCCACTTTGGCCGGAGTTTTTAGAAATGATCGTTTTCTGTGATAAGACAGGGCCTCGGACAGGGGGTGTTGCAGCACCCCCAGCACTCCTACTTCCCGCGGTACTGGGTGCAAACTTACAGCTGAATGTAGTGCCATGTTGTTAAACGAAAACCTACGCTAGCCTGGCTCGCTCTCGCGCATCTCTGTTCGCGCTCGTGCATGATTGCGCGTCCAGGTACTTGGAATGGGTGGAGTCAGAGTCAGCGTTGAAGGAGAGGGGGTAGGACCATTTGAGTTGTGTATTTTCAAAATCTGCTGGCGTTTCGCAAATCACCTACCCAACCTTAACATAGTCAAAAGGAGCATTTGGGGTTAACAGGACAGTTTTTTTCACGATTTCTTCAAGGTTTTCGGAAAACTTTCAAGGTAGAGAAAAATTGATCAACAGACTACATCAGACCTTGAGGCAAAAGATTGAGAATGTAAAATAAGGGCCAGAATCGTCTCCAATTTATTTATAAAACTGTGTGGGAGATGTGGCTAGTCTGACCGCGAATTATGGCACCCCCTCTGGTTACAGCGCAACAAAAAAATGTGAACATCAAGTTTGTTTAATACTGTCTGTATGAGAGGTGAGCCAGATCTTTTCTGCAGGGGCGATTTAGAGTTCTGGTCAATTGTTTAAACACATTTTGTGAAACTATAGCTACATTTTTCAAAACTCTAATCACAAACCTGAGAGTTAATAAAAAAAAAGAAATCCCACCAAACAGTATACACAGTTATCAAATTAATGTCTCTAATGCCCTTTCACACCGCGAAATCTGAGCCGGTTCCGGGCCAGTTCGGAGCTAGGGCCAGTGTTTTGGTTTCACACCGCCAAAGAACCGGCTCCGGCCCCTAAAAACCGGTTCAACTCCAGCCCCACTTTTGAGCTGGGCTAGAACTAGAACCGCTTTTACGCCGAGGGCAGGGGGCGGAGTTATCCGTACCTTCATAAACAGGAAGCCCAATGAAGACCGGCATTTTTAAAACACCGAAGTAAACAATGGACGTGAATCCGTGTATGGTTTGTTCTTTGAATATTCCGATTTAAAACAGAGTCCTTTTTTATTTTAAATCTGAATATTCACAGAACGAACCATACACGGATTGAATCGAAGACGAAATTGTTGTTGTTGTGTTTGAAACTGGCGCAAGGGTTCTTCTTCTTATTGTACAGTTCCGGCAGGGTGGGAGGGTTGCTGGGAAAGCGGAGACGTTTGCAGTGACGTCATGACGTTGCTCACGCCGGCTCCATGGCTGGCTCTGGCCGGTGTGAAACCAACCTGGTTCTTAACTGGGATGAGGCTGGAACCTGTTTGGAACTGGCCCTAGCACCAGCCCGGAACTGGCTCTTGGTTCTTTTTGGTGTGAAAGCCCCATAAGGGAGCATCAATTAAACACTGATGTGAGCAATTCAAAACACTTCCATCAAAATAATCTTTGCATATGTTTTGGCTTCATGAGGCTATGTTACATATTCCAATGTATGAAATTGTTTCGAAATAGCTTTCTTTTTTAAAGTTGCAATTAGGTGGTAAATATAGTATAAAGATCAACTTTATTCCAGACTCAGGTGGTCCATAAAAAATACATGCAAAACACAGATAATACAAACAAAGAACTTGTAGGGTTAAAACACATACAGGCATCTATGCCAGTGCTTCCAGAAGTCAGACTGATATTTTGTGTCACTTTGGGCAGGTACGGCTCGGGCCATAATGACGCCATTCTTTGACTGGTTAAGTCGACGCATAAAACTGCAAATAAACTTTCTAAGAACAACATGAAAAGTTCACATTACTGCTTACAAACATATGGCTAGCACTTGTCCATCTTGGATATCCAAGTAAAATCCTAAATGCATCATTATATGCCACCTGAAGTTTTTTCATTTTTGCGACACTGTAGCTGCACCGCAGGTGTGAAGTATACAATGAAGTACAGTATGACCTAAACAAAGCTATTTCGACATCAGTACACTTCTTGAATTTCCGTGCAAGCATGTTGGCTTGTGCATAGAGTTTGCAGCACTGACGCCGTATATAATCATCACTTAAATCTTCTCTGATAATGTGTCCAAGATATCTGAATTTATTTACAACTATAAGTACATGGTCCGCTAGAACAAAAGAAGGAAAGTTTGACTTCTTATCCTCTTTGGTTTTCACAATTAAAGTTACACTCTTTTTGGAGTTGAACATGATATCATACTGCACACCGTAAGTTATGACCATAACTATGGATCTATGAGACTGAACGATGACCTTCACCACGGTCTTACTACGAATGATGCCATTCAGCTACTTGCCGCGAGACCCTTGTATCAAAATTGTCACCTGTGACTGATTGGAGGCAGGACCTGCCGCATAAAGTGAATGCAAGGACATGGCTCTTCCTCCTTGCCTGGAACGCTTCGGTTTCTTCCGAGCACCAAAGGAGGGTGACGTCATCGTTCGGTCTCATAGATCCATAGTTATGGTCATAACTTACGATCTATTTCGACCTCTCTCTGACCATCACCACGGTCTTACTACGGATGACTAGTACCAGAAGTGTCGCGAGGATCCCCCTTCACTAGTCTGTTTAGCAGCCGTCATGAGAACAGTGGCGCCGACCGCGGTGGAAGTCACATTGACTCTATAAAACCTGGCGAAAGTACATGGAGTACTCCAGGATGCTGCCGCACAAATGTCAGCAAGAGAAACCCCTTTCAAAGCTGCCCATGAGGTAGCCATGCTTCGTGTGGAGTGAGCCACCAGGCCCTCAGGCCTGGTGGCTCCCCCTCCCGGCATAAGCTTGGGCAACCCCCTCCCGGCATAAGCTTGGGCAATAGTGTCCACTAACCAGTGGGACACACGCTGTTTCGAGACTGGGTGACACAACTGCCTAGCTCCATAGCATACAAAAAGCTGAGTGTGGTCAAGTCTCAGCTGCTGTGTACGATTGACATAGGACATCAAAGCCCTGACTGGGCATAATGTGGGAAGAGCTACCCCTGCCTGACAGGCTGGCTCAGGGTGAAATGCCTCCAGCTCAATAGCCCAATTAATTGACTGAGGGCTTAGCACTTTGGGGAGGAAGAATGGATTCGGCTAAAGCGTAACCGCTGCCTCTTCAGGCTTCCACCTCATGCAATCAGTACTCACAGAGAGTGTGTGCAGCTCGCTCACCCTCTTGGTTGAGCACAAGGCCAGTAAAAACACTGTCTTCTGTGTTAAAAACGTAAGATGAGCTTGCCCCAACAGCTCATATGGGGCTGTGGTCAAAGACCTCAATACCAATGGACGGTCCCAAGACGGGGCCCTCAAACACCTGCGTGGACGTAGACGGTTTGCACCTTTTAAAAATTGTGACACCATACAGCGTTTCTCGATAGACAGGCCCCCGACCAAATCATGGAATGCAGAGATCGTGGCTGCATAAACCCTTAAGGTGCTGGCTGCCCTCCTAGTGTCCAAAAGATACTGGAGGAAATGGAGTACTACTCCCACTGGGCAGGTCTTTGGGTCAAGACCCCTGTCATTACACCATAAAGAGAATAACCTCCATCTCTGCTGGCAATTTGCCCGAGTGGAGGGTGCTCTAGCATTACTTATGGTCTCTAACACAGCCTCACTCAACCTTTGAGGCAGGGGCTGAGGAGGGGCCAGGCCCACAGCTGCAGGACAGCGGGCCTGGGATGCCAAATTCGACCCCCCCACTTGTGAGAGAAGGTCTGCCCTGACTGGCAGAGGCCAGGGTTGGCCGTGAACAAGGCGCAGGAGGGCCGGAAACAAATGTAATACTGGCCAGCGTGGAGCAGAGATGGGAGTAAGTCCCATACATGCAAGTCTCAAGTCAGTTGCAAGTCTTAGCCCTCAAGTCTCAAGTAAGTCCAAGTCGTCAGTAAGGAGGATCAAGCAAGTCAAGTCCAAGCACAGCTTTAGTCAAGCAAGTCAAGTCAAGTCTCATCATCAAGTCAAGTCAAGTCAAGTCATTATCAAATTCGTTTTTTTCAAATGTCTGTATTTCATCAAACCTGTTTTTCAGAGTCATTTTTTTTAAATGTAAGAAGATAAGTTACGTCATGAATCAGCTTTTACATGAATGAATCTCAAACAGCTTTTTATTTGTGTGTGTGTGTGTGTGTGTGTGAGTGTGAGTGTGAGTGTGAGAGTGAGAGTGAGAGAGAGAGAGAGAGAGAGAGAGAGAGAGAGAGAGAGAGAGAGAGAGGTGAACATCAGAACATGTTCATCAGAACAACTGACAGTTGTGAGCCATTACATATGTCCATTACACTTGCCAAAAATCGAATTTGTCGAAACTTTTGCAGTGAGTTGTGACCGATGGGGTCTTGGTGTGATGGCGCATAACACCAACAGCAGAACGGTTTTCCAAATAACAAGGAAGTGTACAACACTTGCGTTACAGTCCTGGAGCTCTATATCTAAATAATATCATATAATACATAGATATCTATATCATATAACATATTGTGTGCGCCTCCAGACGATATTATGAATCACAAACGACTTTGTCGGGTTCTGCGACGTCTCTGGTTCTTCCACTTTCACATGAAGTCGACTGAACCGCGCGCTGTCTGCTGCCGGCTGCCCGCTGCCGGGCGATGGTGCCTCGCGGCAACCGGCGGCATGTCGCAGTTCATGTACTTCAGCGAGTCAAACCAAAGTTCCTTTCCCCCAATTCCTTCTCAACCATGGCTCAGATAACCCCCACGACAGTCTCGTTGTGGAAATACAAGACACGTCAAAGAACCGACAAGAAACACTTGCGTTACAGTGTGTGTATTCACACACACACATGTGGCGCTCGCACGGTCGAGTCTCATTGGCGGGCCAACGTCTCTGGGCGGGCCAGGCAGAGTAAGGGAATGTCACGTTGCGTGGAAGAGGGCGGGTTGCCAGGTTGCAGGTCAGGAGCACTCGCGCACAATAAAACAATGTTCATCTAATATTTTTTTTATTATTATTATTTAAAATATTTAACAAGACTGCAATGACTTGGCAAGTCACATGACTCAAGTCAAGTCAAGTCACAAGTCAGGAAGGGGCAAGTCAAAGTCAAGTCAAGTCTTTCGTTAGTGTTGGTCAAGCAAGTCACAAGTCGCAAAACTGGCGACTCGAGTCGGACTCGAGTCAAGTCTTTGACTCGAGTCCCCCCATCTCTGGCGTGGAGCCACTAACAGCACTCTGTAGGAGCCCTGGCGTATTCTCTCCAGTACAAGTGGAACCAAGGGTATTGGAGGGAAAGCGTACAATATTCCTCCCGGCCACACGTGAGACAGTGCATCCAGCCCAAGCGGGCCGCACGGATAGCTCAGGGAGAACCACAGTGGGTCATCTCCCTCGATGCAAAGAGATCCACCTGGGCTACGCCAAAGCGTGCCCACAAATTTGCGACCACCTCTGCATGCAGCCTCCACTCCCCCGGAGGGGGTCCTGACCTTGAGAGGAGATCCGCTGCTTGGTTCAACGCACCAGGAATATAAACTGCTCTGAATGAGGTCAGGCGTGGGAACGCCCAAAAAAGGAGTCCCTGGGCGGTCTTGAGGCAACGCCGAGGTCTTGTGCCCCCCTGTTGATTGACATAATAGACGGCTAAGCGATTGTCCGTACGTACTAGCACATGCTTGCCCTGTATAAAGGGAAGAAGTGCTCTCAGGCCAAGGTGTATTGCTCTGAGCTCCAGGACATTGATGTGTTCTTTGTCCCACTGGTGTTCCCAATGGCCTCTCACCGTCCGACCCTCCCAGACTGCTCCCCAGCCGGTCTGGGAGGCATCTGTGGACACTAGCGTCCGCCTGGAAGGTACCCTGCCCAGAGGGACTTCCTGTGTCGACCAGCTGACGTTCCGCCAGGGTAGCAAGGCTTGCAAACATAACTGGGTCACCCTGAGCTTTCTGTCCCTGTGCCTCCGTGGGTGAAGGCTGAAAGCATTCAGCCAACACTGCAATGGACGGGCCCTTAGAAGGCCCAGTGGAACCATCATTGCCGCAGCAGACATCAACCCCAACATCCTCTGAAAGCAAAGCAGCTCTACACGCCTGTTCTGGCGAAAAGCATGGAGGGTTGCCTGGATCCCGGCTACTCTTTGAGGGGTGAGGGATGCCCTCATCGTGAGAGAGTTCAGGCAGAGTCCCAAAAAGGACGTTTCCTGCCTTGGATTCAGGTCGCTCTTTTTCGGATTGACCTGGAAGCCGAGAGACTGAATGTGGGACAGTACTGACTCTGTATCCTCCACAACCTGCTGGCGGGATGGGGCACATATGAGCCAGTCGTCGAGGTAGGGCATAATCCTTAAACCCCTCCTCTGAAGGGGTGCCAAGGCAGCCGCCACTACCCTGGTGAACACCCTCGGGGACAGGGAGTGGCCGAACGGAAGGACCTGAAAGGCGAAACGGAGGAACGGCTGATGTTCCTGACAAATTGGGACGTGGAAGTACGCATCTTTTAAATCGATCGTAGTGAACCACTCGCCCGGCTCTATTGACTCTAGGATGTGCCTTGTCTGGAGCATTTTGAATGTCAGGGTTTTTGAGGTGCGCGTTCAAGCGACGCAGGTCTAAAATGGGGCGTAGCCCACCGTCCTTTTTGGGGACCAGGAAATATATTGAATAAAAGCCAGCTTGCTGTACACTGGTGCCTACTCGTGTTATGGCACCTTTCTGCAGTAGTGTCGCCACTTCTTCTGCTAAAATGTTTGCTTGGACTGGATCCTTTGATTGTGGTCAAATGGAACCCCGAAAAGGGTGGAGGCCGCCGCCGAAACTGGAGTCGGTAACCCCTTAAAATTGTATCCAACAACCAAGGGTCTGAAGTCCCCCTCTCCCAGCCGTCCAGGGCATAGCTGCGGGTGAACCTCTGCAGCCGATCCCCGTATCCTACTTACGGCACCCCCGAGTCCTTGGACTCCCTGGGGGGGCGCCCGCGTTGGGCCGTCCTATTTGCCCCCGACTGGGGTAGACCTTGCCCCTGATAGTGCCCCTGCCGGGCCGGACTTTCCCTGCTGAAACCCCGGCGTGTGTTACCCGACCAGGGTTCCTGACTTCTCCAGACATGTGTAGGTGTTTGCTGACTACTTGCTGTTCCAGCTCGGGGTGAATGAAATTACCTCTTTACACTCTCGTGAGCACACACAGAATCCTGAGCTTTAACCAGCACAGACTGTGAGTCGGGATGGAACACCTTGGCTGGCAGTACCGGCATATTTATAAGCTCTGCCCTCACACCCTCAGGGAGGGCAGTCTGGGCCAGCCAGATCTGCCTGCGAGCTAGGATCGCCGATGACATGGCAGAGCTCACGTCACGCGTCATCTGGGCAAGGGCAGACAAGGCCGTATCCATAAGGTCCTTGGTGTCCTGATCACCTGCACCGACAGTGTTCCTTACAGCAGCTAAAACAACCGCCAATGCATTAGCGGACCGAGCAGCACGAGCAGATGCATTATAGGCCTTACAAACAAGGCGATCAGTCCTGTCACACTCCCTCCGAGGGCAGTGTTGGTCTGCAGTCAACCTCTGTGGTCCAGCGGAAGTCAGAGCAGCCATCTCCCTTTCTACAGGCGGCACATCCCCCAACCCGGTCTATGGTGGGTATGATGCCTTAGCCAGCTTCCTTCAACCTGTGTTAAACTGACAAGGTTTGCTCAGAGCATCCCAGGTTTTTCTCAACATTTGGCAGAAATCATCTGCTAGAGGGAGGGACACCGTGGGCCGGGGCTGGGCAATACCGGCCCAGACCCCATCGACTGGGCTAGCACCCTGCACCGGGATTGTGAGCCCCACAATTTTCGCAGCAGTAAGAACTTTCTCCGCTAGATCCACTGTACCGGCGACATCTGTGCCATCACCTCCTGATGTTGAATTCCCTGGGTAGGAGGTAGCACTACTGCGCCCACCCTCAGGGTTCCCCTGGTCTTGCCCAACCCCCAGAAGGGAGCCTTGAGCATAAACTGAAATGGCGTCAGCATGCCTTTGCTCCTGAAAAGAAGGCAGGTGATCAATTGAAGCCTCCGCTGAGCCGACGGCCTCAGCCTGCCGAGGGTGGGTTTCGAAGCTCTTCACCCTGTCTGTCAGGCCACGAACGGCTGCCAGAAGCTGGGTGTACAAGCTCCCCTCCTCTACAGAATCCCGTACGGGCGAACTTGGAGGGGGTGCGGGGGATTCGACAGCGTCTGCGGTTCTCTTCCTCTTGTGCTTATGAGGAGGCTTATGGGACGACCTGTGCTTCCTTCCCGAGGACTTACCCTCTGGTTCATAGGACTGCCCTCCATGAGTGGAAGAGGAGTCCGTCAGTGACACGAGTGCTGCCTGAAGGCCAGCCCTACGAGCCCTCTCCTCGAGGGGCAAGTCGAGTGCGGCGGGGCATGGGTTCTTGACATCTCCCAGGAGATGAGCCCTGCCTAAACACCCTGGGCACTTACGGTGGCCATCACGTGAGCAGCCCCAACAACTGTTTACCCTGCCCACTGCGATCAATAGCCAATGACCCAAGGCAATTGCTGCCGAGCTAGGTGGAGCAGACACCACACTGACCAACGCCGTTTGTGTACTGGCCCAGCCTGCTGCGAACAGCTGCCAAGGGAACAGTAAATGTAGCTTTACTGCGCATAGTAAGCGTATCCACCACCTTTTGTCCGGCCTGCTGCGTACAGTAGCCAACGGACTGAGAAAGCTGTTTTATTTATTTATTATTTAATATCGATAGAAAAGTAGGCTCTGCCAACTAAATTGTAACAATAATAACAAGGCTTATGGGTTTATCGTCATAAACAATGTAACAACCTCACCCACAGACCCAGCACAATTCACGCGAATGTGGGGGTCTTCACGGTGGAACAGAAATTAATGATTGCCCCTGGCAGCCACGCCCATTGGAGTTATCTTAACAAAGAAACTAACTATTTTCACAAACCCAGCACAACCCACGCAAACGTGGGTGGGGGTTTTCACGGGCGGAACAGAAATTAACGACCGCACCTTGCAGTCATGCTCATTAGAATTATCTTATTAAACAAATTAAATATCTCAAGCACAAGCCCAGAACAATTCACGCGAACGTGAGTCGGTTTTTTACGGCGGAACGGAAATTAAGGGCCGCACCTGGCAGTCATTCCCATTTCAGTTATCTTAATAAACAAATTAAATATCTCACAATCCACTCAAACGTGGGATAACTATTTAACAAACAAACCCCGCACAATTCATGCGGACGTGGGGGTTTCACGGCACAACCCAACTGTTGCTGCAGAGGGGAGTCGGCCTATCACTTCAGCCAATGATAATAAAAATAGATAAAGCATTCAAAACAGGGTAGAAACGTTTCGTCCTTCCGTGCTTCACGCTCGTTCACCTGTGGGGTGTTCCACAAAGCCGGTTTTATCACATAACCGGTGCCCTATACCACGAAGCTCGCTGAACATACCCAGGCTTTCTTGGGAAAACCTGGCTCGACAGAGCCGCAACTCGCAATCAGAGTTAAATGGTACCACGAAGCTCACTTTAGATTCAATTAGTTGAACCAGGTTTTCCGCTTTAGGTTCAGTGCGCGTTCAAGTGAAAGGGGCGTTTTTTTGCGTCATTTTTCTCACCTTTACGATAGATCAAGCAGTCTATATGCGTATAAGTGAAAAGATTCTGCATATTGTCTGTAAAATAACTATGCCAAATGCAGAATTGTTCGCCATTAATCCAAATAGAATGATGATGATTTAAAAATGCATAAGCAACTTCCATCCTGCCTTATTCTATCATTTAGGGAATTCACTTTAAATACACCCTATTTAAGAAATGTATAGCATGTTTTCGACTGCTGAGAGGTAGCGGCTGTAGCGTAGTGGATTAGTATAAGACCCGAACGCCAGCGACCGGGGTTCAAATTCGCCGGTCTATCATCATGCATTTTACCCCCATAGATGTGATGCCAGCCCGGCCTTGAAATATGGTTCAAGTTCGAAATAAGCACAAAAATATAATTCCATAAGCTTTAGTGAATAAGTATTCCATATGCATGAGAATTAGGACTTTTTTAAGCTTCACATAAATTCGCGTCACTTGGGAGTCGAACCCCCCGCGCAGAAATTCAAGACTGACGCGCTACCTCCACTCTAGCACTCTGTCACTGAGACACAATGCGCAACAGTAATCATTGTCTACATAAGGTCCAAAAGGACGATCAAATAACGAACACCCTCTGATGAGAATCTGTATCTCTCATGAAGAACCCCAATTTCGTTGTTGCACAATGACAATAAAGTCTGAAATCTGAATATCGTCAGACAATGCCAAGGGATCGGTTCTGTCCCGTAAAACCCTTGTCTCCGGAGAGACGCCTGTACGAGAAATGCGCCGGGGTCCACGGGAACACCCACAAATGGTGACGCCATTGTCAGAGGAGGGGCTAGGAAGCTGCGCACGCCGATTTAAGTAGCCGATCTCCGGCTAGACTAAGCCGAAAAACTGCTCCCGACCAGGTTTGGTTGCGAGCATAAGTCACCATGGTGATACAACGACGCTAAAAGAGATCGACTTTCGTGGTACAACTAAGCCAGGCTTGGAGCTCAACATACCTCGCTAACCCTCTAAGCGAGCTTCGTGGTACAGGGCCCGGGTAAGTTAACCCAGAGTTTGCTGTAACCCTAGGTTTTCCATTCCAAAAGGATCACGGTATGTTAGTTGCTATAGAAACATATGCTCTGAATCAAACCTGGTAGGAGCAGGTTTTGCGCAGGTTAAGTTTGAAACATAACACGGTTTTGGGTATTTAATCCGTGTTCACCGCAGATTTCATGTGTTCAAAATGGCATGCCCTTTTGATGAGAGAACTGCTGATATCGGAGCGCAAATTATACGTGCAATCCACCGGGAGCGATTGATAAGACCACGGCTCAACATCTTGGCATATCAAATTACTTTTTGCTGGAGTGGAGAGATAGGCCTATAGATTCTCGCGCAAATCTTTAATATATTTAAATAGCCTTACATAGCAAACACTACCAATCGAGGACCTGGCCTCAGTTCACTATTTGCGTAGCCCTCCGTTTTTTGCAAATGGTAGTTTTATCTTGGCTATAATTTTGGAGATGCTGAGCACATCTCAGTCCTTTCAGATGACCCATGTTACTTCGAAGGCAAAAAAAATCGAAAATACAAGAAAACACAAAAACCTATATTCAACCAGTGGGGTATGGCCCCTGACTCTCTGAGGAGGTAGGTACCTCCAGGTACCCCCTCCATGCCAGGGCGCCCTGAATTTATGTTTATTAACAGCTCCTCCACCGGGGTCAAAACAATTTGAGGGCCAGATCCAGCCTGCCGACTGTCTGCCTTTTCACGATTGGCTTAAAAAAATGGCTTATTTAAATGTATACCAATACGATGGTGGGAAAAGCTTACCTGTTTGTATGTTTTTTATACTTCATTTTTATCCTTGATCCGCTGACCGCTTGGAAGCCATCGGAGTACATATTTTTTCAGAAGAAAGGGGTTATGTGGTAGGATCTTTAAGAATGCTTAACTGGGATATTTATATATTCATGGCTCAAATATTAAGGATCATGCTTTTGACGTGTAACTAACGAATTTACGCGGTCAGCGATCCGCTGCCATGCTTTGGTTCTCCGGGTTGCAGAGTTCCCTTTTCTTGTGATAATGTCCTTCTCCGTGTCATAGCTCTCCAGGAGAACCTGAAGTTCCATTTCATTGAAATAAGCGGCCAGTTTCGCCATTTCGATCAGGGTTTCCATGATCCATACATCACGTCTTCTTAGGTTTGGCGTGGACGCGCACAACCCTGTGTTAACCAACCCAGTTGATTGAACCAATGCATAACCGCTGCTGTGGAACCTAAAACTCTGGGTTAGTCGGCACAGGGTAAAGCAACCTAGAGTTCAGCGTTAACTCAGTGTTTGTTGAACCTCCGTTCGTGGAACACCCCTCAGTACTTTCTCCTGCACACACAAGCAAAGTTGGTTAACCAGGGAAAAAACTGCGAAAAACTTCAACGGGAAAATTTTAAACAGTCCTCAGGGGCTTAAAGCCCCTGCACGATTAACGTGACGGATGTGGATTTCCCAAGTTTCAAACTTACCGGGTCTCACAAAAAACCGAAGCGAGAAGGCAAAAGAGGAAGAGCCATGTCCTTGTATCCGCTTTATGCGGAGGGACCTGCCTCCAATCAGTCACAGGTGACAATTTTGATGTAAGGGTCTCGCGACATGTAGCTGAATGGCATCATTCGTAGTAAGACTGTGGTGACGGTCAGAGAGAGGTCGAAATAGATCTTAGCAGGAACAGATTCTAAGCAATTGCTGCATAGCAACACTAGAGATGACCGTAAGCATATACCAGGTGATAAATAAGCCTTTCTCCAACCAATCCCACCTATAAAGACTGTTGCCATATTGTAATACAATAATGTGAATATAACATATAAATATTGCATTGACACAATCGTATCAGAATAGGATACAATGCATATTTGTCTATCCAATGAGCTCCAATGGGCTAAACTCACAATCCCAGCTTCCCAGAGTTAAATTGTACACCTATAGTTGATGCTGCAACATTGTTCTGACAATACACCAATGTTAGCTATTTCGCCAAATTACAGTACAGTAATTGCACTGATAAGTAAAATGAACTACAAAAAGGTAACAAAGCCAAGAATTATTTGTTACTGTAATACAGTAAAATGTTCAGCTGAAATGACTGCATAAAAAGCTTTTCTTAGGCCAACAAAAAATAAAAATAAGAATATAAATGAGGTGAAACAGATCGACATGTAAGTCTGTATCCCACCTCTGATCCTGATCCGGTCATAGGACCATATCTACAACACAGCAGAGCTCACCTGAGGCCTCTCTTATGCTCTGACACATGATTGAAGTGCCAGTTCAGTTTGAACAGGTGAGAAGTGAGTTACTTATTGGTAAT